>NC_134080.1:199763977-200108977 GCF_000715075.1 Nicotiana tabacum
CTTTTATAACTTAATTTAGTTCTATATAATAATTTAAGGATTTTTAGAATTTAGTTTTAGAAAAATAAAAGAAGAAAAGAGAGCAAAAATATAAAGAAAATCGGAATTGGGCTCTTCTTCAAATTCAAGCCACAAGCCCAAAAAATACCCAACCTTCCCCTTGACCCGGTCCACTTCAAACCAGGTCGACCCAGTCCATAACCCAAATACCCAACACCCCTATCTTCCTACCTTACACTTTACAAAACAAAATAAAAAAAGAAAAAACCCTAAAACCTAAACTAAACCCATCCGCCACCCCCTCTCTTCTTCTCCAAAAAACCTTCACCCCAAACCCTAGCCAACCATGGCTGCTCACCTTCACACACACGCACAACCCCTCCATCGACTGCTCTTTCCCCCGTCATCGAACCTACATAGCCACACCAAACGACCCCTCTGCCACTACTTCGTCTTATCCGTCGTCGAGCTTGAGCTCGACATCTATGGCTTCTTCAAGACTGTTGCTTCGTCGTCGTCACGTTAGCTCCGTCCTGTAGCTTCCTTGCCTTCACGTTGTCGATTGTGTCGGAGGATTCGACCTCAAGGGTGATGGTCTTACCCGTCAGGGTTTTCACAAAGATCTGCATCTTCGTTGTTCAATAGCAAAATGGCATTACTGTGCTTCATCTTCTTCAGTCATTTCCCAATAGCTCCATCACGTCCAAACAAATCCCATGGCTGTTGGTCGATGCCCCTAACGCCTCTCTTCTGCTGCTTATGCTGCTGCCTCATCGCCTTTGCTCTGAAACCAAGCTGCTTCTGCTTCTCCTGCTGCAGCCTCGTCGAGCAGCTGGTTTGAAACCAAACCCCATCGCCACCCTCACATCCATACATGACCAAACAAACTAGCCACCTCCCCTCCTTCTCTTCTTCGCGAGCACCAAGGCTGTTACTTCCTCGTCGATCTCCAGCAGACCCAAACATCTCACCTTCCATGCTGCCTCGTCGAGCAGTTGGTTCAACAACGAGACTCAACCATCTCGTTTGTTCGAGCTTTGGTCGGGGTTTGTCGAAACAGTTCATACACAGCGCGTCGAGGTTGCCATTCGAACCCAGGTTCTTTGTTTGTATTGGAGAAAATTTGTGTTCATGTATTTTTTTTAAGTTTGTTGCTTTTGAATTTTTCAAGTGTGTTCATAATGTCGAGTGTTTATTTTAGTTTGAATCATTCATCTTTGTTATGATGTTGTTAGATTTAATTTGAAGTTCAATTGTTTATTGAAGTTTAGTGATTTGAATCTATTTGCTTGTTATGATTAGTTGTTATGTTTGCTAAATCTGAAAGTAGGAGTGTTGTTAAAAATTGCTCAGTCAAAATAATTCTTGTTTTTGTTGTTCATCATATGATTTCAGTTTGCATTTCGTTTCCGTTAATTGTGATTCATCTTGTTCCAGTTTATTTTTGTTGTTAATATTGTTGTCTCCTTACTCATCCATTTTTTGTCTAAGTTAACGAGGATTGATTCCTAATATGGTTAATTTATTCCCATTAATTTGAAGCTGTATGATTCATCTGTGTTCATGAGATTTGTTGTTGAATTTGTTTAGAAATTGGTCATATTTGCTGTATTTTGGTTGAGATTGATTAGGTGATTGGTTATAGCTGATGGGGTAGTTTGGTAAATTGCAGTACGTTCAGGGGTAAAATGGTAATTTCAGTAAGGTCGGAGGGGTATTTTTGGAATTGAACATTTGAACAATTATTTAATCTGAATGCTTTGTCCACTAGGCACTAACAATATTAAAATAATACATTGTGGGGGACAAGACATAAATTAGTGGGGAGATGATATAATTGTTTAATATAGTGGGGGACAAGACATAATGTAGTGGGGGGAATAATGTAATTATTTATGTTAAGCATGGGGGACAAGATGTAATGGGGTGGGGTTGATATATTTATTTAATATAGTGGGGGACAAAACATGTGGGCATGGGGGACAAGAGTTTAAAATAAAGAAAACATTAAGTAGCGGGGACAAAGCATGCAATTGGGGGAATATTTCGGTTTGGGGATTCAAGACAAGAGTCTTGTTATAAATAGAGTCATTTGACACATTATTAGGGGGAACCCTTGAACTTGAAAGACTTACTTAGAGAGAGATTTTTGGAGAGAACATTTTAGGAAGACATTCTGAAAATCTCAAGAGTGTTAGAGAGTTTAAAAAGAGAAAACAAAAACAAAGTGAGAAAAGAGTTTAGTTTCGGGTTTTAATACACACGTGGGTTGTTGCTGTTTAGTTTGTTTACAAACTTTTGGGTTTGTTCTATTGAGCTTGTTTGGTTTTCTTCAAATTTTTCTGGGCCTTGAATCTGGTTCGAATTGCTTCTGTTTGGTTGTTGTTGCGTTGCTGTGTTATTACTGTTGCTGACTCCTACTTCTCTTCTTCTTGTATTGCCATTTCCAGGTACACATTTGTACACTCTTGGCTTGAGGCGAAATGAAATATTGACCAGGCTTTGCTCTTGTTGAATTCCTCCTGTTTAGATTTGTGTTTGAATAGAATTTTTCTTTCTTTGTATACAAATGTAGTTGATTGATTAATGAGTAATGGGGTTGCATATGTATAATAACTCCTTCATCTAATAATGTTAGTTTAAATTAATCAAAGAATAGTTAATTTGTTTTGATGTTATTGTGTGTCAATCTCATGTTCTAGTATTATTAACAATTAGAATATAGAACGAAAGCAATCTCTCTTTGTACAAACTCGATTGCAATTTTCCATTTGCATTAGCCGTAAAATAATAACTAATAAGTTACGTCTTTTTCAGCATGTAATTAATTGAGAGATTTTCTTTTATTTTGGAGGCAAACTTAATAGAAAAAATGTAGTCACTATAGGTTTATCCTTTTAAATAAAAATGAGACGAGCCTCGCCAAATAAAACGCACAGATTGCGGGGGCCCTCACAAAATGTATGTGTTAATTACTTAGAACTCGGGATCGGCCGCTTAGCGAACTCCACGGCCTTACCCAAAAATAATAAATACGCTAATCATTTTAGGCGCGCATTTTAATAATCTTATCTTCTTAAACTCGGGTGTGCATTTCATGCGACCCAAATCCAAATCCCAAAACATTGAATAAAAATGTGTTCCGGATTGCGGGTGCATTTCATGTGACGCAATCCAAAGACATGTTTTTAAACGATGTTCACATTCTTTTAAAATATAATAATAAAAGCGGTAAAGAGTTAAAACTTGCACATGAGCACATAATTGTATAAAATAAGATAAACAAGCCGAATATGACAGTTGAGCGACCGTGCTAGAACCACGGAACTCGGGAATGCCTAACACCTTCTCCCGAGTCAATAGAATTCCTTATCCGGATTTCTGGTACGTAGACTGTAATACAGAGTCATTCTTTTCCTCGATTCGAGATTAAATTGGTGACTTGGGACACCCTAAATCTCCCAAGTGCCGACTCTGAAATAAATAAACAAATCCCGTTTCGATTGTCCTTTAATTGGAAAAACTCCTTCAACCCTCGCGGGGCGGAAAAAGGAGGTGTGACAATGTAAAATATAATAGGGCTTCTAGTATTATTACGCATGAATTACGCCGAGGACGTACGACCCGATCCAAATATACAAATACATATATTGTGTGTACTATCGAGATTCGAACGACACGAACCATAGATGCATCTATTAACCAATCAAGGCAAACAACCCACTCCCATGAGAGTAGTGGCAATTTACCCCGCTCATGGAATATATTTGCAACGCAGTTGAACATAGATTTATCAAGTTATCATAATATCCTTCAATTCTTTCCAAAATAATAAATTCAACTAGAAACTTTTAAAAATATTGAAATCCTCAACCTTAGATCTATTCAAGGAAAATAGTAAGCATAATCAAATAAAGGTATCAACAAAGCATGGTGTAAACCTAAATTTACCCGGACATAGGCATAAATAATAGCAACGTACGGACTCTCGTCACCTCGTAGCCCCCACAATTAGAAGCACATATTAATTAAGTTCGTCTATTGGGTTAATTCCCTTTTACAAGGTTAGAAAAGTGACTTACCTTGCCTCAAGCTTACGTTTTGGTCCAAAATCATGCTTTAAACCCTTTAACGTTCACATCCTAATTATTAAAGTGATCACGCAACCCCAATTGAAGAATTTCCAAAATTACCCCCGCCCCACATGCCCAGATTCTGGAAATTTCCGACGAAAATTGTTACTCCTAACCTCATGAACTCAAATATGTGATTTTCACCAAATTCCATAACCATTTTTGTGGTCAAATCCAATTTTTATCCAAAACCAAGGTTTTTCATCTAAACCCTTGATTTCACCAAATTTTTTACATGTTAATCTACCCCTAATCTAGGTATTTAACTCATGTTGGGTAGAAATTACTTACCTCAAAGTGCTACTTGAAAACCCTATTCCTAGAGCTCAAAAAATCGCCCAAGAGATAAAAGAAAATGAGCTAAATGGCCTAAATTCCATATTTAATAGAGTTGTACACAAGTCGCAGATGTCGTATTTTCGACACCTGGTTTGCAAATGAGAAAAAATCATCGCAAATGCAAATCTGTGCTCCCTTTGCCAAGGTCGCAAATGCGAACTCTGTCAAGGTCGCAAATGCGACTGGAATCTCGAAAATTCAAGCTATGCCCAAATCATGCTTCGTCACAATTGCGAAGCCTTTCTCGAAAATTCGAGGTTCAAGCATGCAAACCAATTCTCACATTTGCGATACTTACAAGACCAACAAGAAACACAAAAAAAAAAAACATAAGCTTTCTCATTCTTCCGAACATGTCTGAAACTCACCCGAGCCTTAGGGGATCCACACCAAATATCTACACAAGTCTAAAAATATCATACGAACTCACTCACGTGATCGAATCACTTAAATAACATTAAAAAACCACGAACCAGACGCTAAAATGCATGGATTACTCATGAACTCAAAAACTTCTAAAAAATACTTATGTTCATCCGATTCCTATCAAATCAATTCGGAATGACGCCAAATTTAGTGTGCAAGTCTTAAATGATATTATGGGCCTACTCCAACTTCCGGGACAGGAATTCGAACCCGATATCAAAAGGTCAACCTCGGTCAAACTTTCCAAAAACTTCAAATTTCCAACTTTTGCCAATTGATCCCCAAACGACCAACGGACCTCCAAATCCACTTTGGGACGCGAACCTAAGTCCAAAATCACCATACATAGACATTCCCAGGCTCGGAATCCCAAATGGACATCTATAATATAAAAATCCACTTCAACCCAAACTTATAAAATTCACTCAAAATGCCAACTTTCACTATTCGGCGCTGAAACGCTCCTAGGTCATCCAAAACATGATCAGAACATATGCCCAAGTCCAAAATCATCATACGAACCTATTAGAACCGTCAAATCCCGATTCCAAAGTCATTTTCTCAAAACATTGATGGAAATAAAACCTAGACTTTTTAGCCAACCTTAAGGAACCAAGTGTTGCGATCTCGACCCGAACCCTTCCAAATCTCGAACTAACCATTCCCGCAAGTCATAAAATAGTAAAACCACATACGAGAAGTCTTATTTAGGGGAACTAGCTAAATGACTGGTCGGTTCATTACATCTAATGCACCGTAAGTCTAAATAATCTGAGAAATTCAAGGTTTTTAAGACTTGAAATGGAGAAGCACCAAGGAAACATACTAAGTTACTGCAATATAATTGTAGTGGTGAGCACCTCTCTAAAGAGTTATTTTGTTACTTATCATAACAAGGGATTACATCTCAATTGTCTACACCAGAAACTCCATAATCGAGTGGTGTGGTAGAAAGAAGAAATAAGTCTATTTTAATGAAGTGTTATTCGGATTCGCTATGTTCATTTTAGGAATATTTCCTAGAAATTGAAAATTGCATTCTGAATTCAGTTTCTTCTAAGTTAGTACCTTTGATATCTATAGAACTGTGGACTGAATGTAAGCACAGTCTGCGGCATGTTCAGATATAGGATTGTCCAACACATATGCTGAAAGAGAAAGTGAATATGTATGGTCGAACTAAGAATAGGTAGGTGCATGTTTATTGAATATTCAAGAAAACGAGTGGAGGCTTATTTTATTGTCCTAAAGAAAATAAGGCAATTGTTAAAACAAATGCATTTTTCTAGCTAAGGATTGTTTAATGAACCATGTTCCTAGATGTAAACTATTTTTATAGTAACTTGGCAAAGAAATAACTAAATATTCGAGAATAGTAAAACCCACACGTTGGAATTGACGTTCCATTGCATTTAAGTATTGGGAGAACATTAATACTATAGTAAGAAGTCACTAATATTTCAATAACGTAAGGTAATGGAGGTAATATTAGTAATACTTCGTCGTAGTGGAAGAATGCTAAGGAAAATCATAGCTCGGTATACACTCTTGGGATAGTTTTAGTAATAGGATCCCTGAATAGTTTAATACCAAACTAGATAGTGAGAACAAAGAAATACTGGACAAAGATTGTATCAGAAAATAACTTGGCAAGATTCTTTAACAAAACCGTACATGGTGAAGACTTTTAATAGTCATGTAAAAAGAATGCCCAAGAAAGCTGTAGATTCATGGTTAAGAGTCTAAGTGGGAGATTGTTGGGGAATATACTATTAACCATGTGTTTGGATATAGTATATTCTTACAATTGTCATGGTTAAAAGTCTATGTGGGAGATTGTTGAGATGTATACGATTGACCATGGGTTTGGTTTAGATATAGCAATTATTATGAAATAATTATTTATTCAATTTTAATAAAATTCTAAATAGATCATATATTAGAATATTTTCTTTGCCTATATAGTAGATTATTTAGTGCATAGAGTTTAACTTATGCACGAAAGATTAAATCATCGGTTCTTATAAGTATAAAGTTTGAGTTCACAATATAACGATGGAATTGGACAAACAATCATGGATGATTGTAGAATAAGATTAAATATAATTTATCTTGAAATGGTTTATTTTCAACTTCTTGTGCTAGTATATTTTGTACGTATTAAACGGACCAAATAGAAAATGGTATTTTATACCGACTTAATAAAATAAACTCTCTAGCCATTAAATGTACTTATACTCTTAATCTTGATATAATTATTATTATTTATGTATATTATTACTATTATTTTAATTTATTAAAAGTCGAGATTTATTAAACGTATAGCTAGCAAGGTGGCTCCTAACTGGGAAAGGTTTTCTAACTGCAAAGATGCAAACAACGGTAGAATATGGGTGGTCTGGGATCAAAAAATGTATGCTATTCAACTTGTTAAAGAGATAGCTCAACTAATTCAATGCCATGTCACTTGTAAGCATAATGGAATGAGTTGTTTACTTACAACTGTCTATGGCTTTAATACATTTGACCAGAGAAAAGAACTCTGGGATGACTTACAAGGTCTGGCTCCTAGAGAAAACACTCCTTGGCTCTTATGTGGGGATTTTAATGCTATTTTATATCTCCAAGATAGACAAGGATCTCTAGTTACATTAGCAGAATTACAAGATTTTACAAATTGTTACAACAACTTACTACTCAATGAAATTCGATGGAGAGGTGACTATTACACATGGACTAATAAAACAGAGTTTGTAGCAAACTTGATAGAGCAATACCAAATGATGAATGGATGGTACAATATGGACATCTAACAACTTTATTTGGAGAGCCCTTTATTTCAGATTATATGCCCATATTAATACCATTTAGACCCCCCAAAAACAAGATCAAAGTACCTTTTATGTTCTTCAACATATGGACAAATCACATAAAGTTCAGGCAGATTATTGAAGAAGGGTGGTCAAAAATTAAAATAGGAGGGAAAATGAAAAGTGTATGGCTAAAACTGAAGCACTTGAAACCTGCTTTCAAACAACTCAATTCTATGGAGTTCAAAGAAGTTGCTAAGAAAATCTCCAAAGCTAGGGTCACACTGAAAGAATTCCAACAAGAAATGCAAAATAATTATTCTGATTCATTGGCTGATCAAGAGAAGGTGTGCCTGCAACAACTAGAAAAGTGGTCATTGATAGAAGAAAGTGCAATGCAACAGAAATCTAGAGTTACACGGATTAAGCTGGGAGATTCAAACACAAAATACTTTAAAATTGTGATGAAAGAAAAACAACATCAGAAGCAAATTCTGGAAATCACTTCTTTGGTAGGAATGAAATTACAATATCTCAAAGCTATCAAAATAGAGTTTGATAAATTTTTATAGATCCATGATGGCATCAGCTGCCACTACATTACCTAGAGTCAACATGCTGGTGATGAGAAATGGACCTAGACTGTCACATCGTCAACAGTTATAATTATGTGCCACAGTAACTGATACCGAAATATATAAGCTCTATGCTCAATTGGAAATCACAAACCTCCTGGAATTGATGGATTTAATGCTGTATTTTTAAAAAAATCCTGGCATGTCATCAAGGAAGAGGTGTGTGAGGCAGTGAAAGAGTTCTTCACTACTGGTGTCCTCTACAAAGCCATTAATTGCACTACACTAAATTTGCTGCCGAATATTGCAAATCCAAATAATGTGAAACATTATAGATTAATAGCCAGTTGCACAATGTTGTACAAACTAATTGCTAAAGTCCTGGCTGGGAGACTTCAAAAATTCATGAGCTACATAATATCAGAGAAGCAAGCAGGCTTCATCCCAAGGAAAAGAATAACTGACAACATTATTTTGGCTCGTTAGTTGGTCAAATCATATAGCAAGAAATATATCTCCCCTAGATGCATGATCAAGGTGGACCTACAAAAAGCTAATGATTTTGTGGAATAGGCATACCTTGAACATGTTTTGGAAGTATTGGCTTTTGCTGACAGGTTCATAAAATGGTTAATGGCATGTGTCAGAACAGTCAATTACACTATCTTGCTTAATGGGGAAACAATAGAACCTTTCAATGCTGCTAAAGGTCTGAGGCAAAGAGATCCATTATCCCTTTCCTCTTTGAAATTGCTATAGAGTATCTGAGCAGACTTCTCAACGAACTGAAACAGGATAGAAGATTCAAATATCATCCTAGATGTGGAAAACTACATATTACTCATATGAGCTATGCTAATGATTTACTGATATTTTCCAGAGGAGACAGAGTCAGTGAAGAGACTGCATGCTTGTTTTATAACATTCTCAGTTGTATCTCGACTACAAGCTAATTTAGCAAAAAGTGTTGTCTACTATGGAGGAATGGAAAACAAAGTTACAGAAGAAGTTTTTCATTTGCTGGGTTACTCTCAATGACAACTTCCCTTTAAATATTTGGGGGTACTACTGGACACTAAGAACTTGACTATGATACAATGCAAACCATCCATCAACAAAATATTGGCAAAAATAACCTCATGGACAACAAAAAAGTTATCCTATGCGGGAAGGGTACAACTAATACAGACAGTACTATTTGGAATCCAATCCTACCGGGCTCAACTCTTCCCTTTGCCAGCTAAAGTGATTAAAGTGATTGAAGCTTATTGTATAAGTTACATGTGGTTTGGGGGATGAAATTACAAAAACAACTATCATTGCTTAGGACAAAGTTTGCTTACCTAAGTCTATGGGATGCCGGAATCTGAGCCGCCTACAGGTGTGGAATGATGTTGCTATTGCCAAAATATACTGGGACTTGTCTCACAAACAAGACAAGCTATGTATCAAATGGATACATGCCTTTTACATCATAGAGCAGAACCATGAAATCATGCATGCACCAAAGACTACAAGCTGGATGGTGAGAAAAATCTTGGAAATAAGGGATATTATCCATCAACTTCAAAGACCACTGGATGCTAAGAATAGTTCTATAAAACAAATTTATCTCCAACTGATACCAACCTACCCAAAAACTAGCTGGAGGAGTTTAATATGTCAGAATGCTGCTAGACCAAAAGCTATTTTCACTATGTGGCTACAGTGTCAAGGGAGATTATTGACTGTGGACATACTTAAGAAATGGGGACTTAATGTCAATAATACTTGTGTACTATGCCAATTTATTCCCGACAAAAGAGACTACCTGTCTGCTGAATGTAATTATGCTAGAAAATTGTGGGGAAGACTAACTCAGTGGGCACAGCTGCAGAACATAATGTGCAGTACATGGAATGAAAACCTCAATTTTATTTGTCAATACTCAAAGGGGAAAATTGCACCACGGAAGTGAAGCAAGTAAAGAGTATGCCACCATTTAACTACAAATAAGAGTAAATAGTACATTACGGAAGAAAATAGCAATTTACATATTTAGGGAAAGAAAAAGCAATCAAGACAAGTACACCTATAAAAAATATCAACAAGGCACTCCCGAGGTACCATCTCGTAGTCCCAAATCGTAAATAAACAAATAATTAAAACATATCAACAAGGGAACTCTCGAAGTACCACATCCTAGTCCCGAATCATAAATAAATTCACAATCTTTTTCTTATATCACCGGGGGAGCCTTTACATTTAGTTTTAAAAATCATTTTTCCCGAAATAACATCCCGCATTTTAGCTCACTGTATTACAATGCATTGCTTCTAGTAGTTCCCCTACTAGCCACACGTATCAAGCTAACTGTATCTCACCGCATGCGTTTCAACAACCTAACCTTATACCACCGCATGAGTATCAATATCACAATATATAATAAATTGTACCTCAAGTTCCCAAATATTTCTACTTGTCAAATAAATTAACAACAACATTATTTTCCACAATAAGGAGCTCATTACTCAATCAAAATATATACAAAATTCTCAACAAAGATTCGGGAGTGAACAACTCAATAAAATAATATTTGATAATTTAACACTTTTATTTCACCATGACTTACGACCTTTACAATTTAATACCAATTTCAATAATAAATATTTCATAATTTAACAACTCAATTAAGGAATTCAACTTTCAAATAATGAACACAGAATGAAAAAAACAAAACTTTAACTAAACAGGTAAAGCGATTAGCAGGAAACAGGTAAAGCGGGTAGGACATGTGAAAAATAGAATAACGATGATGAATATAACATGATACAACATTTCAATTAATATGCGACAGGGATCTACATAATTTAAAGTTAGAATTCTCCATATTTAGCCTGTGTACACATTCATCACCTTGTGTACACGAATTTTAACACATCACAATTACCATATCAATACAAATCCTAAGGGAAATTTTCCCCATACAAGATTAGACAAGTCACTTACCTCAAATCACGCTGTCTCAATCCAATAGTAGACCTTTTCTTCGATTATCCAACTCTAAATAGCTTGAATCTAATCATAATTAGTTTGATACAATCAACACAAGCTATCAGAATCAATTCCAAATGATAAAAGACAGATCTTTAATTAAAACTCCGAAGTCAACCATACTTGAAACTTATACAGACATTATAGAATTCGATTCTAAGAGAGAAAATTTAGCCAACATACCTTGCTTGAGCTTTTCTTAAATTACTACAATATTTCGAAAATCTTAGCAACTTCAATCTATTTAAAAACATAACAAAATTGAACCATAATTAGGAAGAAGTTCATGGTCCAGGTCATTGGAGCATTTTATCAAACACTAGGTGTTCAATTTAGCTACAAGGGTTTTTTACATGATTTCCACCACTTCACAATCCAATATGTTCGTATTTGAACTCAACAATCTTCCCACAAACTTTATTGGTACATGCATGTGTAATAATACTCCCACCTACATGAATCACACTCCTTATTACCGAAAATCTGTAATTATAGAATTGGGAAAAGAAATTCTTACCTTTTAGGAGCCTTAACAAGTTCCTCTTGGTGAAATTCCACGGCTGGACTCCAGTTGATTAGTGAAATTCTTGGACCTCCCTTGTCTCTCTATAGAATAGCTCTCCCTTCTCTATTAAATATTAGATAATCTCTCAAAAATTACCTCTAGGGCTAAATAAAACGAGATGGAATTGGGTTATAAAATTAAAGAAAATGGTGCCCCGATCAAGATCTATGATCGCATATGCAACAACATAACAGTTCTGCAATCCGGAAATCGACCGCACCATTGGTGCTCCAAAACTGGGACCTTCGGGTTGGATCTGCGGCTGTTCTGCAGCTCGCAGACCTGTTCTGCGGTTGCGTAATGTACCGGAAAACTTTATTCCAAAAAATCTCCATGTTGGTTCTGCGATTGGTGTGCGGCCCACGAAACTATTTTGCGGTAATTGACCGCAAATATCATACAAAGTTCGCCCAGAGTGATTCTGCAGCCGCATAGTAGACCTCAAAAATGCTCTGTTCTATCAAAAGTTTTCTTCAACTTCCTAATTAATCTACCTCGGCACCACGAACTTTAATTTCTTTAGCAAAAAATTTCCGCGTCCTTACAGTACATTGGCAAAATAATAGTTAGTTGATGGAATCCATGTCTCGGTTTAGAGATTGACGATACATCTTTATAAAAGCTTATAAGTTTTTATGTGTAAGTCATGCCGATGGATTTTATATCCGATACATGAAATACGTTAAGCGAAAGTCTAAAGGAAATAATCAATAAATTAAATTGTAATTTATTTTAATTGATTAGTATCTGAATCTTAACATAAGGAGTTAAATAAGATTTAATAGATGAATTTTGAAATTGAATAAGGATTGCAATTACGAATTTTTAGTGGAATAATTTTTAATTAATTATGGTACATATTAATTTCGAAAATTACAAATTAATTCCAGAATTGGAAGCCTTGTTAATTAAATTGTGTGGTTCCTGTTGTGCCTAAATAGTAGGAAATAAAGGAATCCTTTTCCTGGTGAAAAAAAAACCAATAGGTTTCGGGAAAGGGTTTTAACCCTTAAAATCTGTGCTATAAATACATAAGGTTTTCCACCTAGAGGGGAACAACATGGTGGCCAAAATTTTCGGCCATACTTTCCTTGAAATTTCGCCCAAATGAAATTGCTATTTTCAGATATTATTTGGGTAAGACAGTAGAAGACCGTAGAACGTTCGCGAATATTTATCATGCTGATGGTGGAGATTTTATTGAGTTTCTATGTAATTGGAGGCTCACATGATAGAGTAGACTTGTTCACGCTTCAAGAGGTAATCCGTGAAATCCCGTTTGTACAAGTTGTCTAGATTACATGTGATTTTGATACTAAGATTGCTTCTGCTTCTTATTTGTAATGACCCGATCGGTCATTTTACTTTTTAGAACCTCGTTCCCATAAATAAGACTCCATGTATGTGCTTTTACTATTTTATGACTTGCAGGGATGGTTAGTTCGGGATTTAGAAGGGTTCAGGTTGAAGTTGGAATAATTAGTTCCTTAAGATTGGCTAAAAAGGCTAAGTTTGACTTCGGTAAATATTTCGAGAAACTGACCTCGGAATCAGGATTTGACGGTTCCAATAGGTTCGTATGATAATTTTGGACCTGGGCGTACACTCAGATCGGGTTTGGGATGACTTAGGAGCGTTTCGGTGCATAATATCGAAAGTTGGTTCTTTGAAGGTTTTGGAAGTTCTTTAAATTTAGTTTGGAGTAGGTTTTTATGATATCAAGGTCCAAATGAAATTCTAATACAAGGAGTAGTTTCATATGCTGATTTAAGACTTGCCCGTCAAATTTGGTGTCATTCCGAGTAGTCTAAGTATGATTCGGTGCGTTCGAAGCAATTTGAAAACTTGAAGTTCATATTTAGATTCAATGTTGTTTTAGGGTGCGATTTTTAGTTCCGTTGTAGAGTTAAGCATTTCAAGAGTTTGAGCAGGTCCGTCGCGTTTGCAAACTTGTTGGTGTATTTGGACGGGGTCCCAAGTGGCTCGGGTGAGCTTTGGACCGCTCGAAGCCATGTTGTAAAAACAAAATGTTCTAGTTCTGGTTTCCTTCTTAGTGAATGCGGAAGGACTCTCATGTTCGTGATGAAGGAATTGGGGATGGAGGATTTTTATGCTACGCGTTCGCGATAGCTAGTCCTCATTCACGAAGATCTGGGACTTGTAACCTTTGTGTTTGCATGAGGCGACTTGTATTCACGTAGAAGATCCTGGGCTAGACATTGGGGCCGTTGTTATTCTTCACGTTCGTGATGGACCCCTCGCGTTCGCGAATGGTAAGCCAAGCCAGACTCTGCATTTGTAAGGCCCCTATCGCGTTCGCGATGAAGAAGACAGCTGGGCAGTATGTTTTAAAATCAGGACTTAAGCCATTTTTGTGTTCATTTATTGCACTCTTACACAATTTTAGAACTTTAAAGAAGGGGATTTCAACCTATATTTTAAAGGTATGTAATTTCTACCTAATGTGAGTTTAATACATAGATTATAGGTAGATTTAACATGAAAATTTGTGGAAATTGTGGGTTTAGATGAAAACCCTAGGTTTTGATAAAATTGGGATTTTACCACAAAAATGGTTATAGAATCTAGTGAAAATCATATATTTTAGTTCATGAGGTTATGGATAACAACTTTCTTCAAATATTTCCGAAATCCGGGCATGTGGGCATGGGGGTGAATTTTAATGGTTGGAATACGATCTTTTGAGCATGTATTCATGAGGTTGGGTAACCTCTTTAATAGTTGGAATACGATCTTTTGAGCATGTATTGATTAGTTTATATACTATTTGATTAGTTTTGGGTGATTCAGCACCGAGTTGAGGATGTGAGCATATTCTTGACTGGGAAGCAGGCCTTGAGATGAGGTAAGTCTCTTATCTAACCTTATAAGAGGGAAATTAACCCCGTAGGTGAACTTAACAATATGTACTTCTATTTTTGGGGGATACGTACTCACGAAGTGACGAGAGTCCGTGTGTATCTACTATTCATTCTTATGTCCAGGTAGATTGAGGTTTACACCATGTTTTGTTGATATTGTTACTTGTTTATGCTTACTAATTGTTTGGATTAAAGCGGAGATTGAGGATTTCAATATTTTAAAGGTTCCTAGTTGAATTTCTTATTTTGATAAATAATTGAGAGATATTATGATAATTTGAAAAATCTATGTCCAACCGCTTCGCAAGTATATTCCGCGAGCGGGGTAAATTTCTACTGCTCTCATAGGAGCGGGTCGTTCGCCTTTGCAGGTTAATTGATGTATATATGGTTTGGGTCGTTCAACCCTCTGTAGTGCATAGTATATTTATATGTATATTTGGATCGGACCATACGTCCTCGGCATAATTCATATGCAAAGGTATTAGAACCCCTTTTATACCTAATATTATTTCATGGACTTGAAACGTGAAAGGATTAGATGAGAGAAATGATTTGGCTCTTACTTGAAATGAAAGGATTTTTTACTTATTTTATTGCTCTGAGTTCTATTAACATTTTATATCCCATGTTTAATTAGAACTTCATATTATTATATTTTTGGCCCATAGTATGAGTCGAAGTCGTCCCCTCGTCACTACTTCTGCACTTGATGTGCAGAATCTGAGGTAGGTGCATCTGGTTATAAGTCTGGAGAGCACGCTTTACTTCTGGTTCGAGATGACACGGTGAGCTGCCCTTCCGAGCCGTCCAGCAGAAGTCGTAGTCTCTTTTTTGATTTATTTTCTGTCTATTCTATTTCAGACAATAGAGTAGAAATCTTTTGTATATTCTACTAGTAGCCCATACATTTGTAACACCAAATCTTGGCACACACTAATAGACTTGCGATTTTGGTTTTATTCCTATGGTCATAAATACATTTAGCTTCTTTCATTTTATCAATTTGAAATCTATTTCTTGCTAAATCTATTAAATTAAGGAACGTTATTTACTTGGAAAACTTCTTAAAATGGGAAACAACTAGATTGTTCACTGTTGGCTTGCATAGAAATGGTGCTGGGGCGCCATCACGACCTAAAATGGAATTGGGTTGTGACAACATAATATCGGAGATCTAGGTTCACGTAGGTCTCACAAGTTATGGCTAGGCCGAATAATGTCTTGTGAATCAGTGCGGAGAAGTCCATACTTATTTTTGAGAGGCTATAGGGTATTAGGAAACTCCTATTTATTCATCTTCTATCGTGCAGTATATGGTGTACTAAGTTTCTTCCTCTTATTCTCTCACAGATGGTGAGAACGCGTACGGTAGACGTTCCAGACCTGGGAGGGGCTGCTTCCCTGTTTCTAGAGGCTGAGGCTGAGGCTGGGGGAGGGCACCAGCCCGAGGTAGAGGACGAGGATGTCCTAGAGATGTCCTAGAGTTGCCCTAGTTGTAACACAAGCGAATCCAGTGGAGGATCCCATTGTTGAAGAGCAGGGCGAGGTGCTCGTAGCAGAGCCAACTCTGGTCAATTTCATGACAGCACCAGGCTTCCAAGAGGTCATGGGCCGTATACTACAGTTCATGGATTCTATGACCCATGCTGGTTTATTTCTAGCAGACTTGGCCATATCTCAGGCGGGAGGGGGAGCACAGACCCCTACTGCTCAAGCTTCTGGGCATGCAGCTGTTGTATATCAATACCCCGGGCACACTACCCATGGGCAGAGTTCATTCAGTTGCTGCAGCTGTAATTGAGAGATGGATAGATGGACCAGGGTTTACCCTCCTATCTTCGGGAGTGAGCGACATGAGGATACCTAGGACTTCATGGACAGGTGCAGGGACAGACTGCAAAACATGAGTAGAGCCCGTAGACTGCACAACTTAGAGTCTTACGGGGTAGATTTCACTACCTTTCAGTTAGAGGGTAGGGCCCGTAGATTATGGTAGTCTTGTCTTCTTGGCAGACCAGTGGGTTCTCCTCCTATGACTTGGGAGCAGTTTACACAGATTTTCTTGGATAGGTATATCCCACCCATCCAGAGGGAAGAGTTGCGGTGTCAGTTTGAGTAGCTCGAGCAGGGTCAGATGTTAGTGACCGATTATGAGGCGAGATTCTCTGAGCTGTCTCGCCATGTACATATGATATTTCCTACTGAGGCGGAGGGGGTTTCACTCTAGTGTTCAGGCTAGCATGGCTTGGGAGGTTGAGATGGGGACTTCCTATCAGCTAGTAGTGGAGATTGCTTGGAGGATTGAGGGTTACCGTCAGAGGGGTAGAGAGCATATGCAGCGGGACAAGAGGGTCCGTTATACCGGAGAGTTCAGAGGTGCCCCGGTTGGGGGCAGAGGTCATTTTGGAAAGGGTTAGCCTAGAAGATCCCCATATTCAGCACCACCACTTCCTCGAGTTGTTCCAGCACAATCCTATTTCTGTGTTGTACCGGAGAGTTATTACCGCCCGCCAGCTATTCAGGATTCTTCCAGTGGGTACTCCAGTCATCAGGGTTCTTCAAGTGCCTATTTCAGTACCATGCCAGAGAGTTCATACCGCCACGCACTCTACAAGGTTCTTCCGATCAGTATTCGGGCCATCAAGGCAGCACTCCACCGCTCAAAAAGGTTTTTATGAGTGCAGGGATCCTAGTCACATGAAGAGAAATTGCCCCAGACTTCGGGGTACGGCAGTGCAACAGGGTCATCAGCCCATGATTACAGCACCAGCCATCCGTCCGCCTAGAGATGAAGGGTAGGCGGGTAAGGGTCGTTCCAAAGGTGGAGGCTAGGCACAGAGAGGTCAACCAGCTACTGTCCAGTCAGGCAGAGGCTAGCTAGCTGGCACTCCAACTAGGTTTTATGCTTTCCCAGTAGACCAGATGCAGTGGCCTCATATGATGTGATCATAAGTATTATTTCTATTTGCATTCGGTATTTTTTGATCTAGGGTCTACCTATTCATATGTGTCATATCTGCTTGCTCATTTTCTAGATATTCCTCGTGAGTCCTTGGGTACTCCTATTTATGTATCCATTCCTGTATGCGATTATGTTGTTGTGGATCAGATTTATCGGTCCTATGTGGTCACATTCTATGGTTACAAGACTAGAGCGGATCTTTTGTTTCTTGATATGACCCACTTTGAGGTCATCCTGGGCATGGACTGGTTATCCCCATATCACTCCACCCTTGATTGCCATGCCAAGACTGTTATCTTAGCGATGGCAGAGTTGCCTAGATTAGAGTGGAAAGGTTCGTCTATTAGTACATCTAGTCAGGTTATCTCTTTTATGATGGCTCGACACACGATCCAAAAGGGTTGTTTGTCTTATCTAGCCTATATTCAAGATAATACCACAAAGTCTCCGGCGATTGATTCAGTACTAGTAGTCCGGGAGTTCTCCGATGTGTTTCCTTCTGACCTTACAAGGATGAACTAGATTGTGATATCAATTTTTGTATTGACTTGCATCCAGGTACCCAGCCTATATCTATCCCACCGTATCGTATGGCTCCGAAAATATTAAAGGAGTTGAAAGAACAGCTTGAGAAGTTGCTAGCAAAGGGGTATGTCAGACCAAGTGTATCGCCTTGGGGTGCACCAGTATTATTTGTGAAGAAGAAAGATGGGACTATGCGGATGTGCATTAATTACCCCCAATTGAACAAGGTTACCATCAAGAACAAGTACCCGCAACCGCGTATTGATGATTTGTTCGACCAGTTGTAGGGTGCTAGAGTGTTTTCTAAGATCAACTTGAGATCGGGGTACTATCAGTTGAAGATTCGGGACTCAGATGGTCCGAAGACTACCTTCCGTACCAGATATGGTCACTATGAGTTTCTAGTGATGTCCTTCGGCTTGACTAATGCCCCTGCAGCATTCATGGACTTGATGAACATAGTGTTCATGCCTTATATTGATTCATTTTTCATTATATTTATTGATGATATTTTGATTTACTCACGTAGCATGGAGGAGCACAAGCAATATTTGAGAGTGGTGCTTCAGACCTTGTAGGAACAAAAAATATATGCTAAGTTCTCCACGTGTGAGTTTTGGTTAGATTCTGTGGCATTCTTGGGGCATGTTGTATCAGGCGAGGATATTAAGGTGGATCCCAAAAAGATTGAGGCAGTTCAGAGTTAGCCTCGTCCTACTTCGACGACTGAGATTAGGAGTTTCTTGGGCTTAGTAGGTTATTATTGCTGGTTTGTGGAGGGTTTCTCATCTATTTCAGCACCTTTAACTAGGTTGACCCAAAAGGGTGCTCAGTTTCGTTGGTACGATGATTGTGAGGCGAGCTTCCAGAAGATCAAGACAACTTTGACTACAACATCCTTCCTAATGTTGCCTTCCGATTCGAGAATGTATAATGTGTATTACGATGCTTCACGTATTGGTTTGGGTTCGTGAATTGATGTAGGAGGGGTGAGTTATTACATATGCTTCACTCCAGCTGAATCCCCATGAGAAGAATTAACCTATGCACGATTTAGAATTGGCCACGATTGTTCATGCTCTTAATATCTCATGGCATTATCTTTATGGGGTGTCTTGTGAAGTTTACACTGATCATCACAACTTGTAGCATTTGTTCAAGCAAAGGGATCTAAATTTGAGGCAGTGTAGGTGGCTTGAGTTATTGAATGACTATAACATCACCATTCTTTATCATCCGGGCAAAGGGAATATGGTCGCAGATGCCATGAGCAAAAAGGTAGAGAGTATGGGTAGCTTGGCATTCATTTCAGCGGAGAAGAGACCGCTAGCCTTGGACATTCAGTCTTGGCTAACAGACTTGTGAGGTTGGTATTTCAGAGCCCAGCCGAGTTTTTGCATGCATTGTTGCCCATTCTACGCTATTGGAGCAGATCAAGGCTTGACAATTTGATGATGCGCATTTGATTCTTCTCAGAGAAAGGGTACTATAGGGTAGTTCCAAGGAGGTTTCTATTTGCGAGGATGGTGTTCTGCGACTCCATGGTCGTTTATGTGTTCCAATTATCGATGACTTGAGGGAGAGGATTCTAGAGGAGGCACACAGTTCTTGGTATTCCATTCACCCAGGTGCCACGAAGATGTTTCGCGAACTGAGGCAGCATTATTGGTGGCGGCGGATGAAGAAATACATAGTTGAGTATGTAGTCAGATGCCTAAATTTCCAGCAGGTTATGTATGAGCACCAAAGGCTAGGTGGCATACTCCAGCATATGACTATATCGGAGTGGAAGTGGGAGCGCATTACTATGGACTTCCTAGTTAGGTTGTCGTGGACTTTGCGAAAGTTTGATGCAGTTTGGGTAATTGTCGACAGGTTGACCAACTTGGCCCAGATTTATATTTAGGAGATAGTTCAGTTGGAAGGTGTGCCTTTTTCCATCATATCAGATAGAGGCCCTCAGTTTAATTCGCATTTCTGGAGAGAGGTATAGGGTGAGTTGGGAACCCATGTAGAGATCTGCACACCATTCCATCCATAGACCGACGGGCAGTCAGAGCAGACAATTCAGATCTTAGAGGACATGCTTAGAGCATGTGTGATTAACTTTGGAGGGCAGTGTGATCGATTCTTACCTTTCGCCGAGTTTACTTACAACGACATTTATCGGTCCAACATCGAGATGGCTCTATTTGAGGCTTTATATGGTCAGCGATGTCGTTCTCCTATCGGGTGGTTTGAACCCAGCGAGGCTAAGTTATATTGTACCGACTTGGTGATGGATGCCTTGGAAAAGGAAAATTTGATTCAGGAGCGACTTCTCACCGCACAGTCCAGACAAAAGAGTTATGCAGATAAGAAGGTACATGATGTGTCATTTATGGTGGGTGAGAAGGTTCTCTTGAAAGTCTCGCCGATGAAGGGGGTCATGAGGTCCGGGAAGAAGAGCAAGTTGAGACAAAGGTTTATAGGCCCATTTGAGGTGTTGGGATGAGTTAGGAAGGTTACTTATGAGCTTGCTTTAGCTCTCAGTCTATCGGGAGTTCATCCAGTTTTCCACGTGTCTGTGCTCCGGAGGTATCATGCCGACTTGTCACATGTGTTAGACTTCAGCACGATTCAGTTAGATGACAACTTGGGTTATGAGGAAGATCCAGTTGCCATTGTTGATAGGCAGGTTCGCAAGTTGAGATCCAAGAGGATTTTCGCGGTGAAGGTTCAGTGGAGGGGCCAAATAGTTGAAGAGGCGACCTGGGAGTCCGAGGAGGACATGCGAAGCAGATATTCACATGTGACGACCCGGCCAGTCGTGTCATGATTTACCGTTCTGTTTCCCCCATTTCAGCTTCTTTATGCTTCGTTTTCCGTGTTTTGTGGTATCGGGTTGGTCAGATCGAGTCCGAAATGAGTTTGGTGAAGTTTGAGACACTTAGTCTCTTTTAAGAAGGCTTAAGTTGGAAAAGTCATACGGATGTTGACTTATGTGTTAGAAGCCTCGGAAGTGAGTTCCGATGGTTCGGTTAGCTTCGGGAGATGATTTGTGACTTAGGCTTAAATTGGCGAAGTTGATATTTTGGCGGTTCCGGTTGATAGGCGAGATTTTGATATAGGGGTCGGAATGGAATTCCGAGAGTGACAATAGCTTTGTTGTGCCATTTGGGATGTGTGTGCAAAATTTTAGGTCATTCGGACGAGATTTGATAGACTTTTTGATCGAAAGCATAATTTAAGAGTTCTTGGAGTTCTTAGGCTTGAATCCTATGTTAAATTTGTGATTGATGTTGTTGTGAGTGTTCCGAAGTTTTGAACAAGTTTGAACGATGTCATGGGATGTGTTGGTATAATTGGTTTGAAGTTCCAGGAGTTCCGGGTAGGTTCCGGGATGTTTTAGGCCAAAAATCATAGTTGTAGCAGGTCCAGAAGGGTTGTAGGCCTCGGAACCCACCCATGCAGTTCGCACAAAAAGGAGTGTGGCCGCGGTATGTGTTGTGCAGATCGCAAAAAATGAAGTGCGGCCGCGGTAGGTGTTGTGCGGACCACACAAAATGTAGTGCGGCCGCGGTGGGGGACATTTCACTGGTCATACTTCGGAAGCTCATATCTTTTGATCTACAAGGAATTTTGAGATGATTCAAAAACAAAAGTTGTAGCCCTTCGCAATTTGGACATATGTAGTGAAAGTTAAGGAAAAAACACTAAAGCTTGTCACTGCAGAGGAAATCCTGTGCGGCCGCGGTAGTTTTTATGCGGACCGCACTGGCCTTGTGCGGACCGTGGTAGATTTTGTGCGGTCCGCAGAGGTGGAAATCTGTGGGGTACTCTATAAATACGAGGTTTTGGATTTTATTTGATATTTTGACCTATAGAGCTCGGATTTTGGCGATTTTTTGAAGGTTTTTCAAGAAATTCATCGGGGTAAGTGATTCTAACTCAAATTTGGCTAGAGTACTTGAATCTATCATTGAATTCATCATTTAATTCGTGATTTGGGATGGAATTTAGGGAAAAAATTGTGAAATCTTTCAAAAATGTTAAATGACTATTGAAGGACCAAATGGTATCGGAATTGGATAATTTTCATATGGTTAGACTCGTGAGAGTATAAGGACTCTAGTTTTATGAATTTTGACAAATTCCAACATGTGGGCTCGGGGGTTGGGTTTGACCAAATTCTGGAATTTTGCGGTAATTCGATTGTTTTCACTTGGGCTTTGTTCCCTTAGCATTGTGATGTATTCGTTCTAATTTTGGATAGGTTCGACACGCGTGGAGGCCGATTCGAGTGGCAAAAGCGTCGCGAGTTAGAGATTTAGCCGGTTCGAGGTGAGTAATGATTGTAAATGATGCTCTGAGGGTTTGAAACCCCGTATTGCACAACGTAGTGCTATATTGAAGTGAGGCACACGCTTGATGACGAGCGTGGGGTCGTGCACTATTTGGGATTGTGACTTGGTCCATCCCGATTGATGATTATACCGCGCATTTGACTGAAACTTATTAGTTATCATTAATGATTTGGGCTGATTGCCATATTTGGGCTTCGTGCTAATCATTTGAATCCTTCAGGGATTTTTATTACTATTTCCTCACTGTTTTGATTTACTAATTGAACTCAGTCATGTTATTTTCCACTTTTTTACTACTCAGCCCTTTTTACTCTGCTTTGAGACTTAAATGATATTTTAAATAATGTTTTGGGGCTGAGAAATACTATTTACTAATGCCCGAGGGGCTTGTGAGTAATTTTGACTGAGTAAGGCCGAGGACCTAGTTGTGAGGAAAATTTGATACTGATTTAACGCCGAGGGCCTGAGATATGTACGCCACGAAGTGGCTTGTTGATATTGTTTATGAGGTCGAGGGCCTGAGATATATACGCCATGAGGTGGTTTGATTGTTATGAGGCCGAGGGCCTAGATTTGATGCCACGAGATGGCTTGATATTGCGCTTGGGCCGTAAGGGGCCCCTCCTGGTTTCTGTAAACCCCAAGTGAGAGCGGGTACCCATTGTGATGTGAGATTGAGCCCGAGGGGCTGACACTGTTCTGAGATTTGAGCCCGAGGGGCTTGTATTGTTACATGTGATTGCCTGAGGGGCTGGTACTGTTCTGAGATGTTGCCCGAGGGGCGGTTTTGTTGATATTGTGCCCGAAGGGCGAACTTCTATTTGTTTACTTACCTGTCAATTACTTGTTTTACTTGTTAAAAAGGGATTTTACTCGATTCTTCACTGTCTACTGGTTTTAAGTGATTTTTACTGCTTCGGTATAGAATGCCTTGTGTTTTACGTGTTTTCTTACTTTCAGTCATTATTTATATTTATTACTCACTAAGTTGTGTTGATACCCAATTTTTCCCTGTATATTTTTCATATTTACAAAATACTTTCAAAAAAATATATGTATGCATATATAAGCATGCCCAAGTGTTTTAGTATTTTTTCCAATTTTTAAAAGATTTTTAAAACCAATTTATTGTCCATTTTAGAAGTACAAAATCAATTATTACTCCCAAAATTATCAATTTTGGTGAATAATTTATTTTATTCAATATTTATACCAGCATATATTTAAGTAATTTTTATATATTTTTACATATTTATTTGGTATTTTTAAAGCTAAATTGCATATAATTGCAATTCTAGTCTACTTTAAGATTTAATAGCATTTTTATAATCATAAAATAGGTTCCAGTATTTTTAAATTAATATTTATGTGTTATTAACTAATCCAGTGCTTTTAATTTGTTTTCAAAATCATTTTTACTATTTTTTGTAAAATAAAAGGGAAAAACTGGCTATGTAAATTTTAGCCTAATTTCGTTTCAATTTTAGCCCCATTACATTTCAATTTTAGCCTCCAATTGACCCAATCTTAACCCCCAATTGGACTAGCCCAATTTTAATTTTAATCCAACCCCCTTAACCCATTTACTAACCCACTCGGTCTTACTTTTAATCCAGGCCGTTGATCGTTTTGATCAACGGCCACGATCACCCCTTACCATTTTTAATCCACCGATCCTACCCTAATCCCCTCATTTCCATCTCTCAGCCACCTTTGAATACTCTCCTCTCTCAAGCTCTCTCGAAGGTTCCATGGAACCATAGCCTCTTTTATCCTCTCTGACCATAACCTCACTGGAATCTATGGCTTCTCAGGCCATGGATGGCCTGTACTCATATCCCTCCACTCTCAAACGTCTGGGGTTCGAAACTTTGAGGTCTGACCTCAGTGGTGTCCGTTCAGATCCTCTCAAATCCATGGTTTTGAAGCCTCTCCGTCCTTGCTCCGGCACATCTAAACCATTTCGAGCCTGGTTCTAACTCATCAGACATAAGATCAGATTTTTCTTCCAAGCCTTTCTCATTTCTAGGGTTTCTCTAAAACCCTAGCCATTCGAGGTTTTTTTCTGGCTGTTTTCTTAAATCTATGCTATATCTGTGCTCTACTGGAGTTTTAAAACATTTTCCCCAATTTTTTCTTTCAAAATTTATTTCTCTTCGATTTAGTGTTTCTGAAAAATTTTCGAAATGTTTCTCAGACTCTTTCTCTTTTTTTCTTTGTGTGTATCTGTCTATGCTATGTTTGTATGTTTTCTTTTCCTACCTATCATGTTATTCTCCTGTATCTTTATGTTTTCCTAATTTTGCATGTTCTTCTATTGTGCTCCATTCTTTCATCTACTGGTTTCTATATCATGCTTTCACATGTTTATCTTATGTGTTCGTTTACCCCTATGTTCCTTTTCTGTATTTTCTGATAAGCTTTTAGGTCTTTAGTTGCCTTCTTCTAGACTTTGTTTGAGTTCTTTAATAAACATGTTTCCTCTACTGTTCTATTAAGTGCTATACTATCTCATTTCTCTTCTGAAACTTGTTTAAGTTCCAAGCTTTCTTAAAATGTGTTCTTTATGCTTCAAATCAGCTTTCTCACTTTGTTGTTTCAAACTTGCTATTACATCTATTTTTTTTCCTTATAAGTCTCTGAAAAAGACCTCTGAGCCTGTTTCCGTTATTTGTCTTCTTTTCTCTGTATCTGACTCGCGTTGAAAACCCTAGGGTTTGGGGTTTTTGGAGAGTTTCGATCTTGTGTTTGAGACTACAGTTCTATTTTGGAACTCTAGGTTTCTCTGACTTGTTTTGAGTCTTTGTACTAAACTCGAACTTCTTTGACTCTGAACTTTTCTATGCTAGGGTTTTCTAATTATCATGACATCTCTTTCTTGATTCACATGTCTGTGCACTTTATATATGATGAATTCTTCCTTCAAAAAAGGTTTTGCCAATTTGTGATTGATTCAGAATTCCTTTTAATAAGGATCGATTGATTGATACTGATTTTTCTTTAATTAAACCTTTCTTCACCTTTTTTGGTTGGATTCATTCATACCAAAACTCAATTTCTGATTTTTTTACTAGCTGTTGATTGATTGCCTTTCCTTATTTGCACAAATCGTGTTGCCATCAAACTCTTTCCTTAAATAACTTTTGTGTATTTACCCTTCTTGTGCTACTTTGGAAAAGAACTTGATCAAACTCTTTCCTTAATTATGTTGCCCGTTTGAAATCAGAATCCCTTAATTGAAGGGAGACCTTATGTGATTGATTTTGAAACTATTTTCTTACATTTTCTTACTTGCTTTCTGCACTATAAAGGGCACGACCCTTCTGTACTTTTAGGGACTTCCAATTCAATACTCTTTAAGACCTTGAGTTCAACACTTACACAACACTTATTGAAAACTTTCAATTTCAATACTCCTACATTCTCAATTCAACACTCTACTATCTTCTGAAATCTTCTAGCTCTGTGTTTGCAATTTGGCTTTACTACTGCTCTTCTCTTCTTATTTTCCTGAAACTGGTATGTTCTAATTTAACTTTCGGCTTCATCCCTATGTGTTTGCTTTACAGTTTTAACAATCTTGTCTACTTTGTTGTTTATGTTCTGTATTGAATATGTTGTTCTCTTTGCATCTGTTGCTGTGTGAATTCCCCATACCCTTATTTCCTTCTATGTGTTTGAGTTAAGATTCAGGCATGGCAGTATCCAAATTGTTGCTCATGTCTGGACCTGATCCTTTAATGGATCCTAACTCCCAAACAATGTGGCTAATAGGCTGGTTAGGGGTGTGCCAGCACTCCTAATTGCTGGGTATGACCACCAGCTTGTCATGTACTTCCCTAAAATCCCCTCTATGCACTTTCACTCTCTCTTAGATTCTAAGTTCTGCCATTCTACACTGCACTATAATCCAATTCTGCAATATATTTGGGTGTAAGCACTGCTCGGAGTCCACTTGAGACTCTTAGGGAACTCTGACACATCCCAAATAGGAGAAAGGCTTTGGAATTTGATCTTTGGAGTTGGTTTACTTCATGCTTCAGACAAAAATCTAAATCAGGCTCTCCTTGGTTGGGATTTTAGCTTTCTGATGTAATTTTTACTCTCTTTTCTTCATTCTGGGCTGTAATAATTTGTAATAACTCATGGGGTCTTATAGTGAAAAGGGGAGGGGGTACTCATGTATGCATAAGGGTAGATATCATGCTCATTAGGTCTTTATTTCTGCAAATCATGGCAAGTTCTACATTTCGGCATCTTTGAAATCCTATTTTAGGTTCTGCACTTCTACATTTTCCTATAGAAATCCTGTCTATAAATTTCTGCACATTTGCATCTTAGAAATCCTACATATAAGTTCTGCATATATATCATATCAATAGCTTTTGCATTTCTGCATCTCATTTAGAGAACATGACTATAGGATTCTGCATTTTGCATATCATATATAAAGCATGTCTATAGGGTTTCTGAATACTGCATATGTATCCATCACTATGCAAACGATATATAGGCTTAAATAATAAAAATCAGCATTTTAGACGCCATGCCTATAGGAATTCTGCATTTTCGTAAAGGTTAAAATCAGTCACACTTAGAAAGCATGCATATAGGAATAAGCAACTAATCTGAATCCCTCAACTTGCTTATAAGTTTAAAATCAATAGTGGCATTGCTTAAACGCTTGCAGAACTTATGTTCCTGCTTAATAAATCTTTTTCTGAAATCAGTATCTTTCTCTCGTATTTAGATATCATGGATATAGATTTCACCTAGGCAAGCTATAAGGTAAATTAGCTAAATGAATCAGACTCTATTAATTCCAACCAGTAGGCAGGTCTGATTCCGGTTTCTTATCTGAAATGTGTAATAGACCAGTCTGCCTCCTTAACGTTTAAGTTTAATTCAGACCATAACTAGTATGTGCAAGACATGCTAAACAATCTGCCTTTAAGTGCGGAGGCCTGTCTGAGCCTTTTAAATTGGTATGTGTTTCCCATATCTGCCTTATGTGTTATTGTTTGTCGCTTTAGAATTTTATCCTTTTAAACCTTACAACGCCCAAATATCCCTTCCCTTTAGGGCTAGTAGTCCCAAATGCCTCCGGGACTGATAGGATTGAGGCGGGTACTAGCATGCAATAAGTAAACGAAACCATTCCGCGTTTAATACCTCAATGGGATGGGAAACGGTAGATATGGATATGATGACTGGTGCGCCAATAACACGTGTAACCCCTCTTCTGATGAGTGATTACCGGGTATTGCCTGATGTGATCCATATTATTTATAAACCTAGGACCCTCTTCCCTTTACTTGTTTATTTTATTACTTTCAAAATTTCAAAACTCTTTTTTCTCAAATTTCAGCTTCCTTGTTTCCTCAAACTTTAACTTATTTGCAATCACAATGTGACAACCCCTTATATTTGAAACCCTTATTCGCTGATTTATTTTTTGTACTTAAGTCACAATTGTAGCATGGCCGGGAATAACACTAGTGGATCTTGAGGGGTGCCTAACACCTTCCCCTCGAGATAATTTCTAGCCCTTACCCAAACTCTGGTTTTTCTAAACAAATTCTTCCTAGTGTCCCAATGCACTTAATCATTAGGTGGTGACTCTTCAAATCAAACCTCCCAAATGTCATAAACCTGATTTCACGAGAAAAAGGGGGCACGACAGCATGAGGACTCTGCTGGGGATTTCTTTAAGGCTTTTACCATTTCATGTTATTTGTGACTTTATGCTTCCTTGAATGTCTTTAATGCCTTTAAGTATTTATTTTTCTCTCCTACTTCGAAAACTGACTTGGCTCTTCATTTCTTTTCTTTATTTCTCTTAATGCTTTCTTTTACCGCTTTCCTTTAATACTATTGTAATTTTGAGCAATTATTCTAATTATTACCTTATGAATGTGCAAATACATGACAATTTGTTTAATTATTGTAACTGCATATTCAACATCATATTTCACTCGTGCCAAACAAAATACCATAGCAACGCTTATAATGAGTGGTTGCGCCCTTCCGATATTATTACCCCCTAAATTTGGCAAAGACGTATTTGCGGTAAACCCAGTCGATCAACGGTGTAGTCGACGGTTCCGTGCCTTTCCCTCTTGAGTTGTACACTCAAGGGTACCAGTCTAATACCCCATAGAAACCCTACTCTATTTAATTGTGCATGCATCACTGTCAAAACCTAGCCGAGTCAGTTATGTTGTCCACATAATGACTCTTTAAGATAGACTTGTCCAAAGTCCACTGGGTTTCCTTGGAACCCAAACGGACATTACCACGTTCTGTGCATTTATTTGGAGAACTAAATGCTGCTTATGCCAATTATTGGTATTTAATAGTTGAGTCTAGTGGGGTTAAGGGCCTAACCCTTTTGTCTTGCAGAAACATGAGGCACGAGGTCCCCAACTTCGGTATGGTTAGCACACCCCCACTCTTGCTGGACTAGTGGAGGAGTCTTCTATCAAATGGCCAAATCAACGAGTGTAAAGAGAGGACCACCAAAGCTAGAGAAAAGTTGGAATATCTGGAGTACAGTCTACTTGAATTGGAAGGGAAAGTGAGGAAGAGAGTAACCGACTGCCAGAACGCTGAAGGAAACGAAGGTGGACACCTGGCCAGAGCTTACTTGCTGCTGGGACTTCGTGAGCTGGTGAAGTTGTTCGACGGAGCCAAAGATGCCGAGTCTGGGGAAGGTCCTTCTTGGACCAAGTAGTTAGGATTCCTTTTCTTTTGCTTTAAATGTAATAAGGCCAATGGCCAGTAGTGACATTTTATCTTCTGCTATTTTCATGTCATTTTTGGGATTCGTCTTATTTTTATCAATAAAATGAGGCATTTAGCATTTTAAGTTCTCCAAATCAACTTGTCGCTAGGCCTACTTCCGGCACAACGAGGCTCCCAAATTAGGACACAGTTTATATTCTCGCACTATGTGTTTAAATATCGCGACATCTTTTCCTTATAATCCACACTAACTTGCTACCTTTTTGTTTTTACTTTTGTTTTATTCCCCTCCCCAAAGGTTAGTTCATGCACTCTGGCATCGTCATCATACTCCACAATATCCAAGGGCCATCCACCCACTCCTCCTAGTCCGTCATAAACAAGAACAAGGGAAAAATGGAAGATTTGAGCAACATCAGAAAGGAAAACTCGGTTGAACGGGTAGAAATCACTCAGGGTACTCATGTCTCCAAAGAAGGTGTATCCCAACTCGAGCAAAAACTGCTGAAATTTCGGTAGGAACTTGATCAAGTCCGAAATTTGGCAAGCTTGTCGTTTTCCCTCACCACCCCAGATGTCAACTTTCCTAACACTCAAAACCCCACACCTCCACAAAACATCCCGAAACCACAAAACCATCCCGTTCCCCATCACCACTGTAACACTTGCCACACTTCCAACAATACCCCGCTACACATCCATGAACCACTGAACTCCGCAAATGATCATCTCCACACTCACCATAACACCCCCATCTATGTGGAAACCATACCACACTCCATTCCACCCATCTCAAGCACACATGAGTCTGATGACAAAGACTCCCTTATCAGGAACCTGGCTACAGAACTCAAGAAGTTGACTAGCCGAGTTCAGGGTGTTGAAGGAAGCAAGGGAATCGAGGGATTGAACTACAAAGACCTCTGCATACAACCAGATGTCGAACTGCTCGTAGAGTCCATTTAAGGACATATTGCGACAAGCTGGTCGGAGTAGGAAAGGAAGAAAAGATTTGCATGAAGCTTTTTATGAGAAGTATGAAAGGAGATGCTCTGTCTTGGTACATTACCCAAGACCCGAAGAAGTGGTCAAACCGGGTAAGTATGGCATCTGATTTCATGGACAGGTTGAGGTTCAATACGGAGAATGCACCAGATATGTTCTACATCCAGAACTTAAAGAAGAAATGTCACGACCCAAACTGAAGGGCCATGACTAGCACCCGACCACACTTGCCGATCACCAACGTACATTTCATCTAACCTTCATTATTATCTTTTAAGGCTGACGAGATCAATATAAATGGTAGACCTAGATCATGGACAACCAGCAATAAAATATGACGGCATGAACATACATAGCAGGGGATGACCAGACAATCAAGAAACTACATATAAGGTATGAGCTACCACACTACTATGAAAGACTATACAACAAAAACTAGCCGACAAGGCATACCAAACTATACATGAGCCGACACCTGTCTATGAGCCTCTAAAAGAACATAAGTGTTGCAACATAGCCGGAACAGGGCCCCGACATACCCATAATGTCTATAACAAAAATTGCATACCAAGACCAAGGCAAGTCCGAAGAAGGGATCTTGCCAATCACCGCTGAACTGGACAGTCTACTGTGGTGGGGGAGCTGCACCTGCCTGTCTATCAGGACCTGCAGCACGACATGCAGCGTCCACAAATAAAAGGACGTCAGTACGAATAAAGTACTGAGTATGTAAGGCAAGGAACCATAAATACGATCAGTAATGTAAGCAAGGATAGAGAATATACAACCTGTAACATCTTAGTACCTCTAAGGGCTACTTACATGAAATGCATGATACATATGTATAAATACATAAACCTTTAAAGCATTCACCTCTGTGGGCATCATTATCATCATATCGTACCCGGCCATAATAGGCTCGGTAGAATCGTACCCGGCCACGTGGAGCTCGGTAAAACCCAACTGATCAGTGGTTGCACAATAGGTGTCGTACCCGGCCAACTATAGCATGGCTCGGTAGAGTAAAATAGATACATATATATAATGCATGCTCGACTCATGGAATCACATTCTAAACCTTTCGGAGTGACGTAAGGTCGGTATCCTCTGTACACATTATTAGGACTAACTCTTCACTATGAACCTTATAAGAATTATGTACTGCCCCAATCTCAAGCTATGCAATTGTCAAAACTCCTTAGTCTACAATAAGAGAAACGATACTATCGTTATCATTTAAGCGTCATAACTATTATGTATCGACCACAACCTATTTTACGATGAAACGGACAGCACCTCCCCTATATATATGACCTCACACCATTCAAAACAATCACCAAACAGCCCAAACAACATCAATAATAAACATATTGAGCCTCCCAAAATAGTCCACACACAGCCTAATCACTCCATACATACGACGGCCACCGTAGTCGTGTCAAACAACCTGGAAATGTTACGAATAACTATCAGCCCATAACCCTACATATATATGGTGTTTCTCCACACCATTCCTCCTCCAAAACTCCACAATATAGTAGTAAAATACGCAGCCCAACAACAACGCAAAATAGTCCACAAAACAATAACATTACTTCCAAGCCTTTCGATATATATTTCACAAGTTCTAGCTTCAATGGCTTAGCTGCAACTTGGATAATCTTAAATACATATAGAGTAAGAGGTTCCTTACCTTTATGCAGAAATAACAACTCCAATTTGACCTTAAATTTCCATGAAATATCCCTCCAGTGCTGCCACAACAACAAAAAAGCGAAACTAGCGATCAATTAGTGTTTTTCGGCACTAGAATCACTTTAGAAGGCTTGAAATCACCTAGGATTGATATTAAGAACATGAGGGAGTATTTACAGAACATAAAACCTTTAAAACAACCTCCCACACGAGCTGGAACGACACAAAAATGAGCAACAACAAGAAGAACAAGAGACTTACTAGCGCCACGGAATTCCCGACACTTGATTTGTGTTGTTTGCCCTTTTTTGGGTCTTGAATCTTGAGAGAACCTTGAGAGGATGTTCCTAGGGTTCTAAGGTCTGAAAATAGTGAAAATAAATGACTTAAAACGGGTTGGAGTCATCCTATATAGGTCCAAATATCTTAAACCGACTTAGTGGGCCCCATAGAGAGGTGCTTGGCGCAGTCTCGCAAAAACGCGAATATCTCTCTACTCCGAGATCGTATCGATGAACGGTTTAATGCGTTGGAAACTAGACTCCTAGATCTTTAATTTGGTTGGTAGATCACCCCGTAATTCATTGTAAATTATGAGAAAAGATTAGAAACATTTGACCCAATGTTTAAGTAAAATTATGAACCTAAGTTGCGACAACTTTTGTCGACTTTTGTTTCATAACTCGTTTGACTTCAAGACTTATGATACGGATATTATATGATTAAAATAACTTATTAAATGACCTCTTGAGTGTATTAAGCACCGCTAGATTACCTGAAAATACGAGTTACAACATCCTTGATTCGTTTAACTTCTAATACTGGTTAATCACCCTTATACACTCTTGTATCACTTAAGACCAATAGGATTGACTTCTTATCATCTAAAAGATAATTCCTTCTTGGATTTATGTTAACTAATATATGGCATGAACTAACACATGTGGATATGGGTTGTAACACCCTCCCCCCTTAGGAACATTCGTCCTCGAATGTAAGGGTTTATGGGGAGTTTAAATCATCGTGGATTCCAATGGAAATTTCCGATCAATTTTCCCCTATAAAATGGTCACTAGCAAAACTTGCATGTAATTAAGCCCAACATATGGCTTCACAAGGCTACACAAAGCATTATGCGTATTTACATTATCTACATATCACCATTTTGTATTAAGGGGGAGTATTCTCAAATTATTGCTTACCTCATAGAGCCGTTTCACCTTCCAATGTATCCTGTCTTCCACCAGCATCCTTGTTATCTTCATTCTGGAATAAGTAAGGGTATTTAGACTTCATCTCCTCTTCTGCTTCCCATGTCATTTCTTCCATATTTTTGTTCCTCCATAATACTTTGACGGAAGCTACATCTTTTGTTCTCAGCTTGCGGACTTGCCGATCTAATATCGCCACTGGCACTTCTTCATATGATAGGTCCTCTGTAACTTGTACATCTTTGATAGGGACGACTCGAGAAGGGTCTCCAATACATTTTCTCAACATAGATACATGTAACACCGGGTGGACAAATTCCAATTCGGATGGCAATTCTAACTCATAAGCAACCTGTCCAATCCGTCGAAGAATTTTATACGGCCCGATATACCTTGGACTCAGCTTACCTTTCTTCCCAAAACGCATAATACCCTTCATTGGTGAGATCCTCAGGAAAACCCAATCACCAACCTCAAACTCTAGATCACGACGTCGGACATCAGAATAAGATTTTTGCCTGCTTTGTGCCATCCTCAATCGCTCCTGTATCACTTTCACCTTCTTAATAGCTTGGTGAATCAAATCTGGCCCATATAATTCTGTTTCACCGACTTCGAACCATCCAACTGGTGATCTACATCTCCTCCCGTATAGTGCCTCATATGGGGCCATTTTAATACTGGAATGGTAGCTATTGTTATAGGCAAATTCTATGAGTGGAAGATGATCATCCCAATTCCCCTTAAAATCTAGAACACATGCTCGTAGCATATCTTCCAGTGTCTGAATGGTACGTTCAGCCTGTCCGTCAGTCTGCGGATGAAATGCAGTGCTGAGATTTACCTGTGTGCCTAAACCCTTCTGGAAAGACCTCCAAAAGTTAGCCGTAAATTGAGCTCCTCGGTCTGATATAATAGATATGGGCACACCATGAAGCCTAACAATCTCCTTGATATACAACTTCGCATAATCTTCAGCCGTGTAAGTTGTCTTTACTGGCAGAAAATTGGCACATTTTGTAAGTCGATCAATTACCACCCAGATGGAGTCAAACTTATGATAAGAGCGAGGTAATCCAATAATGAAGTCCATATTAATCACCTCCCACTTCCAGGTCGGAATCTCTATATTTTGAAGCAATCCACTGGGTTTCTGATGTTCTATCTTTACTTGTTGACAATTGGGACACTGGGCTACAAATTCTGCAATAGACTTCTTCATATTATCCCACCAATATTGCTCCTTGACATCATGATACATCTTTGTCGAGCCGGGATGGATGGAATATCGGGATTGATGAATCTCATTCATAATCTTCTCTCGCAACCCTGCCACATTAGGCACACACAATCGGCTCTGGTATCTCAGTGCCCCATCTTTTCCGATCCCAAAAGCCATACTTTTACACTGTTGAATGCTTTCTCTTAATCGTACTAAGATAGGATCTTCATATTGTCGTGCTTTTACCTCTGCTACCAAAGATGATTCTGATGTATTCTGTACAGTAACACCTCCATCATCAGAGTCTAACAATCTGATTCTCATATTGGCTAGCTGATGAAGCTCTTTAATCAACCCCCATCTACCTGCCTCAATATGTACTAAGCTTCCCATTGATTTACGGCTGAGAGCATCTGCCACAACATTGGCTTTACCGGGATGATACAATATCTTGACGTCGTAGTCTTTCAATAATTCAAGCCACCTACGCTGCCTCAAATTCAACTCTTTTTTCTTGAAGATGTATTGTAAACTCTTGTGATCTGTGTAGATGTCAACATGGACGCCGTATAAGTAGTGCCGCCATATATTCAAAGCATATATTACTGCAGCCAATTCCAAATCATGGGTTGGATAATTCTTTTCATGCTTCTTCAATTGTCTTGATGCATAAGCAATCACATTCCCACGCTGCATCAATACGCACCCCAAACCTATACCTGAGGCATCACAATATACCACATAACCTTCCGTTCCTTCAGGAAGAGTGAGCACTGGTGCAGATGTCAATCGATTCTTCAGCTCCTGAAAACTACGTTCACAAGTGTCAGACTACTGGAATTTGGTAGCTTTTTGTGTTAACTTAGTCAATGGTGATGATATAGAGGAAAATCCTTCTACAAACCGCCTATAATATCCTGCTAGCCCTAGGAAGCTGCGGACTTCTGATGGTGTTGTAGGTCTTGGCCAATTCTTTACTGCATCGATCTTCTGAGTGTCGACACTAATACCCTCATCAGATATCACATGGCCAAGGAATGCTACTGAGTTCAGCCAGAATTCACATTTGGAGAGCTTAGCATATAACTTACGATCCTGAAGCGTCTGTAATACTATCCGCAAGTGGCCCGCATGTTCCGCCTCCGAACGAGAATACACTAGAATGTCATCAATGAATACAATCACGAACACATCAAGATAGGGACTGAATATAGTATTCATGAGATCCATAAAAAATGCTGGGGCATTTGTTAGCCCGAACGACATCACCAAGAACTCAAAGTGCCCATATCTTGTCCGGAAGGCCATCTTTGGAATATCTTTCTCCCTAACCCTCACCTGATGATACCCTGAACGTAAATCAATCTTAGAGAAATACTTGGCACCCTGGAGTTGGTCAAACAGGTCATCAATTCTTGGAAGTGGATACTTGTTCTTTATAGTAGACTTATTCAACTGTCGATAGTCGATACACATCCGTAACGACCCATCTTTCTTCCGCACGAATAGGACTGGTGCACCCCAAGGTGAAGTGCTAGGCCTAATAAAGCCCTTATCCAGCAAGTCCTTCAACTGCACCTTCAACTCTCGCAACTCTGCCGGGGCCATTCTGTATGGAGGAATAGAGATCGGTTGAGTGTCAGGCAACACATCAATGCTAAACTCAATCTCCCTTTCAGGAGGAAGGCCTGGGAGTTCATCTGGGAAAACATCTGGGAATTCGTTGACCACATGGATTGATTGTAAAGTAGGCGGTTTCGCCTCCGCATCCCTAACGCGAACGAGATGATAAATGTAACCTTTTGAGATCATTTTCCTTGCCTTAAGATAGGAAATAAACCTACCTTTCGGTGTAGCAATGTTCCCTTTCCATTCAATGACGGGTTCACCCGGAAATTGGAACCTAACCATCTTCGTACGACAGTCAACATTTGCATAGCATGAGGCCAACCAGTCCATTCCCATTATCACATCAAAATCAACCATTTCTAACTCAAATAAATTTGTCGAGGTTTGACGACTACAAATCATCACAGTGCAACCTCTATATACCCTTCTAGCAATCACAGAATCTCCTATCGGAGTAGATACCGCGAGGGGTTTACTTATCAATTCAGGTTCAATGCCAAACTTATTAGCCACAAAGGGTGTAACATATGATAATGTAGATCCCGGATCAATCAACGCATATACATCATAAGAAAACACAGATATAATACCTGTAACAACATCTGGAGAAGTCTCGAGATCCTGTCGACCTACTAGAGCATAGGTTCGATTTTGAGCACCACTCGAACTCGACACTGCACCTATACCCCTACCACGACCTGTCGACTGCTGAAAACCCCATGCTGGAGGTCGAACTGATGAGGAAGAACCAGACACAGATCTAGTCGGCTGAGCCATACCATCACCTCCTCTATTAGGACAATCCCGCATCATATGGCCAGACTGCCCGCATGAATAGCATGCATCAGAACCTCGACGACACAGTCCAAAGTGGGCCATGCCGCACTGATCACAATGTGGTGTTGGGGGTCTCATCTGACTAGTATCCCTGTGATGTTGCGAGCCAGATGCCCGCGAACTCTGACCTGGACCAGAATAGGATCGATCATATCGAGGCCTCTGAAACAGTGGAGGAGCACTAGCTACAGGTGGCACCGAACTCCTCAAAAACTGTGGCCTGATGCGGCCTCTGAAGTCATCAGAATACACTGCAAATCTCGCCCTCTTATGCTGGCCTCTATCCTGCTCCCTAACTGCCCTCTTCTGGCGCTTACGATCCTCTAGGGTCTGGGCATAAACTTGAATACGGGAAATATCCATGCCCTCCACCAAGGAGGCTGTCGTACACTCATTTATTAGATGTGGTCCCAACCCATTCACGAACATATGCACCCTATCACTCATCTCGGACACCATATGGGGAGCATACCTTGCCAAAGAATCAAACTGCATACTGTACTCTCGCACACTCATATTACCTTGTCTAAGGTTCAAGAACTTATCAGCTCTAGCTCGTCGTATCTCAACTGGCAAGTAGTGACGAAGAAAGGCCTCAGAAAATTCCTTCCACACAGTTGGAGGAGGGTTAGGACCCCTGGATCTCTCCCAACTATCATACCAGAGAACCGCTAAATCCCGTAGCCGACAAGAAGCCAACTCTACTGCCTCTGTATCACTAACATGCATAACCCGAAGTGTACAATAAACCTGGTCAATAAAAGTCTGTGGGTCCTCCTTGGGGTCTGATCCGGTAAACACTAGAGGGTCTAAATTAATAAAATCACGAACTCTTGTACTAACTGGTTTCTCAGCAGCACCTGTATTCTGCCTCTGAGCCTGAGCAGCTACCAAGCTAGTCAATAACTGCAAAGCACTCTGCATATCCTGGTCTGGAGTGCCAGACGGAGGAACTGGAGGCGCTGGGTGCCTTCTAATATCCTCAGGAGGAGATGGAGTAGATGAGGTATGAGAGGGCATCTCACTTTGAGCCTCACTTTGTCCTGCTCTGACTTGGGGCACCTGACTGGTACCCTCTCCCGCTGCTGTATCAAGCCGTCTACTAATCGTTTGCTTCCTAGTCGAAGGCATCACTGAAAAAAAACAAGGTGAATATTAGAGACGAACACTTACGACTCAACTCTACACACGATCTAGATTCAGGAAGAAGGTAATAACCCTAGATGTCATGTAGCCTCCTGATTATAAATGTGGCGCGCTACACATCCATAATCAAGACTCTACAAGACACGGCTCATAGACAACCCCTAGGACAGACTTGCTCTGATACCAAGTTTGTCACGACCCAAACTGAAGGGCCATGACTAGCACCCGACCACACTTGTCGAGCACCAACGTACATTTCATCTAACCTTCATTATTATCTTTTAAGGCTGACGAGATCAATATAAATGGTATACCTAGATCATGGACAACCAGCAATAAAATATGACGACATGAACATACATAGCAGGGGATGACCAGACAATCAAGAAACTACATATAAGGTATGAGCTACCACGCTACTATGAAAGACTATACAACAAAAACTAGCCGACAAGGCATACCAAACTATACATGAGCCGACACCTGTCTATGAGCCTTTAAAAGAACATAAGTGTTGCAACATAGCCGGAACAGGGCCCCGACATACCCATAATGTCTATAACAAAAATTGCATACCAAGACCAAGGCAAGTCCGGAGAAGGGATCTCGCCAATCACCGCTGAACTGGACAGTCTACTGTGGTGGGGGAGCTGCACCTGCCTGTCTATCAGGACCTGCAGCACGACATGCAGCGTCCACAAATAAAAGGACGTCAGTACGAATAAAGTACTGAGTATGTAAGGCAAGGAACCATAAATACGATCAGTAATGTAAGCAAGGATAGAGAATATACAACCTGTAACATCTTAGTACCTCTGAGGGCTACTTACATGAAATTCATGATACATATGTATAAATACATAAACCTTTAAAGCATTCGCCTCTGTGGGCATCATTATCATCATATCGTACCCGGCCATAATAGGCTCGGTAGAATCGTACCCGGCCACGTGGAGCTCGGTAAAACCCAACTGATCAGTGGTTGCACAATAGGTGTCGTACCCGGCCAACTATAGCGTGGCTCGGTAGAGTAAAATAGATACATATATATAATGCATGCTCGACTCATGGAATCACATTCTAAACCTTTCGGAGTGACGTAAGGTCGGTATCCTTTGTACACGTTATTAGGACTAACTCTTCACTATGAACCTTATAAGAATCAGGAAGTACCAACAACATTGATAACATAAGACTAAGAGAAGCAACATTAACATCAATCGTTCCATAAGAGGGAAAACAATGTAAGTACTGCTAGCTTCTAAGAGTAGAGTATCTTTGGAAGCTCGTTCATTACATTATGTACAATCGGAGTCGTGCAAAAGAAGGAAAGGGATAGCCTCACATACCTTGTATATACTGCCCCAATCTCAAGCTATGCAATTGTCAAAACTCCTTAGTCTACAATAAGAGAAACGATACTATCGTTATCATTTAAGCGTCATAACTATTATGTATCGACCACAACCTATTTTACGATGAAACGGACAGCACCTCCCCTATATATATGACCTCACACCATTCAAAACAATCACCAAACAGCCCAAACAACATCAATAATAAACATATTGAGCCTCCCAAAATAGTCCACACACAGCCTAATCACTCCATACATACGACGGCCACCGTAGTCGTGTCAAACAACCTGGAAATGTTACGAATAACTATCAGCCCATAACCCTACATATATATGGTGTTTCTCCACACCCTTCCTCCTCCAAAACTCCACAAGATAGTAGTAAAATACGCAGCCCAACAACAACGCAAAACAGTCCACAAAACAATAACATTACTTCCAAGCCTTTCGATATATATTTCACAAGTTCTAGCTTCAATGGCTTAGCTGCAACTTGGATAATCTTAAATACATATAGAGTAAGAGGTTCCTTACCTTTATACAGAAATAACAACTCCAATTTGACCTTAAATTTCCATGAAATATCCCTCCAATGCTGCCATAACAACAAAAAAGCGAAACTAGCGATCAATTAGTGTTTTTCGGCACTAGAATCACTTTAGAAGGATTGAAATCACCTAGGATTGATATTAAGAACATGAGGGAGTATTTACAGAACATAAACCCTTTAAAACAACCTCCCACACGAGCTGGAACGACACAAAAATGAGCAACAAGAAGAAGAACAAGAGACTTACTAGCGCCACGGAATTCCCGACACTTGATTTGTGTTGTTTGCCCTTTTTTGGGTCTTGAATCTTGAGAGAACCTTGAGAGGATGTTCCTAGGGTTCTAAGGTCTGAAAATAGTGAAAAGAAATGACTTAAAACGGGTTGGAGTCATCCTATATAGGTCCAAATATCTTAAACCGACTTAGTGGGCCCCATAGAGAGGTGCTTGGCGCAGTCTCGCTAAAACGCGAATATCTCTCTACTCCGAGATCGTATCGATGAACGGTTTAATGCGTTGGAAACTAGACTCCTAGATCTTTAATTTGGTTGGTAGATCACCCCGTAATTCCTTGTAAATTATGAGAAAATATTAGAAACATTTGACCCAATGTTTAAGTAAAATTATGAACCTAAGTTGCGACAACTTTTGTCGACTTTTGTTTCATAACTCGTTTGACTTCAAGACTTATGATACGGATATTATATGATTAAAATAACTTAATAAATGACCTCTTGAGTGTATTAAGCACCGCTAGATTACCTGAAAATACGAGTTACAACATCCTTGATTCGTTTAACTTCTAATACTGGTTAATCACCCTTATACACTCTTGTATCACTTAAGACCAATAGGATTGACTTCTTATCATCTAAAAGATAATTCCTTCTTGGATTTATGTTAACTAATATATGGCATGAACTAACACATGTGGATATGGGTTGTAACAAGAGACCTCTTGCAGTTGATGTTCAGGCCTTGGTGGAAATCTGAAGCTACTAAGGTCAGACTGGCTTTAGAAGAAGAACAAATGAACAGGTTTTTCATCCGAGCTCAAGACCCACAGTACTATGAAAGATTGATGCTGATTGAAAGCCTGAAAATTTCCGACATCATCAAGCTGAGGGAGAGGATTGAGGAAGGTATCAAAAGTGGCATGGTCACAAACCTTGAAGCTTTGCAGGCTACCAACAAGACTCTACAGTCTGGTGGCATGTCCAAGAAAAGGGACGTGAGTGTCGTAATGGTTGCATAGAGAACCAAATCCCCTATCAAATACCAAACCTACCTGATGCCTCCACTCACATATCAACCTACTCCAAATTACCATGTACCCTCGCCCTCTGACCAAACTCCACCACCTATTTACCAATCACCTCCACCTCCCACATATCAACCTACTTCACTAAAATATTCCCAACCCGCACATGTCTACCCAAGCCTACAATGCTCAACCCTCTCACTATCAATCGCCTCCCACTCACCAAAACTTTCCTAGACCCCGACCGAATTTCGATTGCAGACCTCCCAAATAATATACCGCCATTGCTGAACCAATTGACCAGCTGTATGAAAGGCTCAAAGCCGCTGGTTATATCACCCCCATCCTTGCCATAACCCTCAAAAACCCCTCCCAATGGGTCAACCCAAACAAAATTGGTGCATACCATTCCGGCATGAAATGGCATAGCATTGATGAGTGCCGGTCTCTGAAGGATAAGATCCAAGCTTTAATTGACAACAAGATCATCGCGGCAAAAGAGCCTACTCCGAACGTCCGCAGAAACCCTCTACCAGACCAGAAGGGTGGAGGCGTTCACATGATTGAGATAGAGGATGATTGGGACCCCAAAGGATCGATCGGATTAATCGCAGAAGGTGACGAGCCGAAGAAATCAACAGTCACCCTTAACCCGATTGTGGTCCAGATTCAGCCTTCTGGGAACGCCGAGGTGAATATGTCCGTACCACTTGAGCTTAAAGCACCACCCCTGCAAATACGCCAACACCAATTGAGGTCGAGTTTGGGTCCCCAAAGGCACCCGCGCCATTCAAGGTTGTTGTGTTACCTTCCACAGAAAGGGTGTCCATTCCGGTAGCAATGACAGTCATAACATCTTTCCACACAAAGGCCATACCATAGGATTACACAGCCGAGGCAAGAAGGAAAGGGAAAGCTAAATTTGGGGAAAGAGTTGCGGCACAGGGTATGACAAGAACCGACAGGGTTTATACTCCGGAGCATTTAGCTGAGTCGAGTAAGCAGGCCCTTGGACGGCCAACCATCACTAAAACTAGGCCCGACGACCTCTGGAGGAAGATACAAGCCAAAGAGCATTCAGTCATTGATCAACTGAACAAAACACTGACACAGATCTCTATCCTAGCTTTACTACAAAGTTCTGATGCTCATAAGAATGCTCTGTTAAAAGTACCGAGTGAGGCATATGTACCGAGCAACATCACTGGAGGAGAGATGGAAAATATGGTTGGGCAGGTATTGGAGAGTCATAAGATCACTTTCCATGAAGATGAGTTGCCATTAGAAGGTTTGAGTCATAACAAAGAGTTGTACATCGCTGTGCAATACGAGGATTATTTCATCACCAGAATCCTGATTTACGGAGGGTCCAGCCTCAACATTTGTCCATTGGTAACTCTCAGGACATTATGAAAGGGATGCATGAGATCAATGACGGGGCCATCAGCCTGTGTTTACAGATGGGGCCTACTTGGTTTGATGTCGACTTTCAAGTAATAGACGTGCCGGCATCTTACAACTTGCTCTTGGGACGACCATGGATTCATGCCACTGGAGTTGTAGCATCAGACCTACATTAGGCAGTGAAATTTGAGTGGAATTACCAAGAGGTGATCATCCATGGCGACGGTAGCAATCCCATATACAGTCTCCAGACCATCCCAACGATCGGAGGGAGAAGGAAGATAGGCAGAGAAACCTATCACCATAATGAGCGAGTCAACGCCATTGATAAGGATAAATGGTGGGACAACAAAATCAAAAGCATATTGAACTGGTGTGGATATGAGCCAGGCAAGGGACTTGGCAAGAACCTCCAAGGAATTGCTAAGCCTGTCAAGCTGAAGAAACACGGTACCACCTTCGATCTGGGATACGAGTACACCTGGAAAGAGTTCAATGAATGGTTGCCTCCATGGCACGGGCCTTATTATACACTAAAGCATCTGATACCTTGCTTGGAGCAGATTTTCCAGCCAGCTGATGTTATATATGGGTCAAAAGAAGAGGAAGCACTAGCAGAGATGAGGGATTTGTTTTAGGAAGAGGATGACATGGATTGTTGTGTCATTTTCGAGGAGGAGGGGGAGGAAGGACCTTGCATACAAGCCGTGAGCCAAGGAGCATGCCTCAACAATTGGTCCATCAGAACCACCAAAGCCCGGAAAGCCTCGGGGTAGCAAGGCTGAACAAGCATCATGCACTATTTTTCATTTTTTACTAGTTAACTTTCCTTTTGCCTTTTAATTTTGCAATAAGATCTTCAATGTTCAAAACAGTTATGGAATTTTTCAAAGTATTTCGATTTTTTCTTATGAATCTTACTCTTATTACTTTCTCTCATTTACTTTATTTACAGTGTTACTATTACTTATCTTGATAAACTAACGACTGTGACATGTAACGAGACAAAGCGACAAACGGACTCAGAGGAAGATGATAAACCAGAAGAGGTTGTTAAAGAGGTTGAGGATATTGAGAACAAACCTAAGTCCAACCTGGACGAGACCGATATTGTTAACTTAGGAGATGCCGAAAATGTTAAAGAAACTCGGATCAGCATTCATTTGTCACTGGCAGAAAAGGAAGAATACACAGAATTTCTAAAGGAATATGAGGACATATTCGCCTGGTTGTATGACAACATGACTAGTTTGAGAACATCTATTGTGGCGCACAAGCTGCCAACTGATCTGACATGCCCACCGGTAAAGCAGAAGCTCAGGAAGTTCAAGCATGACATGAGTTTGAAAATCAAGGAAGAAGTCACCAAGCAATTCAAAGCTAAGGTTCTTAGAGTAGTAGAGTATCCAACATGGTTAGCCAACATCGTGCCAGTACCAAAGAAGGACGGGAATGTTAGAGTCTGTGTGGACTACCGGGACCTCAACCGGGCCAGTCCCACCCTTGGCAAACATACACATTCTAATTGACAACTGCACCAAGCATGAGCTGCAGTTGTTTGTTGATTTTTTTGCTGGGTATCATCAGATTTAGATGGATGAAGAAGATGCTGAGAAAACGGCCTTCATTACACCGTGGGGAATGTATTGTTACAAGATGATATCGTTTGGGTTAAAGAATGTTGGGACCACCTACATGAGGGCCATGACTACCATTTTCCATGATATAATACACAAGGAGATCGAGGTATATGTAGAAGAAGTCATCATCAAGTCCAAGAAAGCCACTGATCACATGGAAGATTTGAGGAAGTTCTTCAATAGACTAAGAAGGTACAACTTGAAGTTGAATCCCACAAAATGTGCATTCGAGGTTCCTGTTGGCAAACTACTTGGGTTCATTGTGAGTCGCCGAGGAATAGAACTGGATTTGTCAAAGGTCAAAGCCATTCAAGAGTTTCCACCGCCAAAGAACAAGAAGGACGTAATGAGTTTCTTGGGAAGATTTAACTACATTAGACAGTTCATAGCACAATCTACTATCATCTGTGAGCCAATCTTTAAGATGTTGAAGAAGAACACCGCTGCCAAATGGACTGATGACTATAAAAAAGCCTTCGACAGAATCATGGAGTACCTGTCCACACCGCCAGTCTTGGTCCCGCCCGAGCCGAGCAGACCTCTATTGCTCTACTTTGCAATATTGGATGGAGTATTCGGTTGTGTTCTGGGGCAACATGATGAAATGGGAAGGAAGGAGAAGGCCATCTATTATCTCAGCAAGAAGTTTACCCCATACGAGGCCCGGTATTCTCTGTTGGAATGCACCTATTGTGCTCTGACTCGGGTAGCCTAGAAGTTGTGTCACAATTTCTGTGCCTACACTACATACCTCATATGCAAAATAGATCCGTTGAAGTACATCTTTCAAAAGCCCATGCCCACTGGCAAACTGGCCAAGTGGCAGATTCTGTTAAGTGAATTTGACATTGTCTATGTGACTCAGAATGCAGTCAAGGGACAGGCATTGGCGGATCATCTTGCTGAAAATCCCGTGGACGGAGAATACAAACCCCTGGAAATGTATTTTCCTGACGAGGAGGTATCCTTCATAGGAGAAGACATTGCAGAATCATATGATGGTTGGAGAATGTTTTTCGATGGAGCAGCAAATTTCAAAGGAGTTGGTATAGGAGCAGTTCTAGTATCAGAAACGAGTCAGCATTATCCGGTGTTCGCCAAATTCAGATTCTCATGCACCAACAACATGGCCGAGTACGAAGCCTATATCTTAGGGCTCAATATGTCCATTGACATGAACATTCAAGAATTGCTAGTGATCGGGGATTCAGACTTGCTTATACATCAGGTCCGAGAAGAATGGGCAACTAAGAACTCCAAGATACTCTCGTATTTGCATCATGTACAGGAGTTGAGAAAGAGGTTCACAAAGACAGAGTTCTGGCATGTTCCTAGAGTCTAGAATGAGTTTGTTGATGCATTGGCTACCCTATCATCTATGATTCAGCATCTAGATAAGAACTTCATAGATCCTATTCCGGTGAAGATTCATGATCAGCCAACTTATTGTGCTCATGTCGAGGAAGAAGCGGACGAAAACCCTTGGTTTCATGATATTAAGGAATACTTAGCAAAAGGCGAATACCTAGAGCTCGCAAATCCCACTCAGAAGCGTACACTTCGGAGGTTATCTAACAATTTCTTTCACAACGGAGGAATCCTGTATAGGAGGACTCCTGATTTGGGATTATTAAGGTGTGTCGGCACAAGGGAAGTATCCGGGCTACTAGAGGAAATCCATGCTGGGACCTACGGTCCACATATGAACGGTTTTGACTTAGCCAAGAAGATACTCCGGGCTGGTTATTTTTGGATGACTATGGAAACGGATTGCGTCCAGTATGTCCAAAGTGCCATCGTTGTTAGATATATGCATACATGATAAAGGTGCCCCCAAATGAGCTTAATGCAACAAGCTCGCCATGGCCGTTTGCCGCTTGGGGAATGGATGTCATCGGACCTATCGAGCCCACCACATCAAACGGGCACAGGTTCATTCTAGTGGCAATTGATTATTTCACCAAATGGGTTGAAGCAGCATCATACAAAGCAGTGAGTAAGAAAGTTATGGCAAACTTTGTCCGCGACCGCATCATGTGTCGGTTCGGAATTCCAGAGTCAATCATTACTGATAATGGCTCTAACCTCAATAGTGATTTGATGAAATCCACGTGTGAAACCTTCAAAATCAAACACAAGAATTCTACAAATTACAAACCTCAGATGAATGGAGCCGTAGAGGCTGCCAACAAGAATATCAAGAAGATACTAAGGAAAATGATAGAGAAGCATAAGCAGTGGCACGAGAAGCACTCATTTGCTTTATTGGGATACCGCACCATAGTCCGCACATCAACTGGGGCAACTCCCTACATGTTGGTATATGGTACAGAAGCAGTCATACCCACTGAGGTAGAAATTCCTTCCTTAAGGATCATACAGGAAGCAGAGCTCGACGACGCAGAATGGGTGAAGAGTCGTTACGAGTAACTAGCTCTTATAGACGGGAAGAGAATGAATGCAGTTTTCCATGGTCAGCTCTATCAGAACAGAATGTCCAGAGCCTTCAACAAAAGAGTCAAGTCGAGATAATTCACACCAGGGCAGTTGGTGTTAAAGAAAATTTCTCCGCATCAAGAGGAAGCCAAAGGGAAATTCTCTCCCAACTAGCATGGTCCGTACATGGTTCACCGGGTTCTGACAGGAGGAGCCCTCATACTTGTAGAAATAGACGGAGAAGTTCGGCCAAAGCCGATCAATTCAGACGCAGTCAAGCGATACTATGTGTAACCTTTATGCTTTCTTTTATGATGTAATTTGAACTACTCCTAACCTGATTCCTGTTTAAGAGGGGATACGTAGGCAGCCCTATGGGTTCGGTCACAAATCAATAAAATTTCCATTTCCCCCGCTATTGGAAACTGGGCAGAATTTTGAGGAGGACCCTCAAAATTCCAAAGTCGATTCCAGCAATTTATCATTAACAGTCGTCAGGAGCAGCAACCCAGTACACTGGGGCAGAATTTTGAGGAGGACCCTCAAAATTTCGGAGCAAGCGAAGTTGCAATGTCTTGAACCACGTCGCAGTCGTCGGTTCATCTAAAAAAAATTATTATTCTTAATTATGCACTTATATTATGCTTTTACTAAATCATGCATGTTCATTACTAAAATTGCCTTGTTTAGCAATGCTACCCCAATGATACGTACAATATCACCAGATCAAAGTCGAGCAGGCCAAGCAAAGCTAGCGGGTATACGAACTAACTTTTCCCCCTCTACAAACTCACGATTTTTCTTTGGATACAGGCACTTGAGTTGCAAAATCATCAAATGTACTATACGCTCACTCACAAAGTTCAGGAATACAACTCTCCGAACCGTTGCACTTGCTCGCAACTGCTATCCGCACAACAGTGTCCCAGCAGGCACAATATCCCCATTAATCACGATACCGCAATCCGCTATCAGCTAAGAAAACTCTATTGCCATTTGCCATTTTTTCTTCCTGCATAAGGCTACCATTCTGCCTTCCGAGGATAGGCTCTACCTCCATTTTCATTCTTTGCATTGCATAAGGTTACCATTCTGCCTTCCGAGTTTAAGATCTACCTTCATCTACATTTTGCAGCATTGAATAAGGCTACCATTCTGCCTTCCAAGACTAAGCTCTATCTCTATCTGCATTTCCTGCATTGCATAAGGATACCATTCTAAGCTCTGTCTCCATCTGCATTTCCTGCATTGCATAAGGATACCATTCTGCCTTTCGAGGTTAAGCTCTACCTCCATCTGCATTTCTCTGCATTGCATAAGGCTACCATTTTGCCTTCCGAGGTTAAGCTCTACCTCCATCTGCATTTTGCTGCATTGCATAATGCTACCATTCTGCCTTCCGAGACTAAGCTCTGTCTCCATCTGCATTTCCTGCATTGCATAAGGCTACCATTTTGCCTTCGGAGGTTAAGCTCTACCTCCATCTGCATTTCGCTGCATTGCATAAGGCTACCATTCTACCTTCCGAGACTAAGCTCCGTCTCCATCTGCATTTCTTGCATTGCATAAGGTTATCATTCTGCCTTCCGGGACTAAGCTCTATCTCCACCTGCATTTCTTGCATTGCATAAGGCTACCACTCGGCCTTTCGAGACTAAGCCCTATCTCCACCTCAATAGCTGAAATATCGCCAATTTATTTATGCCTCGTGTGGCGAAAATATCGCCACTTTATTTATGTCTCGCATGGCTGAAAGAACGCCACCTTCATCTACATCTTGCACGACTGAAATATCGCTACTTTTATTTTTCTTGCATGACTAAAATATCGCCACTTTCTATTTACATCTTGCATCGGCTGAAATACCGCCACCTCATTTACATTATTGCATTGGCTGAAAGATCGCCTCCTTTTTCATCTCATGGGTTGAAAGATTGCCAAATTTTCCAAAGGCATCATTATTCGGAGGCACCATTTTTATAGCCCGAGAACGCCATGCCATGGCCTGAGGACCCCATTTTATCTTTTGCATATCATTATTCAAAGGAATCATCCTCATAACCCGAGAGCATCATTTCATGGCCTGCGAATCCTTTATTATACGCTTCATGGCCCAGGACGTCATGGTCTGAGGACGTCATCTTAACCGTCCAAAGATAGCATTCATGGTCCAACGGGAATTTGCATCACGTTTAAAATTATGCACAATATATGTTCATATTGCTCTTTTGCAGGTAAACCGGCTAGCAACAGCCGTCTCAGCAAGAGCGATCCCGCTCTAGTTCCCGAAGCCCTACTAGACTATAACCATCCACCCCAACCCGAATATCTAGTCCGTTCTTGAAAAAATCTCTGTCAGCATATTCCGCCGATGGATCCTGAACTATATATGGCCTAATTCCTGTAAGACTAGGGATATGTAGGCAGCTCAGGAACCAAAGCACAGTCAAATTCTTCAAGTCGTTTCGTTCGGTCAAAATTGGCCATCATATCTTTACCCGACAACTCTTTCATCCTTTCCGGGTAAAGAGGGGCAGCTATTGATACCCAAATTTTCCCTGTATATTTTTCATATATACAAAATACTTTCAAAATAACATATGTATGCATATATAAGAATGCCCAAGTGTTTTAGTGTTTTTCCCAATTTTTAAAACAAATTTATTGTCCATTTTAGCAGTACAAAATCAATAATTACTTCTAAAATCATCAATTTTGGTGAATAATTTATTTTATTCCCATATTTATATCAAAATATAGTTAAGGTAATATTTATATATTTTTACAAATATATTTGATATTTTTAAAGTTAAATTGCATATAACTGCAATTCTAGCCTACTTTAAGATTTAATAGCAATTTTATAATCATAAAATTGGTTCTAGTATTTTTAAATTAAAAATTATGTGTTATTAACTAATTTAGTGCTTTTAATTTATTTTCAAAATCATTTTTACTATTTTTTGTAAAATAAAAGGGAAAAACTAGCTATGTAAATTTTAGCCTAATTTCGTTTCAATTTTAGCCCCATTTCATTTCAATTTTAGCCTCCAATTGACCCAATCTTAAACCCCAATTGGACCAGCCGAATTTCAATTTTAACTCGACCCCCCTAACCCGTTCACTAACCCGCCCGGCCTTCCTATTAATCCAGGTCGTTGATCGTTTTGATTAACGACCACGATCACCCCTTACCATTTTTAATCCACCGACCCTACCCTAATCCCCTCATTTCCATCTCTCATCCGCCTTTGAATACTCTCCTCTCTCAAACTCTCTCGAAGGTTCCCTGGAACCCTAGCCTCTCTCATCCTCTCCGACCATAACCTCACTAGAATCCATGGCTTCTCAGGCCATGGATGACCTGTACTCACCTACCTCCACTCTCAAACGTCTGGGGTTCAAAGCTTTGAGGTCTGACCTCAGTGGTGTCCATTCTCAGATCCATGGTTTTGAAGCCTCTTCGGCCTTGCTCCGGCACATCTAACGCATTTCGAGCCTGGTTCTAACTCATCCGACTCAAGATCGGACTTTTCTTCCAAGCCTTTCTCATTTCTAGGGTTTCTCTGAAACCCTAGCCATTCGAGGTTTTTATCTGGCTGTTTTGTTAAATCTATGCTATATCCGTGCTCTACTGGAGTTTTAAAATGTTTTCCCTAATTTTTCTTTCAAAATTTGTTTCTCTTCGATTTAGGGTTTCTGAAAATTTTTCGAAATGTTTCTCTGACTCTTTCTCTTCTTTTCTTTGTGTGTATCTATCTATGCTAGGTTTGTATATTTTTTTTCCTACCTAGAATGTTCTTCTCCCGTATCTTTATGTTTGCCTTATTTTGCATATTCTTCTATTGTGCTCCGTTCTTTCTTCTACTGGTTTCTATATCATGCTTTCACATGTTTATCGTATGTGTTCGTTTACCCCTATGTTCCTTTACTGTATTTTCTACTAAGCTTTTAGGTCTTTAGTTGCCTTCTTCTGGACTTTGTTTGAGTTTTTTGTTAAACATGTTTCCTCTACTGTTCTCCTAAGTGCTATACTATCTCGTTTCTCTTCTGAAACTTGTTTAAGTTCCAAGCTTTCTTAAATGTGTTTTTTATGCTTCAAATCAGCTTTCTCACTTTGTTGTTTCAAACTTGCTATTACATTTGGTTTTTTTCTTCATAAGTCTCTGAAAAAGACCTCTGAGCCTGTTTCCATTATTTGTCTTCTTTTCTCTGTATCTGACTCGAGTTGAAAACCCTAGGGTTTGGGGTTTTTGGAGAGTTTCGATCTTGTGTTTTGAGGACTCTAGGTTTCTCAGACTCGTTTTGACTCTAGGTTTCTCAGACTCGTTTTGAGTCTTTGTACTGAACTCGAACTTCTTTGACTCTGAACTTTTCTATGCTAGGCTTTTCTAATTAGCATGCCAACTCTTTCTTGATGCACATGTCTATGCACTTTATATATGATGAATTGTTCCTTCAAAAACGATTTTGCCAATTTTTGATTGATTCAGAATTGTCACGACTCAAAAATCCCTCCAAAGAAGTCGTGATGGCACCTAGTTTCTAAACTAGGTAAGCCTAACATTTACTGAATAGTATGGGCATTTACTAACTTTAAATTAAATTACTCTGAACAAAATACCGCTCCCAAAACCGGTAGTACAAGTCATAAGCTTTTTCTAAGAGTCATAAACAATAAGTACATCACTGTTCCGAACCAAAGGAACATATGGAAATAAGTACAATTAAAGGTGACTCCGAGGACCGCGAAGGCTGCAGCAGGTTTATCTCGAGTCTCCACTGCAATGAACAGCTACTATTGATCAAATACCTGGATCTCTACACAAAAATGTACAGAAGTGTAGTATCAGCACAACCGACCCCATGTGCTGGTAAGTGCCTAGCCTAACCTCAGCGAAGTAGTGACGAGGCTAGGACCAGACTACCGAATAAACCTGTGCCATATAGCATACAAAAATAATAGGAAGCAAGTAACAACGATGGCAACAATGATCAACCAATGAGATAAATAATAGGCAACAAGAACACCATAAATGTTTCTCAACCAATAATAAATACAAGTGCAATCAATTAATCAAGTCCTTCAAATATAAATCTTTCGCCTATAAATCCTTCAAGTAATAATCTCTAAGATAATATGTTTTTCAATAAATATATTTTGAATATATTTCCTTCAAATAGATATCTTTCATATAAGCATCTTTCGAATATAATTCTTTCGAGTAAAGGTCACCTTGTGACACCTCATATCATAATCATAAATAATATAGGTCTCAGCCTACTTTCGAAATTTCACAGCACCTCGTGCCCAAATTTATGTCACAACCGCACGGACAGCGCACGTGCCATTAAATAAAACCATAATATTTTCCCCGGCACCTTGTGCCCACATATTTCTGTCTCACATTGCACAACAATATTCTCATGTTACTTAGCTCATAGGTTCCATAACCCAGTACAATTAAGAATGTTCAAGGAGACTCATTCACTTAACATAAAGTAGAGTACAACTTCCAACCCAATTAGGAAATCAACAAGAAAAGATGAAGTTACTTTTAGAAATCATTTGATAAAGAAAATACCATTTTCAATTAAAGTACAATATCGAAGGAATCATTACCTTTAATACGAAAAATTAATAAATCAAAACATAGTAGAAATTCCTTTTTAAGTAAAGTACAACCTCAAACGGTTTAAGGAAACTTTAGTCGAGAAATCAATTAAGCTAAGAATGTAACAATTCTTGAAATTTGAAGTTTTGAACATATTAAAATAATAAGGCAAAGTATTGTAAACACTATGGATTCCAACACAACGGATTACAAGAGTAAAGTGATCTAAACAGTTAATACACTTGAATTGTCAATAACAAGTAAACACAGCAAACAGAAAGTACATGTCATCACCCTTCGTGCACAATCCCATAATATTATATATAAGTGGACGGCGTGCCACACGATCCCATAATATCATATATAAGTGGACGACGTGCCACACGATCCCATAATATCATATATAAGTGGACGGCGTGCCACACGATCCCATAATATCATATATAAGTGGACGACGTGCCACACGATCCCATAATATCATGTATAAGTGGACGGCGTGCCACACGATCCCATAATATCATATATAAGTGGACGGCGTGCCACACGATCCCAATTCATCTTTATCACAGTGCACAATATGCCACACGATCCCATAATATCATATATAAGTGGACGGCGTGCCACACGATCCCATAATATCATATATAAGTGGACGGCGTGCCACACGATCCCATAATATCATATATAAGTGGACGGCGTGCCACACGATCCCATAATATCATATATAAGTGGACGGCGTGCCACACGATCCCATAATATCATATATAAGTGGACGGCGTGCCACACGATCCCATAATATCATATATAAGTGGACGGTGTGCCACACGATCCCATAATATCATATATAAGTGGACGGCGTGCCACACGATCCCATAATATCATATATAAGTGGACGGCGTGCCACACGATCCCATAATATCATATATAAGTGGACGGCGTGCCACACGATCCCATAATATCATATATAAGTGGACGGCGTGCCACACGATCCCATAATATCATATATAAGTGGACGGCGTGCCACACGATCCCATAATATCATATATAAGTGGACGGCGTGCCACACGATCCCATAATATCATATATAAGTGGACGGCGTGCCACACGATCCCATAATATCATGTGTAACATCTGACTTGATATAGTAGGCCCCTTCAGGGGAGGATAACAACTCAATACCTTTAACCCGACAAGGGTACAGCTAACAGCCCAAAATATCCCAACAAGGGAGAGTACATATATCAGTCTACACATCCCGGCAAGGGAGTACTCACAACACATTCTCTTTTTAAATCACTTCTTCCTCAACTAACACATTCATGTTCGAGCTAACGCTCCAAAAGTACACCAATCACAATTCTACCTCAATCGTTCACATTATATGAAACTCATCAAGTATACAAGGAGATTGGGTCACATTATTCGAATTAAAAGAAATTAAGACCCACGGTCATGCTAGACTCCGGTGCATAGATAACCGTCACCATGCCTATACACTGTACTCCACATTAGCAAGTAGAAAATAACATCCTAATCCTATTCCCTCAAGCCAAAGTTAGAACAAACACTTACCTCGAACTTCTACGGCAAACTCAAGCCTTTGCCTCGCGAATTCGTGTCTGAAATTCTCAAATCTAGTCATAAACAATTCAATCCAGTCAATAAAAATTATAAGAATTAATTACATATGAATTTCTACATTTTCCATTAAAATCCGAAATTTAACTCAAAATTGCCTGTGGGGCCCACGTCTCAGAATCCGACAAAAGTAGCAAAAGATGAACACCCATTCAACCACGAGTCCAACCATACCAAAATTATCCAATTCCGATACCATTTGGTCTTTCATATCATCATTTTACATTTTTGAAAGGTGCCACAATTTTCTTCCCAAATTCCATCTCACATAACGAATTAGATGATGAATTCAGTGATAGATTCATGTACTCTAACCAAATCTGAGTTAGAATCACTTACCCCGACCAATTTCTTGAAAAACCTTCGAACAATCGCCAAAATCCGAGCTCTCTAGGTCAAAATATCAAATAAAAACCCAAAACCTCGTATTTATAGAGTACCCCTCGGATTCTGACCCCGCTGACCGCACAAAATTGACCGCGGTCCATGCAAAATCAGCGAGGTCCTCGCAGAAACGTCCGCGGTCGCGCAGGCCTTGCTCTGCAGGGACATGATTTAGTATTTTGGCCATAACTTTCTCTACAGATATTCAAATTGCAATATCTTTACTTATCTGGAAACTAGACACGAAGGGCTACAACTTTCATTTTTGAATCCGCAAAAAATTCCTAGTGGATCAAAAGATATGAGCTTCCGCAGTAGGACCAGTGACCTGCAGATTCTTCCCCTGCGCGGCCGCGCGCCCAGCGCGAGAAGGAGCGCGGTCCGCGCCGCCACTGCTGCCCTCTCCATTTTTCTAGGTTCCGGGGTGTCCGTACTCGCTCAAAACTCACCCGAAACACACCCGAGGCCCCAAGAACCTCAACCAAAAGCACCAACAAGGCTGAAAACACATCACGGACTTAGTCGAGGCCTCAAATCACATCACATATCATCAAAATCACCAATTATGCATGGATTCAAGCCTAAGAACTTATTTAATTTTCAAATTTCACAACCGATGCCGAAACACAAGAAAACTAGTCTGAATGACCTAAAGTTTTGCAGTCGAGTCCAAAATGACATAACGAAGCTACAGAAACTCTCGGAATTCCATTCCGACCCTCGGATCAAAATCTCACCTATCAACCGGAATTCGCCAAAATACTAACTTCGCCAATTCAAGCCTAATTCTATATCGTACCTCCAAAACCACTTCCGATCACTCTCCTAAGTCACAAATCACCTTTCAAAGCTAACTGAACCATCAGAACTCACATCCGAACCCTCTAACACATAAGTCAACATCCAATTGACTTTTTCCAACTTATTCCTCAAAATATTCTTTATATTTAACTTCGAATCTTCCGAAACCCAAACTCGACCTCACATGCGAGTCATAATACATAATACGAAGCTGGTCGAGATCTTAAGTCGTTGAACGAGGCGTTAATTCTTAAAACGACAAGTCGGGTCGTTACAATCTCCCCCTCTTAAAACATACGTTCGTCCTCGAACGTGCTAAGAATTATTCTGAGGACATTAAATTGATGTTTCTAATTTTACACATATGCTCATTGTTGATACCACATTACCACATTCAAATAAGTTTGACAATACCATTTCAATTGAGGCTATTTCTCTTACCCGTATTTGTAAACTTTAAGAGCAAATTTCTTACACTCCGAACATTTTCAAAAAGGTCCGTTTTTTCACATCCTCACACGATCTTAGTCTCACATGGCTATAGCAACTCGTGCCTACGCACGCATCAACCTTTTAATAGCGCTTAACGGTTGTTCCACACTCCCCCACTTAGGGTCATTCACCCTCAAATAAGAAGTAGCGTCCGCTCTTAAACAAATAATGTAACTTATCTCTTTCTTCGCATATCTTAATGTCCCAAATGTTTCTAACTCCCAAAATTTTCAGAAATTTCGGCAGAGCCTCCCCTGTAATTGGGTTTATCCACCTGTCAGAGTAACACCAAAACAACTTTTAACAACACATCTACAACCCAACAAAGCACGACAATGTATATATCAATAACACTAATCTCAGCATTACAAGCATGACATTATCACAATGATATCTTGACATAAAACGCATCATATGTATGACCTTAACCACATCTCTGATCTCATTAGTTGTTCACAATCAATTACAAAATCGTCAATTAACCTCATGTTAACCAAAATCTTATTTCAATTCCCTTTTTTTTTCACAACACTGACAACCAATCGCGAGACATGAAAGCCTCATCATTATTTACCCAAATCAACGAATCACATTTAACGCCACCTGGGCACTCATCTCGTAGGTCAAAACTCAATAGTTACAACACAAATATGGTTAAATAAGCAAAGAATCACATAAGAAAAATTTATCAAATAAGCCTAACAGGCATGACTACCTGTTAATACTATAATACAAATTTAAATTTCACAAAGGGAGAATTTAAACATATAAATTTTTCACCACAAGGACCTCGTCCTTATATAACTTCCACCGTGGCTTGTAGCCCATTTTAAATATTTCACATCATATAAAAAAAATTGTGAGGATCTCGTCCTCAACTCTGCATCACAAGTAATTGCACATTGTGCCAACTGAATTCTTTCCATTTCTTTTCTTTCTTATCATAAATTCCGATAAACATCACAACACAGAATGAACCCCCATACCAATAGGGCGTACAATTCATAAAAATTGAAATCAATTATTCCGAAATCACATCAAATCCACTATAGTGAGTAATAGAAATTAATTTTTTTTTTGACTTATAGCCCTTAATAGTGTATAAAATGATATACACGGACCAACACCATCAAATCTCCCAACAGGGATAAACTTAAAAGTGGGTCACAAAATTACGAAGCTCACCCATAAGCGGAGCATAATAGGAGGACTCGCCTTAATTTTTAGAACCAAATCAAATTAAGGAAAAATATCCTTTTTATAACAATCGGAATCGTACCTGTAACGACACCATCTGGTGTAGTGGCCTCAGCCATACCATAACAATTATATCAATGGGTCGGGCCTCCACCTCTTAGGCGCCATCTACCCGCTCGTCCTCTATCTCTAACTTGTAGTGTATGTAGATTAGTAACTATAATGGAGTGTGTGGAATGACTGTTCTACTAAAGTAGGTTTCTCCCAAGTCTGGGACAATTTCTCATGATGTTCCTAGTATCACCACATTCATAACAACTCATCTACAGTTCGGCTTCTCATTCTGAGTCTGTGACTGATAACTAGGATAACGATTGAAGGAATCATATGCCAGTGGTGCATTAAAAGATGACTGTCCCATGAGAGTGCCCTGATTAATTGGAGCACTACGAGTATTCTGAAATTGTTTCCATGTTCCTGCTAATACCGAAATGTAGAATTATTATGGACACAGGAATATCGAAAGTCCCAACATCTTCCTATACAAATCTCAGCTCTTACTCATTTACAAGTTTCAGAGAACCTTTGAATACCACATAAATACATATCAGGCCAAAACGGATATGACACATGACCCCACAATTTGATCGTTGATAGTGGACTCCCTTCACTTAGCACGAAGCCATATGAAACATTCTGATGATTCACAATACTAACCATTATCGCTCGTACAATACCGGTCATAAGACACCTCAAGCTATTTATTTGGTGCATGTCATCCTCGTGACAATTAAACTCGCTTCCTCCAGTGTCTTGGCTTGCTAATACGTACCCTCCGCCAAATAGAAATCCCATACAAACCACATTATCTCTAATACCACCAACTATCTTCGGATCTACATCCACCTCGTGACCATGCCATGATTGTGATGATTAGGCAACTAATTAAGCCTTCTTAAGATATTACTTATCAACCAAATGTCAGAATCTGATGAACCCCCATGCGCACAACTGAAAGATCTTTTTGCGCTTCCATATCTTCAATTCTGAACGACACGTGGTAACAATGGTTGAGTAGCCCTGGCTCTCTTATAACCTTTTACGGTATCACAAACCATTGGCGTAGTGCGCAATTCCATACATGAGTGGATGCAAAAGAACATAAGATATATGCTTCAAGCTGAATAAATGTTGCACGATAAGGAATGAATGAAGTGGAAATTTTTCCTACTAGTTCTGTAGCCTCTCGAAGATAAGTACAGACGTCTCCATACCGATCTGCAAGACTCTACTAAACTCGCTTATGACTTGTAGCACCTATGAACCTAGAGCTCTGATACGAACTTGTCACGACTCAAAAATCCCTCCAAAGAAGTCGTGATGGCACCTAGTTTCTAAACTAGGTAAGCCTAACATTTACTGAATAGTATGGGAATTTACTAACTTTAAATTAAATTAATCTGAACAAAATACCGTTCCCAAAACCGGTAGTACAAGTCATAAGCTTTTTCTAAGAGTCATACACAATAAGTACATCACTGTTCTGAACAAAAGGAACATATGGAAATAAGTACAATTAAAGGTGACTCTGAGGACCGCGAAGGCTGCAGCAGGTTTATCTCGAGTCTCCACTGCAACGAACAACTACTATTGATCAAATACCTGGATCTCTACACAAAAATGTACAGAAGTGTAGTATCAGCACAACCGACCCCATGTGTTGGTAAGTGCCTAGCCTAACCTCAGCGAAGTAGTGACGAGGCTAGGACCAGACTACCGAATAAACCTGTGCCATATAGCGTACAAAAATAATAGGAAGCAAGTAACAACGATGGAAACAATGATCAACCAATGAGATAAATAGCAGGCAACAAGAACACCATAAATATTTCTCAACCAATAATAAATACAAGTGCAATCAGTTAATCAAGTCCTTCAAATATAAATCTTTCGCCTATAAATCCTTCAAGTAATAATCTCTAAGATAATATGTTTTTCAATAAATATATTTTGATTATATTTCCTTCAAATAGATATCTTTCAATATAAGCATCTTTCGAATATAATTCTTTCGAGTAAAGGTCACCTTGTGACACCTCATATCATAATCATAAATAATATAGGTCTCAGCCCACTTTCGAAATTTCACAGCACCTCGTGCCCACATTTATGTCACAACCGCACGGACAGCTCACGTGCTATTAAATAAAACCATAATATTTTTCCCGGCACCTTGTGCCCACATATTTCTGTCTCACACTGTACAACAATATTCTCATGTTACTCAGCTCATAGGTTCCATAACCCAGTACAATTAAGAATGTTCAAGGAGACTCATTCACTTAACATAAAGTAGAGTACAACTTCCAACCCAATTAGGAAATCAACAAGAAAAGATGAAGTTACTTTTAGAAATCATTTGATAAAGAAAATACCATTTTCAATTAAAGTACAATATCGAAGGAATCATTACCTTTAATACGAAAAATTAATAAATCAAAACATAGTAGAAATTCCTTTTTAAGTAAAGTACAACCTCAAACGGTTTAAGGAAACTTTAGTCGAGAAATCAATTGAGCTAAGAATGTAACAATTCTTGAAATTTGAAGTATTGAACATATTAAAATAATAAGGCAAAGTATTGTAAACACTATGGATTCCAACACAACGAATTACAAGAGTAAAGTGATCTAAACATTTAATACACTTGAATTGTCAATAACAAGTAAACACAACAAACAGAAAGTTCACGTCATCACCCTTCGTGCACGATCCCATAATATTATATATAAGTGGACGGTGTTCCACACGATCCCATAATATCATATATAAGTGGACGACGTGCCACACGATCCCATAATATCATATATAAGTGGACGGCGTGCCACACGATCCCATAATATCATATATAAGTGGACGGCGTGCCACACGATCCCATAATATCATATATAAGTGGACGGCGTGCCACACGATCCCATAATATCATATATAAGTGGACGGCGTGCCACACGATCCCATAATATCATATATAAGTGGACGGCGTGCCACACGATCCCATAATATCATATATAAGTGGACGGCGTGCCACACGATCCCATAATATCATATATAAGTGGACGACGTGCCACACGATCCCATAATATCATATATAAGTGGACGGCGTGCCACACGATCCCATAATATCATATATAAGTGGACGGCGTGCCACACGATCCCATAATATCATATATAAGTGGACGGCGTGCCACACGATCCCATAATATCATATATAAGTGGACGGCGTGCCACACGATCCCATAATATCATATATAAGTGGACGGCGTGCCACACGATCCCATAATATCATATATAAGTGGACGGCGTGCCACACGATCCCATAATATCATATATAAGTGGACGGCGTGCCACACGATCCCATAATATCATATATAAGTGGACGGCGTGCCACACGATCCCATAATATCATATATAAGTGGACGGCGTGCCACACGATCCCATAATATCATTTATAAGTGGACGGCGTGCCACACGATCCCATAATATCATATATAAGTGGACAGCGTGCCACACAATCCCATAATATCATATATAAGTGGATGGCGTGCCACACGATCCCATAATATCATATATAAGTGGACGGCGTGCCACACGATCCCATAATATCATGTGTAACATCTGACTTGATATAGTAGGCCCCTTCAGGGGAGGATAACAACTCAATACCTTTAACCCGACAAGGGTACAGCTAACAGCCCAAAATATCCCAACAAGGGAGAGTACATATATCAGTCTACACATCCCGGCAAGGGAGTACTCACAACACATTCTCTTTTTAAATCACTTCTTCCTCAACTAACACATTCTTGTTCGAAATAACGCTCCAAAAGTACACCAATCACAATTCTACCTCAATCGTTCACATTATATGAAACTCATCAAGTAAACAAGGAGATTGTGTCACATTATTCGAATTAAAAGCAATTAAGACCCGCGGTCATGCTAGACTCCGGTGCATAGATAACCGTCACCATGCCTATACACTGTACTTCACATTAGCAAGTAGAAAATAACATCCTAATCCTATTCCCTCAAGCCAAAGTTAGAACAAACACTTACCTCGAATTTCCACGGCCAACTCAAGCCTTTGCCTCGCGAATTCGTGTCCGAAATTCTCAAATCTAGTCATAAACAATTCAATCCAGTCAATAAAAATTATAAGAATTAATTACATATGAATTTCTACATTTTTCATTAAAATCCAAAATTTAACTCAAAATTGTGCGTGGGGCCCACGTCTCAGAATCCGATGAAAGTAGCAAAATATGAACACCCATTCAACCACGAGTCCAACCATACCAAAATTATCCAATTCCGATATCATTTGGTTCTTCATATCATCATTTTACATTTTTGAAAGGTTCCACAATTTTCTTCCCAAATTCCATCTCAAATAACGAATTAAATGATGAATTTAGTGATAGATTCATGTACTCTAACCAAATTAGAGTTAGAATCACTTACCCCGACCAATTTCTTGAAAAACCTTCGAAAAATCGCCAAAATCCGAGGTCTCTAGGTCAAAATATCAAATAAAAACCCAAAACCTCGTATTTATAGAGTACCCCTCGGATTCCGACACCGCTGACCGCACAAAATTTACCGCGGTCCGCGCAAAATCAGCGGGGTCCGTGCAGAAACGTCCGCGGTTGCGCAGGCCTTGCTTACAGGGACAGGCTTTAGTATTTTGGCCATAACATTCTCTACAGATATCCAAATTGCAATATCTTTACTTTTCTGGAAACTAGACACGAAGGGATACAACTTTCATTTTTGAATCACCACAAAATTCCTTGTGGATAAAAAGATATGAGATTCCGAAGTAGGACCAGTGACCTGCAGATTCTTCCCCTGCGCGGCCGCGCGCCCAGCGCGAGAAGGAGCGCGGTCCGCGCCGCCACTGCTGCCCTCTCCATTTTTCTAAGTTCCGGGGTGTCCGTACTCGCTCAAAACTCACCCGAAACACACCCGAGGCCCCCGGGACCTCAACCAAAAGCACCAACAAGTCTGAAAACACATCACGGACTTAGTCGAGGCCTCAAATCACATCACATATCATCAAAATCACCAATTATGCATGGATTCAAGACTAAGAACTTATTTAATTTTCAAATTTCATAACCGATGCCGAAACACATGAAAACTAGTCCGAATGACCTCAAGTTTTGCAGACGAGTCCAAAATGACATAACAAAGCTACAAAAACTCTCAGAATTCCATTCCGACCCTCGGATCAAAATCTCACCTATCAACCGGAATTCGCCAAAATACTAACTTCGCCAATTCAAGCCTAATTCTATACCGTACCTCCAAAACTACTTCCGATCACTCTCCTAAGTCACAAATCACCATCCGAAGCTAACCGAACCATCAGAACTCACATCCGAACCCTCTAACACATAAGTCAACTTCCGGTTGACTTTTTCCAACTTAAGCCTCAAAATATTTTTTATATTTAACTCTGAATCTTCCGAAAACCAAACTCGACCTCAAATGCAAGTCATAATACATATTATGAAGCTAGTCGAGATCTTAAGTCGTTGAACGAGGCGTTAATTCTTAAAACGACAAGTCGGGTCGTTACAAGAATTTATTTTAATAAGGATCGATTGATTGTTACTGATTTTTCTTTAATTAAACCTTTCTTCACCTTTTCTGGTTGGATTCATACCAAAACTCAATTTTTGATTTTTTTACTGGCTATTGATTGATTGCCTTTCCTTATTTGCACAAATTGTGTTGCTATCAAACTCTTTCCTTAAATAACTTCTGTGTATTTACCCATCTTGTGCTACTTTGGAAAAGATCTTGATTAAACTCTTTCCTTAATTATCTTTCCCGTTTGAAATCAGAATCCCTTAATTGAAGGGAGACCTTATGTGATTGATTTTGAAACTATTTTCTTACCTTTTCTTACTTGCTTTCTGCACTATAAAGGGCACGACCTTTATGTACTTTTAGGGACTTCCAATTCAATACTCTTTAAGACCTTGAGTTCAAAACTTACACAACACTTATTGAACACTTTCAATTTCAATACTCCTACATTCTCAATTCAACACTCTACTCTCTTCTAAAATCTTCTGGCTGTGTGTTTGCAATTTGGCTTTACTACTGCTCTTCTTTTCTTATTTCCCTGAAACTGGTATGTTCTAATTTAACTTTCGGCTTCATCCCTATGTGTTTGCTTTACAGTTTTAACAATCTTGTCTACTTTGTTGTTTATGTTCTGTATTGAATATGATGTTCTCTTTGCATTTGTTGATGTGTGAATTCCCCATACCCTTATTCCCTTCTATGTGTTTGAGTTAAGGTTCAGGCATGGCAGTATCCAAATTGCTGCTCATGTCTGGACCTGATCCTTTAATGGATCCTAACTCCCAAACAATGTGGCTAACAGGCTGGTTAGGGGTGTGCCAGCACTCCTAATTGCTAGGTATGACCACCATCCTGTCTTGGCCTTCCCCAAAATCCCCTCTATGCACTTTCACTCTCTCTTAGATTCTAAGTTCTGCCCCCTTCCTATTTGGGACTTTGAGCTCCCTCTAAACTTGGCCATTTGAGGGCTGGCCATTCCACATTGCACTATAATCCAATTCTTCAATATATTTGGGTGTAAGCACTGCTGGGAGTCCACTTGAGACTCTTAGGGAACTCTGACACATCCCAAATAGGATAAAGGCTTTGGAATTTGATCTTTGGAGTTGGTTTACTTCATGCTTCATACAGAAGTCTGAATTAGGCTCTTCTTGGTTGGGATTTTAGCTTTCTGATGTAATTTTTACTTTCTTTTCTTCATTTTGGGCTGTAATAATTTGTAATAACTCATGGGGGCTTATAGTGAAAAGAAGAGGGGTACTCATGTATGCATAAGGGTAAATATCATGCTCATTAGGTCTTTATTTCTACAAATCATGGCAAGTTCTACATTTCGGCATCTTTGAAATCCTGTTTTAGGTTCTCCACTTCTACATTTTCATATAGAAATCCTGTCTATAAATTTCTGCACTTTTGCATCTTAGAAATCCTGCCTATATGTTCTGCATATATATCATATCAATAGCTTTTGCATTTCTGCATCTCATATAGAGAACATGACTATAGGATTCTACATTTTGCCTATCATATAGAAAGCATGTCTATAGGGTTTCTGAATACTGCATATGTATACATCACTACGCAAATGATATATAGGCTTAAATAATAAAAATCAGCGTTTTAGACGCCATGCCTATAGGATTTCTACATTTTCGTAAAAGTTAAAATCAGTCACACTTAGAAAGCATGCCTATAGGAATAAGCAACTAATCTGAATCCCTCAACTTGCTTATAAGTTTAAAATCAATAATAGCATTGCTTAAACGCTTGCAGAACTTATGTTCCTGTTGTTAATAAATCTACTTCTGAAATCAGTATCTTTCTCTCGTATTTAGATATCATGCCTATAGGTTTCACCTAGGCAAGCTATAAGGTAAATTAGATAATTGAATCAGACACTGTTAATTCCAACCAGCAGGCAAGTCTGATTCCAGTTTCTTATCTAAAATGTGTAATAGACCAGTCTGCCTCCTTAACGTTTAAGTTTATTTCAGACCACAACTAGTATCTGCAAGACATGCTAAACAATCTATCTTTAAGTGAGGAGGCCTGTTTGAGCCTTTTAAATTGTTATGAGTTTCCTATATCTGTCTTATGTGTTTTTGTTTGTCGCTTTAGAATTTTATCCTTTTAAACCATACAAAGCCCAAATCTCCCTTCCCTTTAGGACTAGTAGTCCCAAATGCCTCCGGGACTGATAGGATTGGGGCGGATACTAGCATGCAATAAGTAAATGAAACCATTCCGTGTTTAATACCTCAACGGGGTGGGAAAGGGTAGATATGGATATGATGACCGGTGCGCTAATACCACGTGTAACCCCTCTTATGAGGAGTGATTACCGGGTATTGCATTGATGTGATCCATATTATTTATAAACCTAGGACCCCCTTCCCTTTACTTGTTTATTTTATTACATTCAAAATTTCAAAGCTCCTTTTTCTCAAATTTCAGCTTCCTTGTTTCCTCAAACTTTAACTTATTTGCAATCACAATGTGACAACCCCTCATATTTGAAACCCTTATTTGCATATTTATTATTTGTACTTAAGTCACAATTGTAGCATGGCCGGGAACCACACTAGTGGATCTTAAGGGGTGCCTAACACCCTCCCCTCGAGATAATTTCTAGCCCTTACCCAAACTCTGATTTTTCTAAAGAAATTCTTCCTAGTGTCCTAATGCACTTAATCATTAGGTGGCAACTCTTCAAATAAAAATACCCTATTACCAAAAGGGAACGAGTTATCCTCCCAAATGTCATAAACCCGATTTTTCGAGAAAAAGGGGGCGCGACAAGTTGGAGTACTCACTTTACTCCCTACACCGTGTGTGCAGATTCAGGCATAGCAGGTCCCGCTCCTGAGTGCTGATCCTTCTAGTCCAGGCGGTGTTTCAGAGACTACGAGATAGTTGTTGGCATCTGCAGCCCCCGTGTCTCCCTTATCTTATTATTTCTAAGTTCTTCAAACGGGTGTACCAGATATTGTATTTAATAGACTGGTATCAGGATCCTTAGTTGTACATGACTTGTGACACCCCGGTTAAGGCTGTGTCGGGTTGGAAATTTTGCTTTGTTATCTCTATTTCCGCTAATTGTGCTATTAAATTATGTTTGAACTGTTCTTATGCTATTTAACTGCTTAAAAGGATGAAATATGTTAGACTGGCTGGCCTTGTCTTAACGAGAGGTGCCATCACGACCGGGTTCGAGGTTAGGGTCGTGAAAAGTTGGTATCAGAGCCTAGGTTACATAGGTCTCACGAGTCATGAAAAGGTTTAGTAGAGTCTCGCTGATAGGTACGGAGACGTCTATATTTATCCTCGTGAGGCTGGAGAACCTTTAGAAAAAACTTCATATTTTTGAAATTCTTATCGTGCGAACTTGTAGGTTCGAGTAATAAACTTTTGTCATTCCATTATCTCACAGATAGTGAGGACGCGACCTACCGGATGAGGTAGGCTACCACCAGTGCCACCAGAAGCCACGGACACGGTCGTGGCCGTGGCAGAGGTAGAGAGGCGAGGGCAGCACCTCTTGATCCACCAGCTGCCCCAGCTTAGGATCAGGCTCCAGCAGCACCAATTCAGGCACCAACTGTGCCCATCGTGATCCCAGGTCTATAGGGGAACTTGCCACAGATCTTATTAGTTTGTACTGGCCTGGCTTAGGCAGTTTTAGCCACCACAACAGTAGCTACTTCACAGGCCAGGGGAGGCAATCAGACCCCCTCTGCTCGCACACCTGAGCAGGTAGTGCAGGGACTTCAGACGCTGGGGGCACCTCCAACTCAGCCGATTGCACCAGCTCAGGAGTTTGTTGTGCCAGCTATGCCAGAGGATGAGCAGCGTCGTCTTAAAAGGTTTGTCAAACTCCAGCCTCCGACATTCACCGGAGCAGAGGGCGAGGATGCCCAGGGTTTCTTGGATAAGTTCCAGCGGATGCTCCGTACAACAGGGATTCTCGAGTCTAGTGGTGTGGCATTTACTACCTTTCAGTTTTCTGAGGCTGCCTTCACTTGGTGGGAGGTGTATGAGAGGCATAGGCCTGTGGGAGCAGCACCCCTCACTTGGCAGGAGTTCTCCGTTCTCGTCCTGGAGAAGTATGTGCCGCAGTCCCGCAGAGAGGAGCTGCGTAGGCAGTTTGAGTGGTTGCGACAGGGGGATATGATTGTGTCACAATTTTATTCAAGGATTTTTGAGTTGGCTCATCATTCCGTCTGGATGGTTCCGACAGATCGTGAGAGGATCAGGAGATTTGTTGATGGCCTTACTTATCGTCTCTGTATTCTTATAAACAAAGAGAGAGTGATGGGTGCTACGCTCGAGGAGGTGGTTGACATCGCCCGTGAGATTGAGACAGTTCGTTGTCAGGAGCGAATGAGAGGAAGGCTAAGAGGCCTCGAGGGTCAGGCAGTTATAGTGGTGCTCCTTCGAGGGGCTAGTTTCAGCATGGTAGAGTACGTTCTTTTAGGCCTACTCAGTCAGCCCGTATGGGTCATCATGGGGCATCTTCAGGTCATGGTTATCATGGATCTCAGCAGGGCCAGTTATCACTCAGCTCCCTCCCAGCTCAGAGCTCATCTTGTACCCCATCAGCTCAGGGCTCTTCTATGCCGAGTGCATCTGCTAGTCACTCTGGTGCGAGGGTTCCCTTCAGTCCCCTTCTCCAGCACCTGAGAGTTGTTATGCGTTTGGTGAGATGGGCCACATGTGGAGGCAGTGTCCTTGTCGGGTTGCTAGTTTTTCTCAGCAGAGGGGTCATCCCTCGACTTCTGCTCCAGTTACTTCACCACCTGCCCAGCCAGCTAGGGGTGGAGGTTAGGCATCCAGGGATCGCCCCAGAAGGGGAGGTCAATCAGGAAGTGGCCAAGCTCATTTCTATGCACTCCCAGGCAGACCCAATGCTATTGATTTAGATGTTGTTATCACAGGTTTTGTTTCAGTCTGCCATAGAGATGCCTCTATATTATTTGATCTTGGTTCCACCTTTTCTTATGTGTCATCATATTTTGCTCGTTATTTGGGTATGCCCTGTGAGTTTCTTGCTTTACCTGTTCATGTATCTACCCCGGTGGGCGATACTGTTGTTGTAGATCCGTGTGTAACGGTCATGTGTGGTGACTATTGGGGGTCTGGAGACCCGAGTGGATCTATTACTATTGAGCATGGTGGATTTTGATGTCATTTTGGGCATGGATTGGTTATCTCCGTGTCGTGCTATTCTGGACTGTCATACTAAGACAGTCACATTGGCTATGTCAGGTGTACCGCGGATCGATTGGCATGGTGTGACTAATTATATTCCTAGTAGAGTGATCTCTTTCTTGAGAGCCCAGCGTATGGTTGGGATGGGTTGTCTTTCATACCCAGCGTTTGTAAGGGATGTTGGAGCTGAGACTCCCAGTATTGATTCTGTTCCAGTTGTGAGGGATTTTCTGGATGTGTTTCCTGCAGACCTGCTGGGCATGCCACCGGACAGGGATATTGATTTTGGTATTGACCTGGTGTCGGGCACTCAGCCCATTTCTATTCTACCATATCGTATGGCACCAGCGGAGTTGAAGGAATTGAAGGAGCAACTTTAGGAGCTCCTAGATAAGGGGTTCATTCGGCCTAGTGTGTCACCTTGGGGTGCGCTAGTTCTGTTTGTGAAGAAGAAGGATGGCACAATGAGAATGTGCATTGATTATAGGCAATTGAACAATGTAACAATTAAGAACAAGTATCCTTTGCCTCGCATTGATGATTTATTTGACCAGCTTCAGGGAGCGAGGGTGTTCTCCAAGATTGATCTTCATTCAGGTTATCACCAGTTGAAGATCAGGGACTCGGATATTCTTAAGACGGGTTTAAGGACCCGATATGGTCACTATAAGTTCTTGGTGATGTCTTTTGGGCTGACCAATGCCCCAGCAGTGTTCATGCATTTGATGAACGGCGTGTTCTAGCCGTATTTCAATTTATCCGTCATAGTCTTCATTGATGATATTCTGGTGTATTCGCATAGTTGGAGGAGCATGCGGAGCATTTGAGAGTTATATTGTAGAGATTGAGGGAGGAGAAGCTTTATGCAAAATTTTCCAAGTGTGAGTTTTGGCTCAGTTCAGTGGCTTTCTTGGGGCACGTGGTGTCCAGCGAGGGTATTCAGGTTGATCCGAAGAAGATAGAGGCAGCTCAGAATTGGCCCAGACCGTCCTCAACCACAGAGATTCGCATTTTTCTTGGTTTGGCAGACTATTATCGCCGGTTTGTTCAGGGATTCTCATCTATCGCATCACCCTTGACCAAGTTGACTCAGAAGGGTGCTACATTTGTATGGTAGGACGAGTGTGAGGAGAGCTTTTAGAAGCTCAAGACAGCTTTGACCACAGCTCCAATGTTGGTTTTACCATCAGCTTCAGGTTCATATACCGTGTATTGTGATGCTTCAAGAGTTGGGATTGGTTGTGTGTTGATGTAGGAGGGTAGAGTTATAGCTTATGCTTCTCATCAGTTGAAGCCCCATGAGAAGAACTACCCCGTTCATGATTTGGAGTTGGCTGCCATAGTTCATGCATTGAAGATTTGGAGGCATTACCTGTATGGCGTATCTTATGAGGTGTTCACTGATCATCGCAGTGTTCAGCATTTGTTCAAGAAAAAGGATTTTAATTTGAGGCAGTGGAGATGGTTAGAGTTGCTTAAGGATTATGATATCACTATATTGTACCATACAAGAAAGGCCAACGTGGTGGCGATGCTTTGAGCCGAATGGTAGTGAGTATGGGGAATTTGGCATGTATTCCAGTTGGGGAGAGACCTCTTGCAGTTGATGTTCAGGCCTTGGCCAATCGGTTTGTAATATTAGACATTTCGGAGCCTAGTCGGGTATTGGCGTGTGTAGTTTCTCGGTCTTCATTATATGATCGCATCAGAGAGCGCCAATATGATGATTCGTATTTGCTTGTCCTTAAGGACAGAGTTCAGCATAATGATGCTAGAGATGTGACCATCAGTGATGATGGGGTGTTGATGATGTAGGGCCGGATTTGCGTGCCCAATATGGATGGGCTTCGGGAGTGGATTCTGAAGAAGGCCCATAGCTCGCGGTATTCCATCCATCCGGGTGTCGCGAAAATGTATCAAGATTTGAAGCAACACTATTGGTAGAGAAGAATGAAGAAAGATATTGTGGGATTTGTAGCTCGGTGTCTCAATTGTCAGCAAGTGAAATATGAGCATCAAAGACCGGGTGGCTTGCTACAACAGATGGATATTCCTGAGTGGAAGTGGGAGAGAATCACTATGGACTTTGTTGTTGGACTTCGACGGATTTTGAGGAAGTTCGATGCTATTTGGGTAATTGTAGATCGGCTGACCAAGTCCACGCACTTCATTCCTGTATGTACTACCTATTCTTCAGAGCGGTTGGCAGGGATTTATATCCGAGAGATTGTTCGTTTGCATGGCATTCCAGTTTCCTTCATTTCAGATAGAGGTACTCAGTTTACTTCGTAGTTTTGGAGAGCTGTGCAGAGAGAGTTGGGTACTCAAGTTGAGTTGAGCACAATTTTTCATCCTCAGACGGACGGGCAGTCTGAGCGTACTATTCAGCTATTAGAGGACATGTTGTGTGCTTGTGTTATTGATTTCGGAGGGTCATAGGATGAGTTCCTACCGCTTGCAGAGTTTGCTTATAACAACAGCTACCAGTCAAGTATTCAGATGGCTCCATATGAGGCTTTGTATGGGAGGCGGTGCAGATCTCCAGTTGGTTGGTTCGAACCTGGTGAGGTCAAGCTATTGGGGACTAATTTGGTACAGGATGCTTTGGAGAAGGTGAAGGTGATTTAGGGGAGGTTTCGTACAGCGCAGTCGAGGAAAAAGAGTTATGCTGATAGGAAGGTTCGAGATGTGTTCTACATGGTTGGCGAGAAGGTTTTGTTGAAGGTTTCACCCATGAAGGGTGTTATGAGATTTGGGAAGAAAGGGAAATTGAGTCATCGGTTCATTGGGCCTTTTGAGGTGCTTCTGAGGATTGGGGAGGTGGCTTATGAGCTTGTTTTGCCACCCAGCTTGTCGAGTGTGCATCCGGTATTTCATGTTTCTATGCTCTAGAAGTATATCGGGGATCCGTCTCATGTTTTGGACTTCAACACGGTTCAGTTAGATGATGATCTGACCTATGATGTGGAGCTTGTAGCTATTTTGGGTTGTCAGGTTCGGAATTTGAGGTCAAAGGATATAGCTTCAGTGAAAGTGCAATGGAGAGGTTGGCTCGTAGAGGAGGCTACCTGGGAGACCGAGCGAGAGATGCGCAGCATATATCCTCACCTGTTCGAGGCTTCAAGTATGATTCTTGACTCGTTCGAGGACGAACGTTTTTTTAAGTTGGGGAGGATGTGACGACCCGGCCAGTCGTCTCATGAGTTACTGCTCTGTTTCCCCCATTTCAGCTTCTTTATGCTTTGTTATCCGTGTTTTTGTGGTATCGGGTTGGTCGGATCGAGTCCGGAATGAGTTTGGTGAAGTTTGAGACACTTAGTCTCTTTTAAGAGGCTTAAGTTGGAAAAGTCAACTGGATGCTGACTTATGTGTTAGAAGGCTTGGAAGTGAGTTCTGATGGTTCGGTTAGCTTTGGGAGGTGATTTGTGACTTAGGAGCGCGATCGGAATGGGTTTTGGAGTTGTAGAAAAGATTTAGGCTTAAATTGGCGAAGTTGATATTTTGGCGGTTCCGATTGATAGGCGAGATTTTGATATAGGGGTCAGAATGGAATTCCGAGAGTGACAGTAGCTTTGTTGTGTCATTTGGGATGTGTGTGCAAAATTTTAGGTCATTCGGACGAGATTTGATAGACTTTTTGATCGAAAGCATAATTTAAGAGTTCTTGGAGTTCTTAGGCTTGAATCCTATGTTAAATTTGTGATTGATGTTGTTGTGAGCGTTCTGAAGTTTTGAACAAGTTTGAACGATGTCATGGGATGTGTTGGTATAATTGGTTTGAAGTTCCGGGAGTTCCGGGTAGGTTCCGGGATGTTTTAGGCCGAAAATCATAGTTGTAGCAGGTCCAGAAGGGTTGCAGGCCTCGGAATCCACCCATGTGGTCCACACAAAAAGGAGTGTGGCCGCGGTATGTGCTGTGCGGACTGCACAAAATAAAGTGCGGCTGCAGTAGGTGTTGTGCGGACCGCACAAAATGCAGTGCGGCCGCGGTGGGGGACATTTCACTGGTCCTACTTCGGAAGCTAATATCTTTTGATCTACAAGGAATTTTGAGATGATTCAAAAACAAAAGTTGTAGCCCGTTGTGTGTAGTTTCCAAAAAAGTAAAGATATCACAATTTGGACATATGTAGTGAAAGTTATGGCCAAAATACTAAAGCCTGTCACTGTAGAGGAAAGCCTGTGCGGCCGCGGTCGTTTTTGTGCGGACCACATTGGCTTTGTGCGGACCGCGGTCGATTTTGTGCGGTCCGCGGAGGTGGAAATCTGTGGGGTACTCTATAAATACGAGGTTTGGTTTTTAGTTGATATTTTGACCTACAGAACTCGGATTTTGGCGATTTTTCGAAGGTTTTTCAGGAAATTCATCGAGGTAAGTGATTCTAACTCAGTTTTGGCTAAAGTACATAAATCTTTCAATGAATTCATCATTTAATTCGTGATTTAGGATAGAATTTTGGGAGAAAATTGTGAAATCTTTCAAAAATGTAAAATGATGATTTGAAGGACCAAATGGTATCGGAATTGGATAATTTTCGTATGGTTAGACTCATGAGAGTATAAGGATTCTAGTTTTAGGAATTTTGTCAAATTCCGAGATGTGGGTTCGGGGGTCGGGTTTGACCAAATTCTGGAATATTATGGTAATTCGATTGTTTTCGCTTGGGCTTTGTTCCCTTAGCATATTGTGATGTATTCGTTCTGATTTTGGATAGATTCGACGCGCGTGGAGGCCGATTCGAGGGGCAAAGGCGTCACGAGTTAGAGATTTAGCAGGTTCGAGGTGAGTAATGATTGCAAATGATGCTCTGAGGGTTTGAAACCTCGAATTGCACATCGTAGTGCTATATTGAGGTGAGACATACGCTTGATGATGAGCGTGGGGTCGTGTACTATTAGGGATTGTGACTTGGTCCGTCTCGATTGATGATTATACCGCGTATTTGACTGAAACTTATTTGTTATCATCACAATTTGGGTTGATTGCCATATTTGAGCTTCGTGCTATCCATTTGAACCCTTCGGGGATTTTTATTAGTATTTCCTCACTGTTTTGATTTATTAATTGAACACAGTCATGTAATTTTCCATTGTTTTACTACTCAGCCCTTTTTACTCCGTTTTGAGACAAATGATATTTTAAATGATGTTTTGGGGCTGAGACGTACTGTTTTACTAATGACCGAGGGGCTTGTGAGTATTTTTGACTGAGTAAGGCCGAGGGCCTAGTTGTGAGGAAACACTAATATTGATTTGAGGCCGAGGGCTTGAGATATGTACGCCACGAGGTGGCTTGTTGATATTATTAATAAGGCCGAGGGACTGAGATATATACGCCACGAGGTGGCTTGACTGTTATGTGGTCGAGGGCCTAGATTTGATGCCACGAGATGGCTTGATATTGCGCTTGGGTCGTAAGGGGCCCCTCCCAGAGTCTGTACACCCCTAGTGAGCGCGGGTACCCATTGTGATGTGAGATTGAGCCCGACGGACTGGCACTGTTGTGAGATTTGAGCCCGAGGGGCTGGTATTGTTCTATTTGAGCCCGATGGGCTGGTATTGTTCCATGTGATTGCCCGAGGGGCTGGTACTATTCTATGATGTTGCCCGAGGGCGGTTTTGTTGATATTGTCCTCGAGGGGCGAACTTTTATTTGTTTACTTACCTGTCAATTACTTGTTTTACTTGTTAAAAAGGGATTTTACTCGATTCTTCACTGTCTACTGGTTTTAAGTGATTTTTACTGCTTCGGTATAGAATGTCTTGTCTTTTACGTGTTTTCTTACTTTCAGTCATTATTTATATTTATTACTCACTAAGTTGGAGTACTCACTTTACTCCCTACACGGTGTGTGCAGATTCAGGCATAGCAGGTCCCGCTCCTAAGTGTTGATCCTTCCAGTCCAGGCGGTGTTTTGGAGACTACAAGGTAGTTGTTGGCGTCCGCATCCCCGTGTCTCCCTTATCTTATTATTTCTAAGTTCTTCAAACAGTTGTACTAGATATTATATTTAGTAAACTCGTATTAGGATCCTTAGTTGCTCATGACTTGTGACGCCCCGGTTAGGGTTGTGTCGAGTTGGAAATTCCGCTTTGTTATCCCTATTTCCGCTAATTGTGCCATTAAATTATGTTTGAACTATTCTTATGCTATTTAATTGCTTAAAAGGATGAAATGTGTTAGACTGGCTGGCCTTGTCTTCACGAGAGGCGCCATCACGACCGGGTTCTGGGTTAGGGTCGTGACACCACACTTATTAAGCACCCCAGGTATGATTCTAAACTCGTTCGAGGATGAACATTTGTTTAAGTGGTGGAGAATGTAACGACCCGACCGGTCATTTTTTTTAGAACACATTCCCATGAATAAGACTTCCCGCACGTGCTTTTACTATTTTATGACTTGTGGGGATGGTTAGTTCGGGTCGAAATCGGAACACCTGGTTCCTTAAGGTTGGCTAAAAAGGCTAAGTTTGACTTTGGTTAATATTTTAAGCAAATGACCTTGGAATCAGGATTTGATGGTTCCATTAGGTTTGTATGATGATTCCGGACCTTGATGTAAGCTCGGATCGGGTTTTGGAAGACCCGGGAGCGTTTCGGCGCCTAATATCAAAATTTGGCTCTTTGAAGGTTTTTGAAGTTCGTTAAATTTGGTTTGGACTAGGTTTTTGTCATATCGAGGTCCGAATGCAATTTTGAGACCGCGAATAATTCCGTATGGTGATTTAAGACTTGTCCACAAAATTTGATGTCAGTCCGAGTAGTCTATGTATGATTCGGCACGTTCGGAGCAATTTGGAAACTTGAAGTTCATATTTTGATTCAATTTGTTTTTAGGGTATGATTCTTAGTTTTGTTGTGAATTTATGCATTTCGAGAGTTCAAGTAGGTCCGTATCATGTTTGCAGACTTTTTGGTGCATTTAGACGGGGTCTCGAGTGGCTCGGGTGAGCTTCGGACCGCTCGGAGCTATGCTGGAAAAACCAGAAATTCCAGTTCTGGTTTCCTTCCTCACGAACGTGGAAAGACTCTCGCGTTCCCGATGAAGGAATTTGGGCTGGGGTATTTTGTGCTACGCATTCGCGATATCTAGTCCGCGTTCGCGAAGGTTTGGAACCTGTAACCTTCACGTTCGCGTGAGGCGACTCGCGTTCGAGTTCACGTGAGGTGACTCGCGTTCGCATAGAAGAGCCTGGGCTGGACTTTGGGGCTGCTATAATTCTTCGCGTTCATGATAGAGCCTCGCATTCATGAAGGGTAGGCCAAGCCAGCCTCTGCGTTGGCGAGGCCCCTGTCATGTTCGCGATGAAGAAGGCAACTGGGCAGTGTGTTTTAAAATCGGGACTTAAACCATTTTTTGGGTTTATTTATTTCACTCTTGGCCGATTTTAGAGCTTTAAAGAAGGGTATTTCAACCTAGCTTTTGAAGGTAAGTAATTTCTACCTAATTTTAGTTTAATAAATAGATTATGGGTAGATTTTAACATGAAAATTTGTGGAAATCATGGGTTTAGATGAAAAACCTAGGTTTTGATAAAATGGGATTTTACCACGAAAATGGTTATGGAATCTAGTGAAATCACATATTTTAGTTCATGAGGTTATAGGTAACAACTTTCTTCGAAACTTTCCGGAATCTTAGTTCATGATGTGGGCCCGGGGTGAATTTTAAGAATCTTACATTTAGGGATGGGTAACCTCTTTGATAGTTGGAATATGAACTTTTTAGTATGTATTGATTAGTTTATATACTATTTGATTAGTTTTGGATGATTCGGCACCGAATTGAGGGTGTGAGTGCATTCTTGAACTGGAAAGTAGGCCTTGAGACGAGGTAAGTCTCTTTTCTAATCTTGTAAGAGGGAAATTAACCTCATAGGTGAACTTAATCAATATGTACTTCTATTTATGGGGGCTATGTATGCACGAAGCAACGAGAGTCCGTGCGTAGCTCTATTCATGCTTATGTCTGGGTAGATTTAGGTTTACACCATGTTTTGTTGATACCATTGCTTGTTTATGCTTACTAATTGTTTTGATTAAAGCGGAGGTTGAGGATTTTAATATTTTGAAGGTTCCTAGTTGAATTTCTTCTTTTGAAAAAGAATTGAGAGTTATTATGATAATTTGAGAAAATCTATATCCAACCGCTTCGCAAGTATATTCCGGGAGTGGGGTAAATTTCCACTACTCTCATAGGAGCGAATCGTTCACCACGACAGGTTAATTGACGTATCCATGGTTCGGGTCGTTCGATCCTTGGCAGTGCACAATATATTTGTATGTATATTTGGTTCGGGCCTTACGTCCTCGACATCATTCGTACGTAAAGATATTGGAATCCCTTTTATACATAATATTGTTTCATGGACTTGAAAGGTGAAAGGATTAGATGAGAGAAATGATTTGGTTCTTACTTGAAATGACAGGATTGTTTACTTATTTTCCTGCTCTGAGTTCTATTATCATTTTATATATCATGTTTAATTAGAACTTCATATTATTATATTTTTCGCTCATAGTAAGTGTCGAAGTAGACCCTTCGTCACTACTTCTTCGAGGATATACTAGATACTTGCTGGGTAAATATTGTTTATGTACTCACGCTACAATTCTGCACTTGATGTGCAGGATCAGAGGCAGGTGCATCTAGTTATCAGTCTGGCGCGCACGCTTGACTTCTAGTTCGAGACTATACGGTGAGCTGCTCGTCCGAGTCGTTCAGCAGTAGGTGGAGTCTCTCTTTTGATATATTTTCTCTCTATTCTATTTCAGACAATAGAGTAGAAGTCTTTTGCATATTCTACTAGTAGACCATACATTTATGAGACAAGATCTTGGCACACACTAGTAGACTTGTGATTTTGGTTTTATTCCTATGGTCATAAATACATGTACCTGCTTTCGTTTTATCAATCTAAAATCTATTTCTTACTAAATCTATTAAATTAAGGAACATTATTTACTTGGAAAAACTTATTAAAATGGGAAATCACTAGATTGTTCACTGTTGGCTTGCCTAGCAATGGTGTCGAGGCACCATCTCAACCTAAAATAGATTTGGGTCATGAGATTATTATAATCCATCAGGACTATGTTGCAATTTTAGTCACCAATTTCTAGTTAATGCATCCAGACAATCCCCCGTATGGAGCTACCATCATTTCATCTGGTATGTACTCTCAAGTCACCACTCCTTCGAGTACGATAAAATGAATATGGACAAGATTCATCTCCCCCTACTTTGTCAATCGCAGCCCTCTTAGTCCCACTAAGATGGTGAGGAAACTGACTTCCAAGACAGATGCTTTCGCAAGTGCCTGTCTGTGTATATTGAAACTATTCTTATACCAGAGACACGTGACATATAAATCTTACTAGGAATATCAATATAAAATTGGAGAAAGTTAAAATTTATATCCTAGAAAATATGTTTACCAATACTCAAAATAACATCCTTTTATACAAAAGAAACAAACAAGGGAAATAATAGAAATATTATTGGGAATATCAACATTCAATCTGGACTAAGCTGCAATTCCAGTACCAGACTGCCATAAATTGATACTCAGAGTAGAAACTCAACGCACAGTAGAAATCTACTTGCAGAATTCCATGACCCAAAAATTACAGATACAACATATTAAGTTAACGCCTTTGAATCCGGTTTCAGTAGCCAAGGCTCGAAACTCCTGTTCAGATCGCTATTTGCCTCCAGGATATTGAGCCATCACGATCAAATCACATTGCAAGACGCCAACCACAGCTGTGTCAGTGTCAGGTTTCACTGGTAGAATGGCCTCAACAACAATCACCTTTCCATTGTCTGGTAGAGCCTTGTAGCAGTTCTTTAGCAACTTGAGGTTGTGACTATCACTCCAGTCGTGAAGAATCCACTTCATTAAGAAACAAACAATTATTAGTCGTTGTGGCACGTTATTTTAGTGGAGGAAAAAAAACTAGTTGGTTTCTTCTCATCTGTCTAAGATTTGGTAGGCAGAATTACATGGTACCCGTATTGATGCGAGGTAGCAGGTACCCAATAGAATTAGTCGAGGCTCATGCAAGTTAAATCGGACACCATACTCATACGCATGCAAGCTAACCCAGACACCATCCTCATAAAATAGAAGTCGTTTTGGCATGTTATTACTCCCCCTCCCCGAATTCCCCTCCCCCCCCCCGTTCCAAATTAATAAAACTAGACTTATTTACTTTTGGTAATAAACCGTGAATATTACCATAACAAACAAAAACTTACTACAATCTATGAGCATCTAGAGTTCCAGGCCAACTTCTAGGAAGGGTGCCCAGAATAGCTAGACCTCAGGAAGAAAAAGAATAGCCAAAACCAACAAATACCTTTTGCAACTTCTATTGATGACTTCCTCCACATCCAAATATTAGACATTTTGGTAAGCTTAATTGATTTTAAAATTATTTGACATTTCACAAAAGAGAAGCCCTTTATTACTTCTTCTGCTAAGCCTATTCAACTCCTCAAAGATTTGGACGTACCTTCATAAAAATAGCATCTCCTTCTGGAACACTTTCAAACATATCTCCCCCGACATGTTCCACCCCTGCAATATTATGATCACAAACTTAATTCAAGTTAAGAATTGATTGTATATGTACAAGAAAATCTTATATCTATCGATAAAGCTCTACCATTTTAGATAAGGTTTAATTCAGTTTGATGTAATTGCATAATCATGTAATATGACATTACTGTGACCAGAGGCGGATCCAGAATTTCAAGAGGAGGAGTGTACTGTTATGATGGGGTGGATCTAGACCTTTACATTTGAGTGTTTAACTTTAGTCTCTTACCATAAACTCACTACACTTTTGAAATTATAGGTTCAAAATTACATTCTTTTTGAAATTTTAGTGATTTTCACATATATATCTATACTTCGTGCCAAAAATATGACCACCCAGAGTGGAATTTAAACCGCCAATTTTACTTATAGAGGTACACCCAATAATAATTGCACCAAAGAAATCTTTATGCATGGGTGCACGCACATATATTTATGTATTATTGAAGAAATATAACTTTATTATACATGGTTTAGAGAGTAGAGTATGAGTTCACGTGAACTAATATCCCTTAACCTAGATACGCCTCTGACTGTGACTCACTTCCTTTATGTCTACGTTTGAAGCTAAAAGCTATAATAGGAGTAATATTTAGCATTTCAATGTATATAAGCTAAGGGAAATATCTAACGATTTTTCATGATGTGAATTAAGTAAATTTAACTAGTGTTGGACCAGATTGTCAAAGTAAAGTAAACAATAAAACAAGAATGAGATCAAGGTACCAGGATAGGAAGGGGCATGTTGAACAACATGTGGCAAATCAAAATTAGTGCCCTTAATTGTGGGGTATTTAGATGCAATCATCTTGAGGTTAATTCCAAGACCACCTCCAACATCAACCAAAGTTTTAAGGTTCTCGAAACCTTTGTAATTTTCAAGTATTTTTTTCATAACTACAGTAGTGTGATTGATCATCGCCTTGTTGAAAACATCATTGAATTTTGGGTCCGATTTTGAATATTCAAATGCACATACACCATGTACCCTGTCAAATGGAACTTCTCCTTCAAGAACTGCATCTTTTAATTCGAACCTGTAATTTAAAATTAGAAAGAGAGTCATATATGATCTAATTTTGTCGTGCCTCATTTTAAAAAAAAGAGATTAATATCATTTTAATATAGTTTTCGATTTTATATTTTATTTTTTTAACATTATTTCACATCATATATTTAGTGAGAAGTTGGTCAAATTGTGTCACGTAACAAAGACCACACATGATATATAACTTTTACACTATAGAATAATAAATAAAAATAAAAGGACCAACATCTTCGAGAAGTATTTAGTACAACATAGATTTCCTCAACTCCCACGTACGATTTAACTAAATTAAGGTCAATCTAAGAATCAAATTTATCTAAATGGCTTATGAATTAGTTAAGTTGAGAGAATAAATAATTATTAACTTTTTATCTATAGATGTATTTCTTTATTCTGGTGCCGTAACTTAAAACATTTTTTTGAGCTTTCATCTTGAAAGTATATATCTAATGGCTTCGACGCCTTAATAATGCTCCAAAGTTTGGTACTCAATTTATACTATGTTTAGTTGATGGTATAAATTTATTCCACGATGAATTTATAGGTCAACCAAACATAGTATAAATTTAGTTTCAGAGTTAATTGTGGATAACTCATCTTATTTCACATTATCCCATCAAACGTGATATTATTTTATTCCACCTCCCACAAAACTTACCAGCTGTTAATGAATACTTTATCTTGAAGCAAAGTCAAAAGTGGCCCCATTGATGCACCATCTTCATCTCTAACAAAGAATTTTCCCACTTGTGACAAACCATACACTCTTTTCGATCCACCATTTTCTTCCTCAACAATGGAACAAGTAAACAATGAGTAACTAGCCAAGACAAAAAGCATCCTATCCAACATAGTAGCAGCATCAGGATTCTTGCAGTTTGGAATTTGAGTAACAATTTGAGAAGCTGAAAGTTTAGTGTCATTAGCTTTGGCTAATATTTTTGAAAAACTTCCAATTGGACTGTTGAATTTAATACAAAGGGGAGGACTGAAGATGTCAATAGTTGCATGGCATATGTGCAGTTACGCTCTTCTTCTGTTTGTGTTGGTATTTGGCTTTTGGTTGAGGATTCCATAGCTAAAAATCTAGAGACAAGAAGTAGCTAAAAGAGTTGTAATGTAATTTACTCTTGTAGTGTTTTCCTTTTAGAAGGTTTTTGTTAGGCTTTTTATAAGTATTAGTTGTGACTTTGGTTAAGAATTGTCATATTGGTTAAAGTCTGTGTGGTTACTAATTAATTTCACTTTTTAAGGATATTTTTTATAGTTATTTTTTAACTTTAGGCCATATTTAATCTTATAAATTAGCTTATGAGGTAAGGATGGCTTAGAACCATATGAGTAACAGCAATTATATATTCTATTACACACCTAGCATTGAACATTTGGAGTCATCTCTATAGTGGCATCTGATAAAATTGGAATGAACTTGCATTTGGAGTTGGACGATATAACAAGAGTATTAAGAACCCAGAGGCGAATGGAGCATTTGGGCATTGAGTTTATCTGAATCTACTATTTTTAATGCGAAGTATAAATATACATATGTAAATTGCAATAAATAGTAAGTCTGAACTTATGATTTTATGAATATAATAAGTTTAATACTAAAAAGCTTAAAAGTAAAACCCAAATTCTAAATCCGCTTCTGATTAGAACCCAATATTGGGTCTTTTTGTTTCCTTTGTGAGTTGCATTGTTGCTTCCTGTGTGAGTTGTTGGTGCGTCGAAATCGTGATGATTAGGAGATGTGTGTTATTTTGATGTTTAATTAATGAAATGCTTGCTGTGCTATTAAAATTCACTTCTTCTCCTTCAAGAGTTTTTTCTCATGATCCATTTCACATTATCGTTGAAGGGGGCTTTGGAACAATAATACAGTTATTTTTTTAGGCGGTTACGAGTTCGAACAGTGGAAGTAGCCATTAATGCTTGTATTAGGGTAGGTTGTCGACATCACATTTCATAGGTGCGACTCTTCTCCGAACCTTACGTAAATACAAGATATTTCATGCATCGGGCCCCCTTTCCTGCTTCAAGCATTTTTCTTATGTTCAATTTTACATTATCGTTGTAAAAATTATATTACATTTTGTACTTATTTTATTTCGAGTGTAGAATCCATAAATTTCTCTGTTAATTAATAAATATAGAAAGTTATTTAGGTTCTCACTGAAATGAGGCATACAAAGGAATGACTATAAAAAGGTTTTGGAAGTTACAAAGAAAGAAAACTTTTAATACTTTATTTTTGTTTTTATTTTGCATAATATTGGTCTGAAAAAAATTTAACTGAATTAAATATCCAATGAGAATTTTATATAGTGTACAACTTATTTGATATAGGAGTGTAGTTGTGTTGTTGTAGAATGTATATGTAACGACCCGACTGGTCGTTTTGCTTTCTAGAACCTCGTCCCCCTAAATAAGATTTTCTATACGTGTTTTTACTATTTTATGACTTGCGGGGATGGTTAGTTCGGGATATGGAAGGGTTCAGGTTGAAATCGGAACACTTGGTTCCATAAGGTTGGCTAAAAAGGTCATGTTTGACTTCGGTCAACATTTGGAGTGAATGACCTCAGAATTGGGATTTGACGGTTCCAATAGATTAGTATGATGGTTTCGGATTTGGCGTACGTTCGGATCGAGTTTTGAATGACCCGGAGCGTTTTGGTGCCGAATATTGAATGTCGGTTCTTAGAAGGTTTTAGAAGTTCTTTAAATTTGGTTTGGAGTGGGTTTTGGTGTTATCGAGGTCCAAAAAAATTCCGAGACCGGGGATAGTTCCGTAATATGATTTAAGACTTGCACACAAAATTTGGTGTCATTCCAAGTAGTTTAAGTACGTTTCGGCGCATTGGAAGTAAATTGAAGAACTTGAAGTTCATGAGTTTGATTCAATTGGTTTTGGGGTGTGATTCTTAGTTTTAATGTTGTTCCGAGCGTTCCGAGAGTTCGAGCAAGTCCGTTTTGTGATTCCAAACTTGTGGGTACATTCGGACGGGGCCCCGGGCGCCCCAAGGGTTAATCAGACGAGGCTCGGAACAAGTTGAAAATTGGGAGCAACAGCTGAAGCTCCCAGTCAGTATCATAATGTCACATGTGCTTGGACAGCCACAGGTGCGAGACATGAGCCGTAGAAGCGAACAATTGAGGGCAACCCAGCCATTCGTAGGTGGGGAAGTTTTGGTAGTAGTCGCAGGTGCAGAAGGCTCGAAGAAGAGGTCCTTTTGGTCTGCAGATGCGGAGCTTGGCCAGGTAAGGGGGATGCGCATCTGCGAGGATTTTTCCGCAAGTGCGGGACCATAGATGCGGCCAAGGCACCGCAGGTGCGAAAATTGCTGGGCAGAAATGTGATGACCCAAAAAGTCATCTTTTGTTTTAGAATTCAAATCTGTGTTTCGAGGCGTTAAAAACCTCCTTTTGTCTCTCCTCTATTTGTGTGCGCAATCCGGGCGGATATCCGGAAAGCCTCTACGTGAAAATTTGAGAAAAATGCTAAATTTTGCCTTTAAAATTGAATTAAGTTGACTTTCGTCAAAATTTTAGGTAAACGGACCCAGACCCGTAATTTGACGGTCCCGGAGGATCCGTAGAAAAATATGGGACTTGGGCGTATACCCGGAATTGAATTTCGAGAAATGAATTTTTAAAGAAAATTGTTTAATTGAAAATATAATGGTTTTTAGAAATTTAAAAATGCTTGATTTTGATGGTATCGGGCCCGTATTTTAGTTTTAGAACCTGGTACATGTTTGATGTGGTATTTCAGTTACATCTGTGAGATTTGGTAAGAAACAGAGTTTATATGACGTGATTCGGACCCTCGGTTGTAAAAATAGAAACTTTAAGAGTTCTTGAAATTTTCATTGATTTTGATGCTAGTTTCGTAGTTCTAGGTGTTATTTTGGCGATTTTATCACGTGAGTCCATATGATGTTTTTAGACTTGTGTGCATGTTTGGTTTGGAACCCCGAGGGATCCAGTGTGTTTTGGATAGGCCACGGGGTGTTTTGGACATAGAGATTTCTGCTATTTTGTTGTTGCAGGTGCATAGATGTAACCTTCTTCGCGTCCGCGAAGGAACTCTCGTGAACGCGAAGAGTAAAATTGTCTGAAGGAAAATTCCTTCAACGCGAACGCGAGCCACAGGTCATGAACGCGGAGCATTAGGGGTGTTGTCTTTCGCACACGCGACCTAGCTATCGTGACACGAAGGCCATTTTGGCAGGGACCTAGGGGAGGGGATTGATACACTACGCGAACGCTGCCAGTGGCTCGCGAACGCGAAGGTCAGGGGGTAATACCTTCGCGAACGCGAAGGTTAATAGGACCACTGCTTCGCGAACGTGACAGGCTTCTCGCGAACACAAAAAAGACCTGTCCAGTGATTTTAAAATAGTACCTAGGTCGGGATTAGACCAAAATTTCATATCTTCTTCCATAGAATCCGACCTTGGGCGATTTTTGAAGTGGGGATTCAACACCAATCATAGGTTTGTGTTCTTAAACTCAACTCTTCAATTTTCCATCAACACCCATTATATTTGAAGGCCTAAATCTTGTTCTTTAAGGGTAGAAATTAAGGAATTTGGAGAAATTGGGGATTTTGCTAAATTCGAAATTTAGACCTCGATTTGGGTCGGATTTTTAAACTAATTACATATCCGGGCTCAGGGTGAATGAGTAATCGGGTTTTTGTCCGAACTTCGAGTTTTGAAGAAGCGTGCCCGTGGTCGGGTTTTGACCTTTTGGGAAAAATGTTGGGAAATCCATAATTTTTCATTTGAATTGGTTTCTTGGCTTCAATTAATGTTAATAAATATATTATGAATAGATTCGGGCAGATTGGAAGTGGAAACTAAGGGGAAAGTGGTATTTGTGGCTTGAATTTGGTCGTGGAATCGAGGTAAGTGTTTGGTCTAACCTTAGCTTGAGGGAATATGTGTTGTTGTCTTATTTGCTACGTGTTAGTATCGAGTACGACGTATAGGTGAAGTGACGAGTATATATACGTTGGTGTCAAGCATGCAAGTGAATCTTATACTATAACTGTTGTGACTCTTATTATGTATTGTTCATGCTTAAATTGCTGATTATCCATGTTGAACAAGACTTATGATATTCTATTGTTGATTCCCCTTGCCGGGATATTATTGTTTCTATTGTTGATTCCCTTGCCGGGATGTTATTGTTTCTATTGTTGATTCCCTTGCTGGGATGTTATTGTTTCTACTGCTTGGATGAGAAAAGAGTGATAAAGCATGAAGGGTGATGTCGTGCACATTCATACTTATGCATATGGTGAGGAAGAGTGATAAAACACGAAGGGTGATGCCGTGTACATTTACATTTACATTGATGCATACGGTGAGGAAGAGAGATAAAGCATGAAGGGTGATTTCGTGCACATTTCTATTATTCATATGGTGAGAAGGAGTGATAAAGCACGAAGGGTGATGTTGTGCACATTTGCTTTTCTAGCAGGTAAAATGTTAGGCGCCATCACGGTCCCGACGGTGGAAAATTCGGGTCGTGACAAGTTGATATCAGAGCTCTAGGTTGCTTAGGCCTCACAATTCACGGAGAAGCTTAGTAGAGTCTGTGGGATCGGTACGAAGACGTCTGTGCTTATCCCCAGAGGCTACAGAGTTTAAGAATAACTTCACATTTATTCTTCTCTATCGTGCAGTTTGCTTTCTCAATGCTCATTGAACTTCTACTCCGTGCTTTCGCAGATGGCGAGAACATGTACGGCTTCGTCAATTGATCAGTAGCTCGAGCCCCCTAGCGGCAGCTCCTACAAGGGGCAGAGGATGAGGCTGAGACCGTGCTAGAGGCTGAGGCAGGGGCAGGGCTCAGCCTAGAGCAGCAGCACCAGCGGCGGAGCCTCAAATAGAGTTTGATGATGAGGTCCCGGCGCAGATAGTTCCAGCGGACCCAGCTCAGGTTCCATAGGGGTTCATCGCTACCCCGATACTCCAAGATGCTCTAGTCCGTCTAGTGGGCTTTATGGAGAGTGTCACTCAGGCAGGCATACTTCCTATAGCACCAACCGTCTCTCAGGCTGGGGAGGAGCACAAACTCCCATTACTCACACTTCGGAGCAGGTGGCTCCCTAGTTTTAGAGTCTAGTAGCTCAACCAGTTGGGGTAGTTCCAGCGGGTTTTGTAGCTCAGACCGGTGATGGGTCAGCTATGTCTTCAGATGCTTTGTGGAGGTTGGATAGGTTTACCAAGCTTTTCACTCATACCTATGGCGGTACATATTCAGAGGATCCCAAGGACTATTTGGATAGTTATCATGAGGTTCTACGGAAGATGGGGATAATGGAGACCAATGGGGTCGACTTTGCTACTTTCCGTGTGTTAGGTTCCGCCAAGAAATGGTTGAGAGATTATTGTTTGGCCAGACCAGCTGGGTCACCAGCTCTCACTTGGGACCAATTCTCGCAGCTATTTCTCGAGAAGTTCCTTCCCGTCACTCAGAGAGAGGAGTACAGCAGGCGGTTTCTAGCGTCTTCAGCAGGGTACTTTGACTGTTACCCAGTACTAGAGGAGGTTTATTTTTTGGATCGTCATGTTCTTCTGATACTCCCCACAGAGAGAGAGAGGGTGAGGAGGTTTATTGAGGGACTCGCTCAGCCTATTAGATTGCATATGGCTTAAGGAGAAAGGGAGCAAGATTTCTTTTCAGGATGCGGCCAATGTGGCCAGGCGGGTTGATATGGTTCTAGCTCAGGGGGAACGGTCAAGGGTCTGACAAGAGGCCTCGTCATTTTGGCAGATTCAGTGGTGTCTCGCCTGGAGGTAGGGATTCTTTTGGTAGAGGTCATCCTCCCAAGACGTTTCATTCAAAACTTCAGGCTTCTCACGGTGCTCCAGGTGGTCGTGGTTCTCATATGCAGTATTTTGATCAGCTACCCTACAGTGCATCACCAGCTCCTATCAGTGCACCTCCACTCCAGGGTGGTTACTCAGGCCGTCAGGGTCAGTTTAAGGGTCAACAGTCTTAGCAGCCGAAGTCTTGTTATACTTGTGGCGATACGAGGCATATTGCTAGATTTTTCCCTTGAGCCTCGAGCAGTTCTCATCATCAGGGTTCTCGTGCCATGGTTCCAGCACCGGGTGTTCCACCACCTGCTCAGCCAGATAGAGGTAGGGGTCGAGGTGTTAGAGGTGGAGGTCAGGCAGCTAGAGGTGGAGGCGAACCAGCAGGAGGCCATCCCAAGGATGTAGTTCAGAGTGGTAGGGCCCAGCCCCGATGATATGCTTTCCTAGCCAGGCCAGAGGCTGAGTCCTCCGATGCAGTTATCACAGGTATTGTTTTGGTTTGTAGTAGAGATGCTTCAGTTTTGCTTGATCTGGGGTCTACATACTCCTATGTGTCCTCTTATTTTGCTTCATATTTAGCTGTGCTTTGTGATTCTTTGAGTGCTCCCGTATATGTGTCCACGCTGGTAGATCGTGTCTGTCATTTGTGCGTTGTTATTATTGGGGGTCTTGAGACTAGTGTAGATCTCCTACTTCTCGATATGGTAGACTTTGATGTTATTTTGGGGATGGATTGGTTATTACCTTATCATGCCATATTGGACTGTCACGCCAACACCGTGACCTTAGCTTTGCTGGGGTTGCCTCTTTTGGAGTGGAGAGAGACCCCTAGTTATTCTACCAGTAGGGTTATCTCTTATATGAAGGCTCAGTGTATGGTCGAGAAGGGGTGTTTGGCTTATTTGGCTTATGTTTGTGATTCTAGTGCTGAGGTTCCTTGTACGGATTCTTTGTCAGTTGTTCAGGAATTTCCCGAGGTATTTCCTTCTAACCTGCCTGGGATGCCACCCGACAGGGATATTGACTTTTGCATTGATTTTGCTCCGGGCACTTAGCCCATTACTATTCTGCCATATCGTATGGCCTCACCAGAATTGAAAGAATTGAAAGAACAGTTACAAGACCTGCTAGATAAGGGCTTTATTAGACCTAGTGTCTCGCCTTGGGGTGTATCGGTGTTGTTTATTAAGAAGAAGGATGGATCGATGAGGATGTGCATAGATTATCAGCAGTTGAACAAAGTTACCAACAAGAAGAAGTATCCATTGCCAAGGATTGATAATTTGTTTGATCAGCTTTAGGGTGCCAAGGTACTTTCGAAGATTGATTTGAGAAATGGCTACCTTCAGTTAAGGATTAGGGCATCTGATGTCCCTAAGACAGCTTTTCGCACTAGGTACGAGCATTATGAGTTCTTAGTGATGTCATTTGGGTTGACAAATGCCCCAGCAACTTTTATGTCTTTGATGAACCGGGTGTTCAAGACTTATCTTGATTCCTTTATGATTGTTTTCATTGATGATATCTTGATCTACTCCCAAAGTCGAGAGGAGCACGACCAGCATGTTTGAGTCGTTCTCCAGACTCTGAGAGATAGTCAATTGTATGTTAAGCTTTCGAAATGTGAATTTTGGTAAAGTTCAGTAGCATTCCTGGTTCATGACATATCAGAAGGGGGTATTCAGGTGGATCCTAAGAGGATTAAGGCAGTTATCAGCTACAGAGATCCGGAGTTTCTTGGGTTTGGCGGGTTATTACCGCTGGTTTGTGGAGCGTTTTGATCTATAGCAACCCCGATGACCAGGTTGACTCCGAAGGGTGCCTAGTTCAGGTGGTTGGACGAGTGTGAGGTGAGCTTTCAGAAGCTCAAGTCAGCTTTGACTATGGCACCGGTGTTGGTATTGCCCACAGGTTCAGGGCCAAATATAGTGTATTGTGATGCATCTCATATTGGACTTGATGCGGTGTTAATGGAGAATGGAAAGGTTATTGCATATGCTTCACGGCAGTTGAAGATTCACGAGAAGAATTATCCAGTTCATGATTTGGAGCTAGCAGCCATTGTTCATGCGCTGAAGATTTGGAGGTATTAATTATATGGCATGTAGTGTGAGGTGTTCACGAATCACAAGAGTTTGCAATACTTGTTCAAGCAGAAGGAGTTAAATTTGAGGTAGAGGAGGTGGTCGGAGATATTGAAAGACTATGACATCACCATCTTGTATCATCCTGGGAAGCCCAATGTAGTGGTCGATGCTTTTAGTAGGAAGTCAGCCAGTATGGGCAGCCTTGCGTATATTCCAGTCGATGAGAGACTGCATGCTTTGGATGTTTAGGCTTTAGCCAATCAGTTCGTGAGGTTGGATGTTTCTGAGATCAGTCGTGTTCTAGCTTGCACAGTCGCTCGTTCTTCATTATTTAAGCATATCAGAGATTGGCAATATGATGATCCTCATTTGTGTGTCCTTAGAGAACAGTGTAGCACGAAGTGCCAAGCAGGTTACAGTTGGAGATGACGGAGTTTTAAGGATGCAAGTTCGAGTTTGTGTGCCTAATGTGGACGGACTTCGTGAGTTGATTCTAGAGGAGGCCCATAGTTCCCGGTATTCTATTCTTTCGGGCGCTAATAAGATGTATCAGGACTTGCGGCAACATTACTGGTGGAGGAGGATGAAGAAGGATATTGTTGCGTATGTACCTCGGTGTTTGAATTGTCAACAGGTAAAGTACGAGCATCAGAGACCTGGTAGTATGTTTCAGAAGATTGATATTCCTGAGTGGAAGTGGGAGCTTATCACTATGGACTTCGTTGTTGGAGTCCCATAGACTTAGAGGAAGTTCGATGCAGTGTGGGTTATTGTGGATAGGCTGACTAATGCAGCGTATTTCATTCCTGTAGCAGTTTCCTATTTTTCTGAGCGGTTGGTAGAGATTTATATTCGGGAGATCGTTCATCTTCATGGTGTGCCCGTGTCTATCATTTCTAACTGAGGTACGCAGTTTACCTCGCATTTCTAGAGGGCATTACAACGTAATTTGGGTACGCGGGTCGAGTTGAGCACATCATTTCATCCTCATACAGACGGACAGTCCGAGCATACTATTCAAATTTTGGAGGATATGCTTCGAGCATATGTTATTGACTTTGGAGGTTCTTGGGATCAGTTCTTGCCATTAGTAGAGTTTGCCTACAACAACAGTTATCAGTGGAGCATCTAGATGGCTCCCTTTGAGGCAATATATGGTAGGCAGTGTCGGTCGATGGTTGGGTGGTTCGAGCCGGGAGAGGCTCAGTTGTTGGGTACAGATTTAGTTCAGGATGCCTTGGAAAAGGTTAAGATCATTAAGGATAGACTTCGTACAGCTTAGTCCAGGTAAAAGAGTTATGCTGACCATAAGGTTCGTGATGTGGCATTTATGGTCGTAGAGAAAGTGTTGCTTCGGATGTCACCGATGAAGGGCGTGATGAGATTTAGGAAGAAGGGCAAGTTAAGCCCTAGGTTCATCGGCCTTTCGAGATCCTTGATCGAGTAGGAGAAGTGGCTTACAGACTTGCGTTGCTGCCAGGTTTATCAGCTGTGCATCTAGTGTTTTATGTGTCCATGCTTTGGAAGTATCACGGCGATCCCTCTCACATGTTAGACTTCAGCACTGTCCAGTTGGACAAGGATTTGACCTATGAGGAGAAGTCGGTAGCTATTCTAGACCGGTAGGTTCGTCAGTTGAGAACGAAGAGTTACCCTTCTATTTGTGTGTAGTGGAGAGGCCAGCCTGTTGAGGCAGCTACCTAGGAGTCCGAGTCTGATATGCGGAGCGGATATCCCCATCTTTTCACCGACTCAGGTACTTTTCTATGTCCGTTCGAGGACAAACTATTGTTTTAGAGGTGGAGAATGTGATGATCCAAAAGGTCATCTCTTGTTTTAGAAGTCAAATATATGTTCCAAGGCCTTAAACCTCCTTTTCTCTCTCCTCGATTTGCGTGCATAGTCTGGGTGCATATACGAAAAGCCTTTAAGTGAAAATTTGAGGAAAATGCTAAATTTTTCCTTTAAAATTAAATTAAGTTGACATCGATCAACATTTTGGATAAACAGACCCAGACTTGTGATTTGATGGTCCCGGAGGATCGATAGAAAAATATGGGACTTGAGCGTATGCCCGGAACTGAATTCCAAGATCCCTAGCTCGAGAAATTAATTTTTGAAGAAAATTGTTTAACTGAAAATATAATGGTTTTTAGAAATTTAAAAATGGTTGATTTTGATGGTATTGGGCCCGCATTTTGGTTCCGGAGCCCGGTACATATTTGATATGGTATTTTAGTTACATCTATGAGATTTGGTAAGAAACAGAGTTTATATGACGTTATTCGGACCCTCAGTTGTGGAAATAGAAACTTTTAGAGTTCTTGAAATTTTCATTGATTTTGATGCTAAATTCGTAGTTCTAGGTGTTATTTTGGCAATGTGATCGCGCGAGCAACTCCGTATGATATTTTTAGACTTGTATGCATGTTTGGTTTGGAACCCCGAGGGCTCGAGTGAGTTTTGGATAGGCCACGGGGTGTATTGGACTTAGAGATTTTTACTGTTTTGCTGTAGCAGGTGCACAGATGTATCCTTCTTCGCATCCGCGAAGGAACTCTCGCGAACGCGAAGAGTAAAATTGTTTGAGGGAAAATTCCTTCTACGCGAACGTGAGGCACAGGTCGCGAACGTGAGGCACAGGTCGCGAACGTGGAGCGTTGGGGGAGTTACCCTTTGCGAACGCGGTCTGGCTATCGCGAACGTGAAAGCCACTTTGGCAGGGACCTAAGGGAGGGGATTGATACACTCTACGAACGCGAAGGTCAGGGGGGAAATAGCTTCACGAATGCGTAGTGTGTCTCGCGAACGCGAAGGTTAATAGGACAACTGCTTCGCAAACGCAAAAGGCTTCTCGTGAACGCGAAGAAGACCTGTCCAGTGATTTTAAAACTGAACCTAGGTCGGAACTAGACCAAATTTTCATATCTTCTTCCATAGAATCCGACCTTGGGCAATTTTTGAAGTGGGGATTCAACACCAAATCATAGGTTTGTGTTCTTAAACTCATCTCTTTCATTTTCCATCAACACCCATTAGATTTCTAGGCCTAAATCTTGTTCTTTAAGGATAGAAATTTGGTATTTTGGGGAAATTGGGGATTTTGCAAATTTGGGAATTTAGACCTCGATTTGGGGTCGGATTCCAAAACTAATTACATATCCGGGCTCTGGGGTGAATGGGTAATCGGGTTTTGGTCCGAACTTCGAGTTTTGAAGAAGCGAGCCCGGGTCGGGTTTTGACTTTTTGGGAAGAATATTGGGAAATCTACAATTTTTCATTTGAATTGGTTTCTTTTGCTTCAATTAATGTTAATAATTAAACTATGAATAGATTCGGGCGGATTGGAAGTGAAACTAAGGGGAAAGTGGTATTTGAGGCTTAAGTTTTGCCCTGGAATCGAGGTAAGTGTTTGGTCTACCCTTAGCTTGAGGGAATAGGTGTTGTTGTCTTATTTGCTACGTGTTAGTGTTGAGTACGACGTATAGGTGTGGTGACGAGTATCTATACGTTGGTGTCGAGCATGCAAGTGAGTCTTATACTGTGACTGTTGTGACTCTTATTATGTACTGTTCATGCTTAAATTGATGATTATCCATGTCGAACAGGACTTATGATACTTTCTTGGTAATTGACCATTACTGAGTATTGACTCGAGTTGAGACTTATTTTGTTAAGTTAACTAATGAAACGAGATTGGTTATAGATGATTTCCTTGTCGGGATGTTATTGTTTCTATTGTTGATTCTCTTGCCGAGATGTTATTGTTTCCTGTTTGGGTGAGGAAAGAGTGATAAAACACGAAGGGTGATGCCGTGCACATTCATACTTATGCATATGGTGAGGAAAAGTGATAAAGCACGAAGGGTTATGCTGTGTACATTTACATTTATATTGATGCATACGGTGAGGAAGAGAGACAAAGCACGAAGGGTGATGCCGTGCACATTTCTATTATAGATTGTGTGGTGAGGATTGAGAGTAAAAGCACGAAGGGTGATGCCGTGGATTTTTTATTTTTGTTGTGATCATTTGCTGTTATCGGTTCGAGTGCATTAATTGTATAATTTCCGTCACTACTGTGATTCCTGATTCTGGTACCACCATAGCATGTTGCCCCTTCCCGTTAATTTCTGTTTAGTTTCTATTATTATATTCTGTTAGTATATTGTTTAACTGCACAGGTTTATGTTGGTTGTCCTGTCCTAGCCTCATCACTACTTTGTCGGGGTTAGGCTCGGTACTTACCAGTACATGGGATTGGTTATACTGATACTGCACTCTATACTTTCTGTGCAGATCCCGGTACTGGACCATACAAACCATAGTTCGAGGTTGCTGCCTTCAGTCCATTGGAGACCCAAGGTAGTCCTGCAGGTGTCAGCAGGCCCTGGCCTCCCCTTCTATCTTGTTTCTTTTCTGTTTTACCTACTTTCGAGACAGATGTATATTTCTTTGTTCAAACTATTGTTTGTAGTATTCGTAGATTATATGTGAGTGGTGACACCAGTTCTGGGTGGAGTTTTATTATGGTTTTGTTATTTGTATTAAGATAATTTGTTATCTGTTCTTCAGCATTTGTTCTGTTGATTTACTTTTGTTAACTTGTAATTTGTTATGAGGTAGGTACATCTGGTTACCAGTCCGGTCGCATATTTGATCCCTGCTACGAGGCTACACGAGTAAGCTACCCTTCTGAGCTGTTCTACAGCAGCCGGAGCCTTTCTTTTGTTTAATTGTTCTGTCTATTCCATTTTAGATAGTAGATTAGAAGTCTATTGTATATTCTACTAGTAGCAAATATAATTGTGACACCGGGTCTTGGTACACACTAGTAGACTTATGATTTTGGATTGTATTTCCATGGTTATGATTTCATTTAGGTTCTTTCATTTTGCTTACTTTACAATCTGTTATTCATTAAATTCTTTAATTAAGGAAAGTTAGTTGTTTGACAAAACTTATTTCAAATGGATATTGTCGCACCTCCCTTTTTCCCGCGCCCGCGGGGCGTGTGGAGAGTTTTCTCCAATTAAAGGACAGTCGAAACGGGATTTGTTTATTTGTTTCAGAGTCGCCACCTGGGAATTTTGAGGCGTCCCAAGTCACCAATTATAATCCCTGAATCGAGGAGAATATGACTCTGTTTATTTTTCTGCGAACCAGAAATCCTGAGTAAGGAATTCTGTTAATCCGGAAGAAGGTGTTAGGCATTTCCGAATTCCGTGGTTCTAGCACGGTCGCTTAACTGTTTTTATTATTGGCTTAATCAACTTGATTTTATTAAATATTGATGTTATCTGATTTTACTACTGCTTATACTTATTATGAATAATAAACCTTCTTTGAATCGAATTACGCGTACGTATATTCGTGTTGTAAATGCGGAATTGTGTCACGCGCACGTGTACACAATTACTTTTGACAAAATATTTATTAAGCACATTTTTCGAGATTGCGTTGAATCAAGAATAATTATTTTTTTTTATAATGAACCGTACATATCGGATTTTTATGAAATTGATTTAACGCCTTTAGAAAAATCCTTCTATTAAATACTCGCTCGAAATTGCGCGTACGCATAATCCGAAGTTTTGTTTTTAAAAGTATAATCAGGGTACGCGAACGTATCTCTAATTGCGCAACATATTTGTAATAATATTATGGAATTTTAAAAAAAATGTTTGTAATATCACGAAAAATCTTGTTTTAAGATATTCTTTAAACTTTGGAAAGTAAACCACAATTTATTAAATATTGACCATTGACTATAATTTCCGAATATAAATCATATTCATTCCAATTATTCGAAGTCAAAGGACAGAATAAAAATATGATTAATACTAACTTTAAAACAAATGTGACATATATATATGCCAAAGAATAAATTGCATTTGAAACCGAAAATAAATGATTCATAAAGGAAGGAAATATTTTCCGGGAATTTTCATGATTACTTAATACAAATTCTATTTTTAATTACCATTGATTTAAAATGTTGCCATTTGTGTATATACAACTCAACTTATTTTCACATACTCGTTTTAATCTTAATAGATGAAATTAACTTACTTAGTTATGCCTATGACTGAGTTAGGATAGATATAGATATAATCAAACCAATTTGATTCTCAATCTATGTGAATTATTACTAACTATATTAATTTTCGCATTGTATAAGTTCCTAAGCCTTTTATTACTAAGAAAGAGAATAATGTTGACTTAATAAAATGATATTGCATACAATATTATTTACTATATTTGACACTCTTGAACATACGGATTATACTAATACATCCTTCAACTATAAATTATGAACACCACCAATATTATGCCAAAAGATGACAAATTGCAGCTAATCATCATATAGCTTTAAACAACAACTAATTAACTAACAAGATAAACTTATAGCATATTTTCTTTGATAATGCTATATTATGCTATATCTATCTAACAACACCATGAAGTGTAAATAAAACCAACCTTCTACCATGTTTCTTATTTACATAACTCATAGATAACTTAACTAATGAAAATTGACATGGATAACATTATTACAAAGTTTTATATGAACTTCAAAATAAGACAATTTAACCTATGGCTATCAAATTGAGTTCACTACTAATTAATCATAAAAGAAATGAAAATAATGAACTTGGACAATTGGCAATAGCATTTCAATTCAAACTTCATTGATGGGTCATGCTGAAATCTCTTTCCAACTTAAAATTTAAAGGACATATACCTGAAAATGGAGGTAGAAGAAGTAAGTTTCAGCAGTTACAGCAGTAACACACTCAGTAGAATATACTGATAACACAGTAAATCTGATCAAGAATAGGATTCGAAGAGCCCAGATGCACAGTAAGATACTTTGAAAGACACTTCAGATTTTAACTGAACAGTGGAATCACACAAAATTGAACATATTCAACACAAGAACAATATTTCAGATTTCAGCCTTTCTTCAGTTACAAATTCAGTTTGTTTCTGATTTTCTGTTTCTGCTGCTGTATCTGTGTGTGAGTGTATATGTGAGTGTTCTATTTTCGGTTTCCTTTCTTTAAAATCTCAGCCCTCAAAATCTCTTAAAGATTCTCTCTTAAAAATTCTCTCTGCCTTTCTTTTTCTTTCTTAGAATCTTCCTTCTGAAAAATTCTGCCCTTAGAAATTCTCTACGAAAATTCTGTTTTTTCTTCAAAATTCTGTTTTTTCTCTCTTCAAATTCTCTCTTTCTCACTCAAAATTCTCTCTTTTTTCTCACTCAAAAATTCTGTCTTTTAACTGTCTGTCCAGCTCCTGTATTTATACAGGGCTGGTCCTAGGCAATTTAAGTATTTCTTGGACCCCCTTCTTTTTAAAAAAAAAACAGAAAATCCCATTATGTAAAACCTTTTCCCTGATTTTCAGCAGCCCATTATCCCTTGTTCCCCATTAGTATCATTAACTAATAGCCACTAACATTACATTATAATATACTAGTACTAACACCCTGTTTTTTACTGCTCATTCCCAGAAATGCCCCTGAAATCTTGATGTTATTACTGAAAAATCAGAACCTATAGCAAAACAGTTTCTAAAATCTGTACAAACTTAGCTATCTCCTGATTTACAGCTATAACCAATCCTATGATTTTGAAACAGTATATTACATCTCTAATAGCTGACTGACAAAAACTGAATTAAAACAGGGAATTATCAACTGAATAAAAACAAACTTAACATTATACAGAACATGCAGGATTCTTTCAACTGGAATTCAAAACTGAATTAAAAGCAAACAAATACAGGAGCATTGTCAATATACTGACAATGTCCCGTTTAGAAAACAACAATACAGCATACATTTGAATTCACTAATTCATAAACAAACATGATTTAATTGACGAATACTAATCAATTGACTATTTACAACATTTGTCAATAATTAGTCCAAACAATAGAATCAGACTGTTTAAGTCAACATTTTCAGAAATGAAAAATTCATAATATAACTAATCGACGAACTTAATCGAGTCGATTACACACATTGTAAACAATCACAAACAATAGAAACTATTCACATTCGGATCAAGTAAATAGGTAGGAGACAGAAATGACAGAATTGATCAAAACAAATATGAAAAATCAAAAAGCTATTGACACAGACAACAATATACTTAGAATACACAAAATAATAGAAAAATACCTCTGAATTTTAATCAGACTCGATCTCGATTCAGCTTCGGATTTTTGTTTGAAATCAAACAGACCTTAGTCGAAGTATTTTCCACTGAAAATACTTCGACTAAGGTCGATTAAACCTCAATCCTTTAATCAATTTGGACAAAAAATCCAGAAATTTGGTATTTCTAGGTTTCCTGAAGGCTCGATTTGGGATCTAATCATTTCTGGTTAGATTCGAGAGAAACCAAGTACGACACAAGGGTGAGGGAAGCCTAGGGGTTATTTGGCGTCACTTTGGAACAGATCTGGGTAATTTTTGTTTGACTCGAATCTTCAAAAGAAGATTCGAGAAGCTCTGAAGTGATTCGAGCCAAACTATCTTCAGATCCATAATAAGGGTTGTTAGGGGAAGCCATGGTGTTAATTTGGAGTTGATTGGTTCAAGTCTGAACTTGGCTCGAATCTTCAAATGAAGATTCGAGAACCTCCAGGGAGATTCGAACCAAGCAGGTAACATATACGGATAGAGGGTGTTCAGAGGGTTCTGGGGTGTCAAGGTGGTGACCGACGGCGTTGATGCCGCCGGGTTTCAGGCGGTGGAATCCTAAGGCGGCTAGGGTTAGGAGTGGGGGGTCTGGGGGACGATGATGAACAGTGTAGGAGGGGGGGTGTTCAGTTGGGGGCCGGGTAAGGCTTGGGGACTTATATAGGGGTGGGGTGGGTTAGTATCGTCCGTTGGATCAAGTAGAATGGATGGCTAGGATCAATCCACTTAACCAAACGACATCGTTTGGTTTAAGTTGGGGAAAGGGGTCAACCCGGGGGTGAAATGGATCGGGTCTCGGTGAGTTTTTGAGGCCGTAGGATCAGGATGGATGAACGGTTCAGATTTGATTGCCCTAAACGTCGTCGTTCCTTTTGTGAAGGGGCTGAACTGGACCGTTTGATTGACATGAATCAACGGCCCAGATTAAAAATCCAGAAGCGACGTCGTTTGGTCTGGTCTAAATTGGACCGAACAGGGGATGTTGGATTGGGCTGTTGGGGTAATTGGGCCTAGATTTAAATCTAGGTCCGATTTTTTATTCCTTTTTCAACTAATTTAAATTTCAATTTTAATTAAAAAACAATTTTAACTTCACAAAATATATTGATTAATCTATAACAACTATTTAACACATAGTCAAAACATTAATCACACAGTAACACATTTAAAAATAGAACGAATGCATATTTTTTGTGATTTTATTTAAATTATCTCTTAAATGCGTACTTAAATCCTAGATATACATGAAACATGTATTTTTTCATTTTATTATGATAAAATAAACATTTACGGACATAACACAAATATTTAACACCACGCAAATTCAAAAAATTACATAGTAAAAGAAATTTATTTTATTTTTTGATTTATTTTAGGAGTAGTTTTCGTAAGGCAAAAATTACGTGCTCACAGCTGCCCCTCTTTGTGCGGAAACTTGAAGAGTTTTCGTACAAAGATAAAGTGAGCGGACACGAGCGATTTTTGCCCGTTCGAATACTCCGTGGGAAGCATTTTTTGAAAGATTTGACCGAACCTCTGCTTCAAAGGTTTCCTACATATCCTTGGCTATAAAGGAATCAGGTCAATGTAGTTCGGGAATTTTTGGGTAGCTGGGACTACCGTGGTACTGTGATGTTACTGCTGCTTCATGCTGTTTTTACTGCTTGCTGACCTCCTTATTACACCTTACTTTAAAGGAAATACAAAATTAGACTAGACTATGGTACATGAATTATAAAAATCTTATCTAGATCATGCCCTTGCGTTTCTTGTTGTCTTGATATCTTGGTGACTCTTGGGCATTTGGCTTATTCCGTATTCCTTTTGGAACTCTTGTTGTTTCTTGCTGGGGATTCTGTTGGACCTCTCTGTTTTATTGATTCTAAGTGTGCTCCTTTATCATATGAGCGGGCTTTTGATTTCAACACTTCAATTGTATTCCCTCGTTCTTCAGGTGGGTGTCTTGACTGCTTTAATTCTTTGTCCTCATTCTCCAGGTGGAAGCCTGACTTCTTCTTTTCTTTATCCTCGTTCTCCAGGTGGACGCCTGATTTCTTCAATTCTTTGTCCTCATTCTCCAGGTGGACGCCTGACTTATTCTTTTCTCATCCTCATTCTCCAGGTGGACGCCTGACTTCTTCAATTCTTTGTCCTTATTCTCCAGGTGGATGCCTGACTTCTTCTTTTTCTCATCCTCATTCTCCAGGTGGACGCCTGACTTCTTCTTTTCTTTGTCCTCATTCTCCAGGTGGACGCCTGACTTCTTCTTTTTCTCATCCTCATTTTCCAGGTGGACGCCTGACTTCTTCAATTCTTTGTCCTCATTCTCCAGGTGGACGCCTGACTTCTTCTTTTCTCATCCTCATTCTCCAGGTGGACGCCTGACTTCTTCAATTCTTTGTCCTTATTCTCCAGGTGGACGCCTGACTTCTTCTTTTTCTCATCCTCATTTTCCAGGTGGACGCCTGACTTCTTCAATTCTTTGTCCTCATTCTCCAGGTGGACGCCTGACTTCTTCTTTTCTCATCCTCATTCTCCAGGTGGACGCCTGACTTCTTCAATTCTTTGTCCTTATTCTCCAGGTGGACGCCTGACTTCTTCTTTTTCTCATCCTCATTCTCCAGGTGGACGCCTGACTTCTTCAATTCTTTGTCCTTATTCTCCAGGTGGACGCCTGACTTCTTCTTTTCTCATCCTCATTTTCCAGGTGGACGCCTGACTTCTTCAATTCTTTGTCCTTATTCTCCAGGTGGACGCCTGACTTCTTCTTTTTCTCATCCTCATTTTCCAGGTGGACGCCTGACTTCTTCAATTCTTTGTCCTCATTTTCCAGGTGGACGCCTGACTTCTTCTTTTCTCATCCTCATTCTCCAGGTGGACGCCTGATTTCTTCAATTCTTTGTACTCATTCTCCAGGTGGACGCCTGACTTCTTCTTTCCTCATCCTCATTCTCCAGGTGGACGCCTGACTTCTTCAATTCTTTGTCCTCATTCTCCAGGTGGACGCCTGACTTCTTCTTTTCTCATCCTCATTCTCCAGGTGGACGCCTGACTTCTTCAATTCTTTGTCCTCATTCTCCAGGTGGACGCCTGACTTCTTTAATTCTTTACCAGGTATTTCCAGACACAAATATTGTATTTGCCCCTGTTTTAAATCAAAGAAAACTTCGTTAGTTTAAAGCAGGGTGGCTGGTTGTGGTATTCTTGCCGATGGTGATGTTTCTCTTCGTCTTTCTTTATTGCCTTGGAATGATTGAAAAGACTGTTTTGTCTTTATAATTGATCCTTGACTATAGGATTTCCCTCTGTGTGTTTTCCTTCAAAATCTTTCAACTGTAATCATGTGCTTCTTTTGACTTTGCTGATCCTCTTTTGATTTCATCTTTCTTACACCCGTACTTTTATCTCCCACCTTTCGTGGCCGTATTTTGTGGCCTTGGATCTTGGTAGTATACCTTGACATTTTTTCTTATTTGTTTAGAATAAAATTTATCTCAAAGCTTAGAGAAAGTAATATTATTAGTAGCGAAATACGCTGATTTCGACAATTATAGAATGAAAAGAAAAATCCAATTTTTGGATGACTGTGGGAAAAGGAATAAAGGACTTATCTGATTAGAATTACTGGCATCAATGATCAGGGTATGCATTTCGGATTAATCAACCCAGTCTTTCAATCAATCTCCTTTCAATTGTCTCAAAGAGTTTTCATTGATCAATTTTCCTCATTTTTCACTTCTCCACTTCCCTTTCGCCTTATGGTGCCTGCGAAGGTTTTCACTAATAAGACTCTCTCATTTTACTTTTCTCTCAACTTCCGTCGCCTTATGGTGCCCGTGCGGGTTTTCACCTATAAGACTCTCTCATTTTTACTTTTCTCTCCTTGTTTGTACCACTTCATTTGCTTGCATCAGCATTTTTCTAAGATTGATCGAAAGGTCTTTTTGGTATAAGGTTAGGAATGGAAAAGGTATTAAAAGCTAAATAGCTGTGGTATGGGTTTAAAATTACAACTCTTCAAATCTTTTCTTATTTCCAATACAATTCTTGCCCCAGTCTCTTGATTGGGGTCTCTTGATATTTCTTTTCCGTGCACATTGTGCATGTTGTGCACCCTATGACCGAGCCGTGAGGCGCCTACGTATCCTTCTTTGAGGAATCAGGTCAAACGTAGTTCATTCCATAATAGTGAAGATTTTTTTTTTTTTTTATTTTATTGATTCCAAGAGAGGTTAGGAAAGAAACAAGTATGGCTCAAAGGGGAAGCAAATGGTATAGTGTTTGGACAGCAGAATAAATTGCCTTTGTCATTTCAATCTTTGAAATAGTGCTAAATACAAACATTCAAAAGTTATGCATAATATCTCTTTACCGCGTCAGAATTGATCGCCATATCTATGCATTTGCCTTCAATATCTGTTAAACATAGTGCACCATTCGATAATACTCTGGTCACAATGAATGGTCCTTGCCAATTCGGAGCAAATTTGCCTTTTGCTTCAACCTGATGTGGAAGAATGCGTTTCAACACATGCTGACCTACTTCGAACTTCCGGGGACGCACCTTTTTGTTGTATGCTCTTTCTATTCTTCTTTGATATAATTGACCATGGCATACTGCGGTCAATCGTTTTTCATCAATCAAATTTAACTGTTCTAGACGGGTTTTGACCCATTCATTATCATCAATCTTTGCTTCGGCAATGATCCGAAGGGAAGGAATCTCAATTTCTGCAGGAATTACTGCTTCGGTGCCGTATACCAACAAATAAGGAGTTGCTCCTACTGAAGTGCGAACAGTAGTGCGGTATCCCAATAATGCAAAGGGTAATTTTTCATGCCATTGTTTTGAACCTTCTACCATTTTCCGCAGTATCTTCTTTATGTTTTTGTTGGCTGCTTCTACTGCTCCATTCGCCTTGGGCCGATATGGGGTAGAGTTACGATGTGTAATCTTAAACTGTTGACATACTTCTTTCATTAAGTTGTTGTTAAGATTAGCACCGTTATCCGTGATGATAACCTTCGGGATTCCGAATCGACATATGATATTTGAGTGGATAAAATCGACCACAGCTTTCTTGGTCACTGATTTGAATGTCTTGGCCTCAACCCATTTGGTAAAATAATCAATAGCTACCAGAATGAATCTGTGTCCATTGGATACTGCCGGTTCAATTGGTCCGATCACATCCATGCCCCAAGCAACGAAAGGCCATGGTGCCGACATTGTGTGCAACTCGGATGGTGGAGAATGAATCAAATCTCCGTGTATTTGGCATTGATGACATTTGCGTACAAAACTGATACAATCTCTCTCCATGGTAAGCCAATAGTAACCAGCCCATAGGATCTTCTTTGCCAACACATATCCACTCATGTGGGGTCCGCAAACTCCTGAATGTATTTCAGCCATGACAGTTGTAGCTTGTCTGGCATCTATGCATCTTAATAATCCAAGATCTGGTGTTCTTTTATACAAAACTCCTCCGCTTAAGAAGAATCCATTTGCTAATCGCCTGATGGTCCTCTTTTGATCTCCTGTGGCTTGTGCGGGATATATGCTCATCCTAATATATTCCTTGATGTCGTGGAACCATGGTTCTCCATCAAATTCTTCTTCAACCATATTGCAATAAGCGTGCTGATTGTGGATTTGAATATGTATTGGATCCACATAAGCTTTGTCTGGATGGTGCAACATTGATGCTAGGGTAGCCAATGCATCGGCAACTTCATTATGGATTCTTGGAATATGTTGGAATTCCACTGATTGAAACCGCTGACAAAGATCATGTAGACATTGTCGGTATGGTATGAGCTTCAAATCTCGGGTTTCCCATTCTCCTTGAATTTGATGTATCAAAAGATCCGAATCTCCCATGACTAAGATTTCTCGGATACCCATGTCTGCAGCTAGCCTTAACCCCAAAATGCAAGCTTCATATTCAGCCATATTATTGGTGCAATAAAATCGCAATTGAGTCGTAACAGGATAGTGATGCCCCATTTCAGAAATGATTACAGCTCCTATTCCTACTCCTTTCATGTTGGCGGCTCCATCAAAGAAAAGTTTCCAGCCAGGTTTTTCGATTTGTTCCACCTCGTCGATATGCATTGTTTCTTCATCAGGAAAATAAGTCTTCAACGGCTCATATTCCTCATCGACTGGGTTTTCGGCTAAATGATCGGCCAGTGCTTGAGCCTTCATTGCAGTCCGAGTCACATAGACGATGTCGAATTCCGTGAGCAATATCTGCCACTTTGCAAGTCTTCCTGTTGGCATAGGCTTTTGAAAAATGTATTTCAAGGGATCCAAACGAGAAATGAGGTAAGTAGTGTAGGATGACAAATAATGTTTCAATTTTTGAGCTACCCATGTTAGGGCGCAACATGTCTTTTCCATATGAGTATACTTAACCTCATAAGTTGTGAACTTCTTGCTAAGGTAGTAGATGGCCTGTTCTTTTCTGCCAGTGAGGTCATGCTGCCCCAATACACAACCAAATGAATTTTCCAAAACCGTCAAGTAAAGAATCAAAGGTCTTCCTGGCTCTGGCGGGACCAACACGGGTGGGTTTGATAAGTACCCTTTTATTTTATCGAACGCTTCCTGACACTCATCGGTCCATTTGATTGCAGCATCCTTTTTTAACAATTTGAAAATTGGCTCGCAGGTTGTTGTGAGCTGAGCAATAAACCTACTGATATAATTTAACCTTCCCAACAAACTCATTACTTCAGTTTTGTTTCTTGGGGGTGGCAGTTCTTGGATGGCTTTGATCTTTGATGGGTCTAGCTCGATGCCTCGTCGACTGACTATGAATCCCAGCAATTTTCCAGAGGAACTCCGAATGCGCACTTGGCAGGGTTAAGCTTGAGGTCGTACCTGCGAAGTCTTAAGAAGAACTTCCTCAAATCCCCAACGTGGTTGGTCTGATGCTTTGATTTTATGATTACATCATCCACGTATACCTCAATTTCCTTGTGTATCATATCATGAAACACTGTGGTCATTGCTCTCATATAGGTTGCTCCGGCGTTCTTCAAACCGAATGGCATTACCCTGTAGCAATAAGTTCCCCATGGTGTGATGAATGCCGTCTTTTCTGCATCTTCTTCATCCATTAGAATTTGATGATATCCGGCATAACAGTCCACGAAAGATCCTATATCATGCTTGGCACAATTGTCGATCAAGATATGGATATTGGGTAATGGGAAATTATCCTTTGGACTTGCTTTGTTGAGATTGCGATAGTCGACGCATACTCTAATTTTGCCGTCTTTCTTTGGCACAGGAACGATATTAGCTAACCAAATAGGATATCGAGTGACTCGAATGACCTTTGCTTCCAATTGTTTGGTGATTTCTTCTTTAATTCTCACACTCATATCAGGCTTGAATTTTCTCAACCTCTGCTTGACAGGAGGCACTGTTGGATCGGTGGGTAATTTGTGGACCACTAAATCAGTGCTCAAGCCCGGCATGTCGTCATACGACCATGCAAAAATATCTTTGAATTCTATGAGTGCTTTAATTAACTCCTCTCGGATTTTTGGCTCGAGATGGACACTTATTTTAGTTTCTCGGACATTACTCGTGTCCCCTATATTGACATCCTCGGTATCATTCAAGTTAGGTTTGATTTTTTCCTCAAAGTGAATTAACTCTTTACTAATCTCTTCAAAAACCTCATCTTCATCATATTCTAATTCATAATCACAATATGTTTCTTGAATTAATATTTCGGAATCAGATTGATTTTTAAGACTGGGCTGAAGATTCCTCATGCATGCCATATCACTAGAGCCAGCATAAAAAGAACTGTACAAAAAAGAAGAAAAAGAAAAGAAAGCTATTAGAATGATAATAAAAAGGAAACTGCTTTTTATTGGATAATGAAAAATAACAAGGTTTTGCACGCTTCAAACCAACTGTAAGATAAATTTTGGGATTACAACCTTGAAAAATCCCAAACAAACTGAAAAAAAATCAAAATAAACTACCAAGACTCCTTTCGAATTGGGAGAGGAGTGGCTTTACAATTATTGAGCTTTGTTTTTGGTCCAACGAATTGAACTTCTGCGTTGCTACACCCTTCTCCGTCTTCCAGCATATTTACATCACTAAACAATTTCTCGAACCTTTCAATTAATTCCTCCTCAAGATTGACCTGGGATTTAGGAATTGTTGTTATCGGGCGATTTTTAGCACCGGTCTTGACAAAAGACTTCAACAGCTGTGGTACTGGTTTTGGAAGAACCCATGCTTGGTGTTTCAACTTCCTGGCTCTCATCACGTCATTGGCGGTTGGTGTGAATCCTAAACCGAATGTTCCCCAGTTCTCGGGGAGAGATACTGGTTGTACAATTCCTTGCAAAGATAAGCCCAGACCTTTGCCGGGTATAAAGCCATTCTTCAGCATTTCATAAGCTACTATGACTGATGTAGAGGATACCTTTGGATTCGCAAGGTATTTTCCTTCTGGAATTTTCTCTACCGACACTGTGTCTGACACTTGGTATACCCATGGTCCTTGGTCAATTTCTGCTCCCTCGACTGGTACAATGGTGCTGTTGTGAGCATTTAAATTTTCTTCTCCATACACGACTATTTCTTGATGGTCCCATTCAAACTTGACAACCTGATGTAATGTTGACGGGACTGCTTTAGCAGCATGGATCCATGGTCGACCCAACAACAAGTTGTATGAAACAGTCATGTCCAAAACTTGGAATTCCATTGTGAATTCAACTGGCCCTATAGTTAGTTCCAACACTATGTCGCCAAATGAATCTCTACTTCCACCGTCAAATCCTCGTACGCAGATACTGTTCTTTTGAATCCTCTCCTCTTTAATTTTTAATTTGTTTAAAGTGGAGAGAGGGCATATGTTTGCACTGGACCCATTGTCGACCAATACTCGGGTTACTACGGAGTTTTCACATTTCATGGTGAGGTAAAGAGCTCTGTTGTGCTCGGTACCTTCCACAGGTAATTCATCATCAGCAAATGTAATCCTGTTCGTCTCAAAGATTCTGTTGGCTATTTTGCCCAAATGATTTACAGAGATCTTTTCAGGAACATGAGCTTCATTCAGGATTTTTATCAATGCCAGACGGTGTTCCTCTGAATGGATCAGTAATGACAACAATGAAATTTGAGCGGGGGTCTTCTTTAATTGATCCACAACAGAATAATCATGGAGCTTCATTTTTCTTAAAAACTCCTCCGCCTCTTCTTCCGTCACAGCTTTCTTCGTGGGCATTGGATTGTTTTTAGTTTTTCTCAGCTCTTCGGGAGTAAAACATCTTCCCGAACGAGTCAAGCCTTGTACCTCACACACTTCTTCCTTGATTTCTTTGCCTTTGTACATTACGGTCACCCGTTCATAGTTCCATGGGATGGCTTTGTTGTTGATGATTGGCAGCTGAATTACAGGTGCAATAATAACTCGATCTGTACGTGCTCCTTCCACAATTACGACGGGTTTGTTAGCAACCCCTGGTACTATCACCTTTGTCCTCTCTTGTTTTGCGGCAACTTTGTTCAATGATCCCTCATCGACTATCATAGACGGTTCACCACCATTCTTGTTATGCTTAGATACCGGCTTCTCCTCCATTAACTGCTTATCTGGCTTGGTTTCATGAGACTTGATCATCATGACAGTTTGTGACGGCTTCTTTGTCTCCCCATCAGCTTGTATGATTTCTATCATATTAGCCTCTTGATGGGCTGGCATTGGATTTCTATTGATATTTGGAGCTTCGGGGGTTTGAACCTCGATTTTATTAGTGTCAATCAGCTCTTGTATTGCATTTTTCAAATGCCAACATTTCTCCGTATCATGGCCTGGTGTACCGGAGCAATATTCACAGCTAATGGTGTAATCCAGATTCTTTGGTGGAGGATTGGGTAGCTTGGATTGTATTGGTCTCAACATGTCTAACTGTCTCAGCCTGTGGAACAGACTAGTGTAAGACTCTCCCAATGGAGTGTAAGTTTTCTTTTTCTGTTCCCTTTCTCCCCTGAATGCTGGTCTAGGCCTGAAACCTGGTCCGGGATAAGCTCGGGGGTAGGTATTTGGTGTGACAGGAGCACGCCAATTGGTGTGAACAGGTGGCTGATTGTATGCTTGAGCGTGGTTAATGGCGAAATGAGGCTCTGAAGGGTGATAGTAATGTTGGGATGAATCATGGTGGTAAGCTGATTGGCGAGGTCGTTGCTGATTATAGTAAAGCGGTGAACCCCTGGGTCCTGGCCAAATTCCTGAATCAACTACGGTTGCTTCCTCCCTCTTCTTTCTTCCGATTCCTCCTACCCCGCCTTGAATAGCTTGAGTAGTTGCCTTAATTACTGAATAGCTCATGATTTTGTTTGTCTTGAGGCCTTCTTCTACCATACCTCCCATTTTCACTACCTCGTTGAATGATTTTCCAACCGCTGAAACCAAGTGGGCGTAGTAAGTTGGTTCCAAGGCTTGGAGGAAGTAGTCTACCATTTCGCTCTCCTTCATAGGAGGATCCACTCTTGCTGCCTGTTCTCTCCACCGAAAACCATACTCTCTGAAACTTTCATTGTGTTTCTTCTCAAATTTGGTCAAAGATAATCAATCTGGGATGATTTCCAGATTGTATTGGAAATGGTATGCGAATGCTTGTGCCAGGTCATCCCAGGTATACCATCTTCCATGGTCTTGGCGTGTATACCACTCCAAAGCTGATCCGCTTAGACTTTGACTGAAGTAAGCCATCAATAATTCATCCTTTCCCCCAGCTCCTCGCATCTTGCTACAGAAACCCCTTAGGTGGGCTACTGGGTCGCCGTGCCCGCTGTATAGGTCAAATTTGGGCATCTTGAAGCCAAATGGCAATTGTACATTAGGGAATAAGCATAAATCTTTGTAGGCTACACTGACTTGCCCACCTAATCCTCGCATGTCTCGGAACGACTGTTCTAGACTTTTGACCTTCCTGAACATCTCTTCTTGTTCAGCATTTTTGGCTGGCTTGTTAATTTCGGTTGGGAGATCAATCTGAGGAGCAGGTGAATTGATTTCGGAGGCTTTGAAGGTGGGCTCCGGGGGTAATATTGGTTGTCTTGGGCCTGAAATGTAGGCTCACTAGGAGATTTGTGAAATGTAGCAGGGGGAGGTGCTACAAAAACAGGAGTCATAGGTGGAGGAAGGTACGGAACTGGTTTTGGAGGTGGAGACTGTGGTGTCTGAGAGGTGGTGCCTCGGTAGTGCTGATAAATGGGGAAACTTGGGGATAATTCAGTGGTGATATTATCCTGAGTTTGGATTATTGATGGAGCAGGGTTATTTGGGTAAGATGGGGGCAACTGTCCTGTAGACCAAGCTTGATACATTTCTGCCATTTGCTGCTTGAGCTTAAGCATTTCTTCTTTCATTTTCCCGACATCCATCTCTTCTATCTCCATACTTGTGTCAACATCTGGGATAGACATACTTTCGGGTATTGGTCCTTTTGATCTTGTGTGATAGTGATAATATGCCAGTATACTCTTTAGAGAAACTAACTGGTTGAATTCTGAAAATGGACAAACTTGTTAGTTTCGAGAGTTTAACACATATATAATCACACGTTGAGATGCAATGCTCCTAGACAAATAATCCCTTTCTATTATGCATTCGCTCGGTTGCTTGTATCGTCCCAGCTTTTGAAATTTTTTATTGTTATTCACTTTTATTTATTACAGATATCTTTATCGTGGTGGTTGACTCTTAGAGATTGCCTATGTATTATGTCAAACATGAATCAGACCTTGCGTAGTTCGGACCAAAGTCAATCATGTTTATTTATTACACAAAGATGGAATTACATTCGAAAACTTTAAGAAAATAGCTTGATACACACACACTTAAATCAGAATAAAAGATACAATTCATAACATCTCACAAAATGCCCCACTTTCCACTTTTGTTCTCTAATATTGGATTATCTGCTCAATGTGGGGCTTGACCTGGATGGCCTCCCAGCGTACGATACATCCTTTCCAACTCTATTGCTAGATGACGAGCAAAAGTGGGCGCATGCTCTGTAAACCTTTCATAATCCATTCCTTGGCAGTTTACATAACTTTGAGATGTGAAGACTGCCAAGTCGTGGACTTGTGCCCTGAAACCTTGGAGACGTTGGTCTTGGTCTTGCAATTGCTGCTGACGAGTGGTGGCTATGTCTCTGACACGGTTTTCACGATCTAAAGCTGATTCTAATAGAGTTCGGAGTCTAGCCTGCTCTAATCTTGCTTGTGATCTTTCCCTGTCGAGGTCTGCCTGTTGGTATTCTCTGTTGCATCTTCTTGCCTCTTCTAGTTGTGCACGAAGCTGGTCTTCTGATCGCATCCAATAGTCTTTTTCCTTCTTGAATTGAGCCTTGTCTTTTTCGGATTGCCTATCCTGGCGTTCCTTGTTAGATCTGGCTTCTTCATTTAATTGTTGGATCCTTTCTTTTGCTCTGCTCAATGCCCTTTCGTTTTCTGCAAGAATGGAGTCAAAATCTTGCATTTTTTCGAAGAGATTGGCGATGGTTTTTTGATCTTTCCAGCTTCTCTTTGGCGTTTCAGAGACTCTTTTCATTTTTTGGAATCGAGCATGAAGATTTTCATTCTCACAAGCTAGACTTTTTTTCTCGCCTTTGGCTTCTTGTTCTTGCAAATCTTTCTCCAAACTGAGGCTTCTTAGATTTTCTTTTAGGGCATGGATAGTGGCTTTGTACCCTTTTTCTTTTTCTCCCCAGATTAACCGTTCTTGGATTTTATCATTGAAATTTTGAACATGGGGTCTTTTTGTTGGCCTTTTTAGCTCAGGTTCTGGTACATCATCCACGCGGGACCGCTTTTCGAACCACCTTGCATATCCAGGATTTATCTCACCCTTGGTAGCGTCTAGGACTTGAGTATCACTTTTCAAGTATCGGCACCCATTCCACATCTGCTGAAGTAGAGCTTCGGGAATAGTGGCTTCTGGGTGTATTTCGATTACTTGCATACTCAAATCTTCCTCATCAGGAACTATTTGATATCTCCCTAGTTGTCTTAGGACTCTTAGTGGTGCATATGGCTGAATGTTTCTCAATCCCAATAGTAGTAGATAACTATTTGAGGTTGACATATGTATTACTTCTCTCATCGGGAGCCATCCCAGAGTCCATTCAATTTGATTTGCCGTTAAAGCCTTTAGATGAGATACCCATGCTTCTATCCCTTCTGGAGCTTGGTAATTTTTTGTTCTTTCCTCATAGCTCTCGATGCAATTAGCTCTGTTCGACCCATACTGTATGATCTTGGGTTGTTGTTGGAGATGTTCAATCACCCACATTTGCAACAAAATTTTGCATCCTTCGAAAACCTTCGCCCCTGATTTGCATAAAGTCAAAGCCCGATAAATATCTGACAGAACGATGGGGACAAGGGTGTGATTTTCTTTAGTGGTGAGGATTTGCACAATTTTTGCGGTGCGAATATCAATTGTTCGCTCTTTATTTGGGAAGACCATGACTCCTAGAAAAGCCACCATGAAAGCAAATCGTCGGTGTATCTGCCAAGTGTCTTTGTTTTGTTTATTAGTAAGGCCTTTCTCATGAATTTCGAACCCATCTGACTTTCCAAATCTGGAATACAAAAAGTTGAAGGAACAACATCCATTGATGACATTGCTTTTCCTGATTTGACTGCTGATGTTCAGAAGACCGAAGAATCAATGTATTGAAGGAGCCTTTGTGAATATCAAACTTTGATTTCTTAAACTTCCGTCAAAACCAACATAGCCAGCTACCTCCTCTAATGTAGGAGTAAGCTCAAAGTCAGAGAAACGAAAAACATTGTGTACAGGGTCCCAGAAAGTTACTAATGCCGTAATCAGATCATCCCGAGGCTCAACTTTCATAATGTCCGTGAGATTTCCCAAATGCTTGACGACCCATTTTTGACCGTCTTCGCCTAAATCATACCACCACATTTGAAGCTGACATAAAAATTCCTCCGTACTTGTGGATGAGGGGCTTTGTGTAGTGCTCATTTTGTATCTGAAATTTAATTTTAATAAAGTCAAAATTTATACTAAAATCATTTTCGAAATTTTTTCTTTTATTTTTTTAAACAAATTAAAACTATATTTTTTCGAAAATTTTAAGGCAACTCATTTTATTCCTTGCTTCTTACCATGATTTTATTTAAACTGGTCAACAAGCATGTTCGAGGCAAATGAATGCACAAGTAGCAAGTAGGATGCATCATGATGGTCTTTTAATTTTTGGGTTCACCTGTCCTAGACAGACCCAACCCCTATGTTGAGTCTCCAAGGGCAAATGCATATGATGCAAATATTCGTTCCTACTAGGGATCCGGTACATGGCTGAGTTATTCTAAGTGTAAAACCTTAGGTTGATTGTTCTAAACCTGGCTTACCCAAACGGACAGTTTGAGCCGAAGCGGGGGCAACGTACCGGGAGCACGAAAGTCTGCCCGGCCTAGTTACTTGTCCCAACTCCGTCTTATTTGGTATGACTTTAACAGAAAGGTGGGTCACGCGCACGTGTACACCATAAATTCAGAAGACTCAGAAAGAAGGGGGTTTCGTAGCAGTTGTATATATGCACAATTTAAATAATATTAAAGCGGTAAAAAAAACATTTAGCATATTAGCATATAAACAGTTGAAAATTATATAGTAAATAAAGCCAATAAAAACAGATATTTTAAGCTCGAATTCTTTAAACCCTGAACCTATGGTTCTGGGTTAAAATAACATGCAAGTCCCCAGCAGAGTCGCCAGAGCTGTCGCACCTCCCTTTTTCCCGCGCCCGCGGGGCGCTTGGGGAGTTTTCTCCAATTAAAGGACAGTCGAAACGGGATTTGTTTATTTGTTTCAGAGTCGCCACCTGGGAATTTTGAGGCGTCCCAAGTCACCAATTATAATCCCTGAATCGAGGAGAATATGACTCTGTTTATTTTTCTGCGAACCAGAAATCCTGAGTAAGGAATTCTGTTAATCCGGAAGAAGGTGTTAGGCATTTCCGAATTCCGTGGTTCTAGCACGGTCGCTTAACTGTTTTTATTATTGGCTTAATCAACTTGATTTTATTAAATATTGATGTTATCTGATTTTACTACTGCTTATACTTATTATGAATAATAAACCTTCTTTGAATCGAATTACGCGTACGTATATTCGTGTTGTAAATGCGGAATTGTGTCACGCGCACGTGTACACAATTACTTTTGACAAAATATTTATTAAGCACATTTTTCGAGATTGCGTTGAATCAAGAATAATTATTTTTTTTTATAATGAACCGTACATATCGGATTTTTATGAAATTGATTTAACGCCTTTAGAAAAATCCTTCTATTAAATATTCGCTCGAAATTGCGCGTACGCATAATCCGAAGTTTTGTTTTTAAAAGTATAATTAGGGTACGCGAACGTATCTCTAATTGCGCAACATATTTATAATGATATTATGAATTTTTTTAAAAAAATGTTTGTAATATCACGAAAAATCTTGTTTTAAGATATTCTTTAAACTTTGGAAAGTAAACCACAATTTATTAAATATTGACCATTGACTATAATTTCCGAATATAAATCATATTTATTCCAATTATTCGAAGTCAAAGGACAGAATAAAAATATGATTAATACTAACTTTAAAACAAATGTGACATATATATATGCCAAAGAATAAATTGCATTTGAAACCGAAAATAAATGATTCATAAAGGAAGGAAATATTTTCCGGGAATTTTCATGATTACTTAATACAAATTCTATTTTTAATTACCATTGATTTAAAATGTTGCCATTTGTGTATATACAACTCAACTTATTTTCACATACTCGTTTTAATCTTAATAGATGAAATTAACTTACTTAGTTATGCCTATGACTGAGTTAGGATAGATATAGATATAATCAAACCAATTTGATTCTCAATCTATGTGAATTATTACTAACTATATTAATTTTCGCATTGTATAAGTTCCTAAGCCTTTTATTACTAAGAAAGAGAATAATGTTGACTTAATAAAATGATATTGCATACAATATTATTTACTATATTTGACACTCTTGAACATACGGATTATACTAATACATCCTTCAACTATAAATTATGAACACCACCAATATTATGCCAAAAGATGACAAATTGCAGCTAATCATCATATAGCTTTAAACAACAACTAATTAACTAACAAGATAAACTTATAGCATATTTTCTTTGATAATGCTATATTATGCTATATCTATCTAACAACACCATGAAGTGTAAATAAAACCAACCTTCTACCATGCTTCTTATTTACATAACTCATAGATAACTTAACTAATGAAAATTGACATGGATAACATTATTACAAAGTTTTATATGAACTTCAAAATAAGACAATTTAACCTATGGCTATCAAATTGAGTTCACTACTAATTAATCATAAAAGAAATAAAAATAATGAACTTGGACAATTGGCAATAGCATTTCAATTCAAACTTCATTGATGGGTCATGCTGAAATCTCTTTCCAACTTAAAATTTAAAGGACATATACCTGAAAATGGAGGTAGAAGAAGTAAGTTTCAGCAGTTACAGCAGTAACACACTCAGTAGAATATACTGATAACACAGTAAATCTGATCAAGAATAGGATTCGAAGAGCCCAGATGCACAGTAAGATACTTTGAAAGACACTTCAGATTTTAACTGAACAGTGGAATCACAAAATTGAACATATTCAACACAAGAACAATATTTCAGATTTCAGCCTTTCTTCAGTTACAAATTCAGTTTGTTTCTGATTTTCTGTTTCTGCTGCTGTATCTGTGTGTGAGTGTATATGTGAGTGTTCTATTTTCGGTTTCCTTTCTTTAAAATCTCAGCCCTCAAAATCTCTTAAAGATTCTCTCTTAAAAATTCTCTCTGCCTTTCTTTTTCTTTCTTAGAATCTTCCTTCTGAAAAATTCTGCCCTTAGAAATTCTCTATGAAAATTCTGTTTTTTCTTCAAAATTCTGTTTTTTCTCTCTTCAAATTCTCTCTTTCTCACTCAAAATTCTCTCTTTTTTCTCGCTCAAAAATTCTGTCTTTTAACTGTCTGTCCAGCTCCTGTATTTATACAGGGCTGGTCCTAGGCAATTTAAGTGTTTCTTGGACCCCCTTCTTCTTTAAAAAAAAACAGAAAATCCCATTATGTAAAACCTTTTCCCTGATTTTCAGCAGCCCATTATCCCTTGTTCCCCATTAGTATCATTAACTAATAGCCACTAACATTACATTATAATATACTAGTACTAACACCCTGTTTTTTACTGCTCATTCCCAGAAATGCCCCTGAAATCTTGATGTTATTACTGAAAAATCAGAACCTATAGCAAAACAGTTTCTAAAATCTGTACAAACTTAGCTATCTCCTGATTTACAGCTATAACCAATCCTATGATTTTGAAACAGTATATTACATCTCTAATAGCTGACTGACAAAAACTGAATTAAAACAGGGAATTATCAACTGAATAAAAACAAACTTAACATTATACAGAACATGCAGGATTCTTTCAACTGGAATTCAAAACTGAATTAAAAGCAAACAAATACAGGAGCATTGTCAATATACTGACAATGTCCCGTTTAGAAAACAACAATACAGCATACATTTGAATTCACTAATTCATAAACAAACATGATTTAATTGACGAATACTAATCAATTGACTATTTACAACATTTGTCAATAATTAGTCCAAACAATAGAATCAGACTGTTTAAGTCAACATTTTCAGAAATGAAAAATTCATAATATAACTAATCGACGAACTTAATCGAGTCGATTACACACATTGTAAACAATCACAAACAATAGAAACTATTCACATTCGGATCAAGTAAATAGGTAGGAGACAGAAATGACAGAATTGATCAAAACAAATATGAAAAATCAAAAAGCTATTGACACAGACAACAATATACTTAGAATACACAAAATAATAGAAAAATACCTCTGAATTTTAATCAGACTCGATCTCGATTCAGCTTCGGATTTTTGTTTGAAATCAAACAGACCTTAGTCGAAGTATTTTCCACTGAAAATACTTCGACTAAGGTCGATTAAACCTCAATCCTTTAATCAATTTGGACAAAAAATCCAGAAATTTGGTATTTCTAGGTTTCCTGAAGGCTCGATTTGGGATCTAATCATTTCTGGTTAGATTCGAGAGAAACCAAGTACGACACAAGGGTGGGGGAAGCCTAGGGGTTATTTGGCGTCACTTTGGAACAGATCTGGGTAATTTTTGTTTGACTCGAATCTTCAAAAGAAGATTCGAGAAGCTCTGAAGTGATTCGAGCCAAACTATCTTCAGATCCATAATAAGGGTTGTTAGGGGAAGCCATGGTGTTAATTTGGAGTTGATTGGTTCAAGTCTGAACTTGGCTCGAATCTTCAAATGAAGATTCGAGAACCTCCAGGGAGATTCGAACCAAGCAGGTAACATATACGGATAGAGGGTGTTCAGAGGGTCCTGGGGTGTCAAGGTGGTGACCGACGGCGTTGATGCCGCCGGGTTTCAGGCGGTGGAATCCTAAGGCGGCTAGGGTTAGGAGTGGGGGGTCTGGGGGACGATGATGAACAGTGTAGGAGGGGGGGTGTTCAGTTGGGGGCCGGGTAAGGCTTGGGGACTTATATAGGGGTGGGGTGGGTTAGTATCGTCCGTTGGATCAAGTAGAATGGATGGCTAGGATCAATCCACTTAACCAAACGACATCGTTTGGTTTAAGTTGGGGGAAGGGGTCAACCCGGGGGTGAAATGGATCGGGTCTCGGTGAGTTTTTGAGGCCGTAGGATCGGGATGGATGAACGGTTCAGATTTGATTGCCCTAAACGTCGTCGTTCCTTTTGTGAAGGGGCTGAACTGGACCGTTTGATTGACATGAATCAACGGCCCAGATTAAAAATCCAAAAGCGACGTCGTTTGGTCTGGTCTAAATTGGACCGGACAGGGGATGTTGGATTGGGCTGTTGGGGTAATTGGGCCTAGATTTAAATCTAGGTCCGATTTTTTATTCCTTTTTCAACTAATTTATTTTTCTAATTTAAATTTCAATTTAATTAAAAAACAATTTTAACTTCACAAAAATATATTGATTAATCTATAACAACTATTTAACACATAGTCAAAACATTAATCACACAGTAACACATTTAAAAATAGAACGAATGCATATTTTTTGTGATTTTATTTAAATTATCTCTTAAATGCGTACTTAAATCCTAGATATACATGAAACATGTATTTTTTCATTTTATTATGATAAAATAAACATTTACGGACATAACACAAATATTTAACACCACGCAAATTCAAAAAATTACATAGTAAAAGAAATTTATTTTATTTTTTGATTTATTTTAGGAGTAGTTTTCGTAAGGCAAAAATTACGTGCTCACAGATATCACTAGATTTTTCAATGTTGGCTCTCCTAGCAACAATGCTAGGCGCCATCACGGCCTAAACTAGAATTGGATTGTGAAAACATGGTATCAGAGCACTAGGTTCACGCAGGTCTCACAAGTAATGGGCAGACCTGTAGAGTCTTGTGGATCAGTGCAGAGAGGTCTGTACTTATCTTCGAGAGGCTATAGGGTGTTAGAAAACTACTCTTTATTCATCTCCTATCGTGCAGTTGATGGTGTACTAAGTTTCTTCTCTTATTCTCTCACAGATGGTAAGCACGTGCACGGTAGAAGTTTCAGACCCAAAAAAAGCTACTGCCCCTGTTGCTAGAGGCCGGGGGAGGGCACCAGCTCGATGTAGGGTACGAGGACGTCCTAGAGTTGCCCTAGTTGCACCCTAGTGGATCAAGTGGAGGATCCCATTATTGAGGAGCAGAGCGAGGTGCCCGCAGCAGAGCTAGCCCTGGTGGATTTCTTGTCAGTCTCAGGCTTTCAAGAGGTCATGGGCCGTATGTTGCGGTTCATGGATACTACGAACCAAGCTGATTTATTTCTAGCAGACCCAGGCATATCTCAGGCGGGAGTGGGAGCACAGATCCCTACTGCCTAGGCTTCGAGGCATGCAACTATTGTATATCAGACCTCAGGTGCACTACCCGTGGATGGATCCTAGCCAACTGCAGAAGCTGCACCTGAGCCCAGACCAACTGCGGCCGGCGAGCCGCAAAAGCTATTGGATAGATTGACTAGGCTACACCCTCTTGTCTTCAGAGGTGGTGACATGAGGATCCCTAGGACTTTATTGATTGGTGCAGGGATAGACTGCACAACATGAGGATATTTGAAGACTAGTAGGTTCTCCTCCCATGACTTGGGACCAGTTCACACGCCAATTCTTGGATAGGTATATTCTACCTTCTCAGAGGAAAGAGTTGCGGTTTCATTTTGAGTAGCTCCAGCAGGGTCAAATGCCTGTGAACTATTATGAGGCAATATTCTCTAAGTTGTCTCGCCATGCACTTATGATACTTCCTATTGATGTAGAGAGAGTGCGGAGGTTAGTTACGGGGTTGCACTAAGGTATTCAGGCTACTATGGCCCGAGAGGTTGAGATGGGGACTTTGTATTAGCTCGTAGTGGAGATAGCTCGAAGGATTGAGGGTTACCATTTGAGAGGTAGAGAGCAGATGCAGAGGGACAAGAGTGTAAGTTATTCTAGGCAGTTTAGAAGTGCCCCGGCTAGGGGCCGAGGTCAGTTTGGGAGGGGTCAGCCTAGCGGGCCCACATATCCAGCACCACTACCTCCTCGGGGTGTTCTAACGCGACCCTATTTCAACGCCATTCTAGAGAGTTCTTACCATCCATCGGCCATTCAGAGTTCTTCTAGTGGGTACTCGGGTCATTATGGCTCTTTCGGTGTTTACTTCAGTGTCATGCTAGAGAGTTCGTACCGCCAACCAGCTATTTAGGGTTCTTCCAGTGTGTATTCAGGCCATCAAGGTCAAACTTCAGGGTAGCAGATCACCGCACTGAGAGGTTGTTTCGAGTGTAGAGATCTTAGTCACGTGCAAAGATTCTTTCCCAGGTTTCGGGGCAAGGCAATTCAGCAAGGCCAGCATCCCATGATTACAACACTAGTTGTTCGCCGCATAGAGGCGGAGGGCAGACGGGTAGGGACCTTCCTAGAGGTAGACGCCAGGCAGGGGGAGTTCACCCAGCTACTGTTCGGTCAGGCAAAGGCCAGCCAGCTGGCGCTCCAACCAAGTTCTATGCCTTTTCGGCCAGACCAGATGTAGTGGCCTTAGATGCCGTGATCACTGGAATTATTTCTGTCAGCGGTAGGGATGCTTTGATTTTATTTGATCCATGGTCTACCTATCCATACGTGTCATCTTTGTTTGCTCAATTTCTAGATATTCCTCGTGAGTCCTTGGGTGCTCTTATTTATGTGTCCACTCCTGTAGGCAATTCTGTCATTATGGATAGGATTTATCAGTCCTGTGTGGTTACATTATGTGGTTACGAGACTAGAGCGGGCCTTCTGCTGGTTGATATGAATAACTTTGAGGTCATCCTAGGCATGGACTGGTTATCCCCATATCACGCCATCCTTGATTGCCATGCCAAGACTGTTACTTAGCGATACCAGAGTTGTCGAGATTGGAGTGGAAGGGTTCATCTGTCAGTATATCTAGTTGGGTCATCACTTTTCTAAAGGCTCTACATATGGTCGAGAAGCGTTGTTTGTCTTATCTATCTTATGTTTGGGATACTACCCTAGAGACTCTAGTGATTGATTCAGTGCTAGTAGTCCGAGAATTTGTCGATGTGTTTCCTTTTGATCTTCTAGGCATGCCACCGGATTATGATATCGATTTTTGTATTGACTTGGCTCCAGGTACCCAGCCTATATCCATCCCACCATACTGCATTGCTCCAAAAGAGTTGAAAGAGTTGAAGGAGCAGCTCTAAGAGTTGCTAGCAAAGGGGTTCGTTAGACCAAGTGTATCACCTTGGGGTGCACTAGTTTTATTTGTGAAGAAGAAATATGGAACTATGCAGATCTGTATTGATTACCACCAGTTAAACAAGGTCACCATCAATATCAAGTACTTGTTGCCGTGTATTGATGATTTGTTTGAACAGTTGCAGGGTGCTAGGGTGTTCTCTAAGATTGACTTGAGATCAATGTACTATCAGTTCAATATTCAAGACTTGGATGTTCCGAAGACTACTTTTCGTACTAGATATGGCCATTATGAGTTTCTAGTTATGTCCTTTGGCTAGACTAATGCCCAGCGGTATTTATGGATTTGATTAACAAGGTGTTCAGTCCTTATATTGATTCATTTGTCATTGTTTCCATTGATGATATTTTAATCTACTCGCGTAGTATGGAGGAGCACGAGCGACATTTGAGAGTGGTGCTTCAGACCTTGCGGGAGCAGAAACTATATGCTAAGTTCTCCAAGCGTGAGCTTTGGTTAGATTTTGTGGCATTCTTGGGGCATGTTGTATCAGGTGTGGTTATTAAGGTGGATCCCAAGAAGATTGAGTTAGTTCAGAGTTGGCCTCCTCCCACTTTGGTGACTAAGATGAGGAGTTTCTTGGGGTTAGCAGGTTATTATTGCTAGTTTGTGGAGGGTTTCTCATCCATTGCAGTACCTTTGAATAGATTAACCCTGAAAGGTGCTCCGTTCTATTGGTCCGATGATTGGGAGGTGAGCTTTCAGAAGCTCAAGATCGCTTTGACTACATCACCGGTACTAGTATTACCTTCTGGTTCGGGGATGTATACGGTGTATTGCGACACATCACCCATCGGTTTGGCATGTAAATTGATGCACACGGGGCGAGTTATTGCAATATGCTTCATGTAAAGTGAATATCCATGAGAAGAACTACCATGTGCACAATCTAGAGTTAGCCGCGATTATTCATGCTCTTAAGATCTGGAGGCATTATCTTTATGGGGTGTCATGTGAGGTTTACACTGATCATCGCCGCTTTGTTCAAGCAAAGAGACCTCAATTTGAGGCAACACAGATGGATTGAGTTACTGAAAGATTATGACATCACCATTCTTTATCATTCGGGCAAGGCGAATGTAGTCATGGATGCCTTGAGCAGAAAAGCAGAGAGTATGGGTAGCTTGGCATTCATCTTAGCATAGGAGAGGCCACTAGCTTTGGACATTCAGTCCTTGGCTAACAGACTTGTGAGGTTGGACATTTCAGAACCCAGCTGAGTTCTTACATACTTTGTTGCTCAGTCTTCACTATTGGAATAGATTAAGGCTCGACAATTTGATGATCCGCATTTGATGGTCCTTAGAGAGACGGTACTATAGGGTGGTGCCAAGGAGGTTTCTATCACTGAGGATGGTGTTCTACGACTCTAGGGTCATCTATATGTTCCTAATGTCAATGGCTTGAGAGGGAGGATGCTAGAGGAGGCACACATTTTGCGGTATTCCATTCATCCAGGTGCTACGAAGATGTATCGTGACCTGAGGCAACATTATTGGTGGCGGCGGATGAAGAATGACATAGTTGAGTATATATCTAGGTGCATAAATTGCCAGCAGGTTAAGTATGAGCACCAGAGGCCAGGTGGCCTAGTCTAGCAAATGACTATACCGGAGTAGAAGTGGGAGCACATTACTATGGACTTCGTAGTTGGGTTGTCGCGGACCTTGGGGAAGTTTGATGCAGTTTGGGTCATTGTCGACAGGTTGACCAAGTCGGCACATTTCATTCCAGTCGTGACTATGTATACTTCAAAGAAGTTGGCCCAAATTATATGTAGGAGATAGTTCGGCTGCGTGGTGTGCCTGTTTCCATCATATCAGATAGAGGCCCTCAGTTTACTTTACATTTCTAGAGAGTCATACAAAGTGAGTTGGGAACCGTGTAGAGCCCAGAATAACATTTCATCCATAGACCGATGGGAAATCGGAGTGGACAATTCAGATCCTAGAGGACATGCTCAAAGCATGTGTGATTGACTTTGGAAGGCAATGGGATCAATTCTTGCCTTTAGTCGAGTTTGCTTACAACAACAGTTATCAGTCCAGCATTGGATGGCTCCATTTGAAGCTTTATATAATCAGCGATATCGATCTCCCATTGGGTGCTTTGAGCCCGGCGAGGCTAAGTTATACGGTACCGATTTGCTGAGGATGCCTTGGAAAAGGTGAGGTTGACTCAGGAGGCATGTGATTTATCATTTATGGTGGGCGAGAAGGTTCTATTGAAATTCTTGCCGATGAAGGGAATTATGAGATTCTGGAATAAGGGCAAGTTGAGCCCAAGGTTTATACGCCCATTTGAGGTGTTGAGATGAGTTGGGGACGTTGCTTATGAGCTTGCTTTGCCTCCCAGCCTATCAGGGGTTCATCTGATTTTTCACGTGTCTATGCTCTGAAGGTATCACGCCGACTTGTCACATGTGTTAGACTTTAGCACTATTCAGTTAGATGAAAGCATGGGTTATGAGGAGGAGCTAGTTGCCATTGTTGCTAGACATGATCGCCAGTTGAGATCCAAGAGGATTTCCACAGTAAAGGTGCAGTGGAGGGGCCAACCAGTCGAGGAAGCAACCTGGCAGTCCGAGGAGGAAATGTAGAGCAGATATCCACACTTATCTAGCACTCTAGGTATGAATCTAAACATGTTCCAAGATGAACGTTTGTTTAAGAGGTGGAGAATGTAATGACCCGAATGGTCATTTTACTTCCTAGAACCCTGTTCCCCTAAATAAGACTTCCTCTACGTGCTTTTACTATTTTATGACTTGCGGGGATGGTTAGTTCGGGATTTGAGGGTTCAGGTTGAAATCGGAACACTTGGTTCCTTAAGAATGGCTAAAAAGGCCAAGTTTGACTTTGGTCAACATTTTGAGTAAACGACCTTGAAATTGGTATTTGATGATTCCAATAGGTCCGTATGATGATTTCAGACTTGGGCATACGTTTAGATCAGGTTTTGGTGCCTAATAGTGAAAGTTGGTTATTTGAAGGTTTTAGAAGTTCTTTAATTTGGTTTGGAGCAGGTTTCAGTGTTATTGAGGCCCAAACAGAATTCCGAGACCGAAAATAGTTTCATAATGTCATTTAAGACTTGCATACAAAATTTGGTATCATTCCGAGTAGTTTAAGTACGTTTCGGCGCATTGGGAGCAAATTGAAAAACGTGAAGTTCATAAGTTTGATTCAATTGGTTTTGGGGTGTGATTCTTAGTTTTTATGTTGTTTCAGTGTTCCGAGAGTTCGAGCGAGTCTGTTTTAGGATTTCAAACTTGTTGGTGCATTCAGGCGGGAAACCGGGGGTCCCGAGGGTCAATCAGACGAGGTCGGACCAAGTTGGAAATTGTGAGCAAGAGCTGAAGCTCCCAACTGTTGTCATAATTGCACCTGCGCTTGTCCAGCTGCAGGTGCGACCCATGAGCTATAGAAGCGAACAAGTGAGTGCAACCCATCCATACGTAGGTGTGGAGGTTTTGGCGCACCTCCGCGACCAGAAGTGCGAGAACAGTGGTCGCAGGTGCGGAAGGCGCGCATAAGCGGTCCCTTTTATCCGCAGATGCGGAGCATGGCTAAGTAAGTGGATTGTGCACCTGTGAGGATTTTTCCACATGTGCGTGACCGCAGATGCGTACCAGGAATCGTAGATTAAAAAAATCAATGGGCAGAAAGGTTCATTTAATACGAGACTTATGCCATTTCTAACACACTTCTCTCACCCTTTGGGCGATTTTTGGAGCTTCTTGGGAGGGGTTTTCACCTAGCACTTGGAGGTAAGTGATTCTTACCAATTGTGAGTTAAATACATAGCTTAAGGGTAGATTATAACATGTAAATTAGTGAAAATTATGGGCTTAGGTGAAAATCTAGGGTTTTTATAGAAATGAGATTTAACAACGAAATTTGTTGTGAAATTTAGAAAAAAATCATATATATATATATATATATATATGAGTTCATAAGGTTATGGGTAATAACATTCATCAAAAATTTCTGGAATCCGGGCATGTGGGCCCGGGAATGAGTTTTAGGAATTTTGCTAATAGGCTTGGGAAATCACTTTGATAGCTAGGATATGAACTTTTATGCATGCATTAATTATTTTATATATCATTTGACTAGTTTCAAGTCGTTTGGCAGCAAATTGAGGGTTTGGGCATAATCTTGGACTGGAAAGTAGGCCTTGAGACGAGGTAAGTCTCCTTTCTAACCTTGTAAGAGGGGATTAACCCCATAGGTGAATTATAACTAATATGTGCTCCTATGTGTGGGGGCTATGTACGCACGAGATGAAGAGAGTCTGTACGTAGATACTAATTATGCTATTGTCCGGGTAGTCTAGGACTCATACCATACTATACTTAAAATGTTTGCACCCCTACTTGTTAATTTAATTGATTAAGTCATATTGGAAGTTGATAAAAGAATTGTAAAAGGTAAAATTCACTTACTTGAAGTTGCGAATGTTTTCTATTTGTGGAGTGGGCCGAACGCCTCGGTAGCAGATAGATTCATCTATAGTTCGTGCCATTCGACCCTCGGCAGTGCACAGTTAAAATATTATGTTGGATCAGGCCGTACGACCTCTGTATAATTTGTGCATGATATATCTTTGGAACTATTCATAATTGATATTGCTTAAATGTCTTGAGATACAAAGTATTAAATGATGAAACTAAACTTGGGATTTAACATTTGTGAAAAAAGAATTTATTATTTTCTGTTATTGAGCTTTCAGTATTATTCATGAAATCCATGCTTTGTATAAAATTTTGATATATCATTGTTAGCCCATAGTAAGTGACAAAGTCGACCCCTCGTCACTACTTCTTCGATGTTAGACTAGATACTTACTGGGTACATATTGTTTATGTACTCACGCTATACTTCTGCACTTAATTGTGCAGGATCTGTGACAGGTTCATCTGGTTATCAGTTCGGCGTGCATATTTTATCCCCGCTACGAGGCTACACGGTGAGCTGCCCTTCCGAGCTGTTCTGTAGCAGCCGGAGCCTTTCTTTTGTTTAATTATTCTATCTATTCCATTTCAGACAGTAGATTAGTGTCATGACCCAAATTCTCCCTCCGCGAATTGTCGTGATGGCACCTAGTCTCTACAAATAGGTAAGCCTAACATTTACGAAAATGAAATGAAAAACATGAAAATTAACAACTAACAGTAATAGATGTTTTAAATAAGCAATTGAGATGCCGCTCGGCATATACAATAATCAACTCTGGAAATAAGCATAGCACTCCCAAGACCTGGAACACTGTTAATCACAATATTCTAAGAATTTATATTTGTTCTATACATCAATGGTTAAAGAAATAAGAGAACAATTAATTGTAATGACCCAAAAGGTCATCATTTGTTTTAAAATAAAATTCTGTGTTTCAAGGCATTAAAAATCTCTATTAGCATCACCTCAATTTGCGTGTGTAACGTAGCCAGAAAGCCTAAATGTGAAAATCTATGAAAAATAATAAATTTTGACTATAAAATGAATTAATTTGACTTCGGTCAACGTTTTGGCTAAACGGATCCGGACCCATGATTTGATGGTGCCGGAGGGTCTATAGGAAAATATGGAACTTGGGCATATGCCCGAAATCGAATTCCGAGGTCCCAAGCCCGAGAAATAAATTTTTAAAGAAAATTGTTTTCTGAAATTGTTTAAAGGAATTTGAAATGAAATCTGATTAGAACATGTTGGTATCTGTCCCATATTTTAGTTCCGATACCCGGTACATGTCTTATATATGATTTAAGACGATCCTGTGAAATTTGGTGAGAAACGGAATCCGTTTGACGTGATTCGGACCTTAAATGCAAAATTTGATGTTTAAGAAGTTTTGAGAAATTTCATTGATCTTGAGGTTTAATTCGAGATTTTTGATTTTATTTTGGTGATATGAGTACACGAATAAGTCCGTGAGATGTTTTTGAGGTTGTGTGTATTTTGGTTTGGAGCCCCGAGGGCTCGGGTGAGTTTTGGATAGGCCACGGGGTGGATTTTTAGACTTAGAAAGTTGCAGATTTTAGCTGGTGTGCCCAGGCCTGCAGACTTCACATTTGCGAAGCCTGGCTCGCAAATGCGAAGGCTGGATTGGAAATGCGAAGCCAGATTGCTCTCAAATGTGAGGTTTCAATCGCAAATGCGAAATTCCTCTGCTCAGCCTTTTGTCGCAAATGTGACCCTTTCTTCGCAATTCCCAAGTCGCAAATGCGACTATTTGTTCGCAAATGCCAAAAGCCCAGATTTCCTAAGGGTTCACAAATGCGAGTTTCCCTTCGCAATTCCCAAGCCAGCAGAGGTCACGGTTCGCAATTCCCACGTCTGAGACTTGCAACTTTTATACTTAGACAATTTTAAACTCATTTTTCACATCTTTTCAAAACACAAACTCCTTTGGGCGATTTTCCAAGAACAACTCTTCTTCCAAATCGATTGTAAGTTAATTTTAACTCATTTCCTTCAATCATTAACATCTTTTAACATGATTTCAACTTAAAATCAATGATTTTCATGGGGGAAATTGGGTGTTTTGGGTAGAACATAGATTTTTAAAAAATTATGGATTTGGACCTCGATTTGAGGTCCGATTTCAAAATAAATTATATATTTGTGTTTGTGGGAAAATGGGTAATCGGGGGCAATTTTTGACATTTTGCGCAAAACTTTGAAAAACTCATTTTTATGCATTCAAATTGATTCATTTGGCGTTTATTGATGTAATTAAGTAACTTGTGACTAGATACGAGCGAATTGGTGGTGGAATCAAGGGGTAAAGCTATAATTGAATCGTGAATTGTGTTCGTGGCATCGAGGTAAGTGTTTGGTCTAACCTTAGCTTGAGGGATTAGGAGTTGAGTCTTATTTGCTATGTGGTAATTGTTGAGTACGACGTATAGGCATGGTGACGAGTATCTATACGTTGGTGTCTAGCATGCCCGTGAGTCTTTATATTGTGATTATCATAACTTCGTTGTATCTTTCATGCCTTGGTGATGGTTTCTAATTGTTGTATAAAGTTTGTGGAAAGAATTGTTACCTATGAACATTGAAGAGCGTTGGCTCAAGTTCTATAACGAATTATAAAAGTATAAGTGACAATTGAACTTTTAGATCATTGGCTCGAGTTGTGAAATGAGTTGTGAAGGTATAAGTGATAATTGAACCTCTAGAGCATTAGCTCGAATTGTGAAGTGAATTGTGAAGTAAAAGTGAGAAAGAGAAGAGATCATTATGTTGTCACCCTTGCCGGGCTAGTGTTGATTTATTTATTATCTCCCTTGCCGGGATGTGGATGTTATTGATATTGTTCCCTTGCTGGGATTTAATTGTTGACCTCTTGCTCCCTTGTCGGGATTCTTATTGCAAATTTCCTTTATTTCCTTGCCCTATTGTTTGTGATTGTTGTTTGGGTGAGGAAGAAAGTTAAAGCACGAAGGGTGATGCCGTGCATTATTTGTTTTGTGAGGAAAGAGTGTAAAGCACGAAGGGTGATGCCGTGCCGCACGATGTACCATTACGTGCCTATTATATTGATTTCACGGTAAGGAAAGAGTGTAAATCACGAAGGGTGATGTCGTGCAGCACGATGTACCATTCCGTGTCTATTGTATTGATTCTTATGGTGAGGATAAGAGTAAAAGCATGTAGGGTGGTGCCGTGCACTTGTCCTTGATTTCCCTGATTCTTGGTGATAATTGACTTATATTGTCCTTTACATTTATTTTCTGATTTTCTGTTGTTATTTTATTTTATTTCGAGGTTATAGATTCCCTTACCCTATTGGCCTTGTGATTGTTGTTTGGGTAAGGAAGAGCGTAAAGCACGAAGGGTGATGCCGTGTATTGTTTTGGTGAGAGAGAGTAAAAGCACGAAGGGTGATACCGTGCACTTGTCTTAGATTTCCTAATTTTTATTGATAACTATGTTACGGTTTCTCTACACTAAATTGTTGGTTTCCTGTTGATACTTGTTGTACCCTGCAGCATTATTTCCCCTTCCTATTTTCAATTGAACTGTGGTGATCCTCATATTTATTTGTTGCTCTTCTGTTACTATTTGATGTTTCCCTGCAGCATGTTTTCCCCCTCCCATACTTGACTGTATATGACTGTTTCTTTCTGTACTTTTTTTCTGTTGTATATAGTTAAATTGCACATGTTTATTTGGTAGTCTGGTTTTAGCCTCGTCACTATTTCACCGAGGTTAGGCTAGGCACTTACCAACACATGGGGTCGGTTGTACTGATACTACACTTTGCACTCTTTTGTGCAGACCCCAGTGTTGTAGACTTCGGACCGCAGTGGGATTGCTGATTCTTGCTCATTAGGCGACCCGAGGTTGTCCTGCAGGCATCCGCAGGCCTTGGCGTCTCCTTCTATCTAATATTCCTGTTTCTTTCATGCATTTCCAGAGTCAGTGTTGTATTTATTTCTTTCATACCTTTAATTGTAGTATTCTTAGACCTTCTGTGAAACTGTGACACCTGGGTAGTCAAGACTCAAACAGTTGTATTGGATTCATGTTCAGCTAGCTTATTGCTTTTTCTTCCGCTTATGTTAAATTCCATTATTTAAATGTTATTACTTCGCTATTGTTAATGAATATAAAGTGGGTAAAAAAGGTAAATTGTTCACATAATTGGCTTGCCTAACTCACATTAGTAGGTGCCATCATGACTCCCGAGGGTGGGAAATCCGGGTCGTGACAAGTTAGTATCAGAGCTCTAGGTTTGATGGGTCTCACAGTTCATAGACAAGCTTAGTAGAGTCTGAGGGATTGGTTCGGAGACGTCTGTATTTATCCCCCAGAGGCTATAGAGTTAGGAAAAGTTTCACTTCTATTCTTCCCTGTCGTGCGATTTTTTTCTCTCAATGCTAAATTGAAACATCTACTCTTGTCCTTTCACGAATGGCGAGGTCATGTACCGCTTCTTCAGCCGAGCAGCAACACAGATCGGTGATTGATCAGCTACATCTTCGGAGGCTTTGTGGAGGTTGGATAGGTTCACCAAGCTCTTCACTACTACTTTCAGCGGTGCATCTACTGAGGATACCTAGGATTATCTAGACAGCTGTCACGAGGTTCTTAGGAACATAGGGATAGTTGAGACCAATGGGGTCGATTTTGCTACTTTCCGCTTATCTGGATCCGCCAAGACTTGGTGGAGTTATTGCTTAGCTAAACTAGCCGGATCGCCAGCCTTGACTTGGGAGCAGTTTACGCAGCTATTTCTGGAGAAGTTTCTCCCCATCACTCAGAGAGAGGCCTATCGGAGGCAGTTTGAGTGTCTCCTGTAGGGTTCTATGACTGTTACTCAGTATGAGATCAGATTCATCGACTTGGCTCGTCATGCTCTTATCATGCTTCCCACTAAAAGAGAGAGCGAGGAGGTTCATTGAGGGGCTCGTCCAGCCCGCTCAGTTAGCTAGAGGTGGAGGTAGCGGTATTAGAGGTGGAGGTAGAGATTCTAGAGGTGGAGGTAGAGGTATTAGAGGTGGAGGTGCAGGTACTGTTCTAGTTTGTAGCAGAGAAGCTTCGGTTTATTTTGTTCCACATCTGGTCATGCCTAGTGGTTCTTTGAGTGCCCCTATTTATGTGTCTACGTTGGTGGGTGATTCTATTGTGGTGGATCGTGTTCATTGATCATGTATAGTTGTGATTGGAGGTCTTGAGACTCGTGTAGATTTGCTTCTTCTGGACATGGTTGATTTCGATGGCATATTGGGGATGGACTGGTTATCATCTTACCATGCTATCTTGCACTGTCATGCCAAGACTGCGACCTTAGCCTTACCAGGTTTACCTCGTTTAGAGTGGAGAGGGACTCCTAGTCATTCTTCCTGTAGTGTTATCTCTTATATGAATGCTCATCGTATGGTCGAGAAGGGGCGTTTAGCTTATTTGGCATATGTTCGTGATTCTAGTGCTGAGGTTCCTTTTATTGATTCTTTGCCCGTTGTTCATGTGTTTCCTGAGGTAGTCCCTTCAGACCTGCTAGGTATGCTACCCGATAGGGATATTGATTGTTGCATTGATTTGGCTCCGAGCACTCAGCACATTTCTATCCCGCCGTATCGTATGGCCCTGCCTGAGTTGAAAGAGTTGAAGGAGCAGTTGCAAGACTTGCTTGAGAAAGGTTTCATTAGACCCAATGTTTCACCTTGGGGTGCGCCGGTGTTGTTTGTTAAGAAGAAGGATGGGTCAATGAGAATGTGTATTGATTACCGGCTTAAGGTTACAATCGAGAATAAGTATCCATTGCCAAGGACTGATGATTTGTTTGATCAGCTTCAGGGTGCCAAGGTATTTTTGAAGATTGACTTGAGATCTGGCTACCATCAGTTGAGGATTAGGGCATCCGATGTCCCTAGGACAGCTTTCCGCACTCGGTACGGGCATTATGAGTTCTTGGTGATGCCATTCGGGTTGACAAATGTCCCAGCAACTTTTATGGATTTTATGAACCGAGTGTTCAGACCTTATTTGGATTCGTTCATGATAGTCTTCATTGATGATATTTTGATATATCCCCACAGCCGGGAGGAGCATGAGCAACATCTTACAGTGTTTCTTCAGACCTTGAGGGATAGTCAGTTATATGCTAAGTTCTCGAAGTGTGAATTCTGGTTGAGTTCAGTCACATTCCTGGGTAATGTAATCAGCAGAGGGTATCCAAGTTGACCCAGAAGGGTGCCCAGTTCAGATGGTCGGATGAGTGTGAGGCGAGCTTTTGGAAGCTCAAGCAGCTCTGACTACGCCACCAGTGTTGGTTTTGCCCATAGGTTCATGGCCTTATACAGTTTATTGTGATGCATCTCGTATTGGACTTGGTGCAGTGTTGATGCAGGATGGAAAGGTCATTGCCTATGCTTCACGGCAGTTGAAGATTCATGAGATGAACTATCTGGTTCATGATTTGGAGTTGGCAGCCATTGTTCACGCATTGAAGATTTGGAGGCATTATCTGTATGGCGTGGCATGTGAGGTGCTTACGGATCACAAGAGTCTTCAAAATTTGTTCAAGCAAAAGGAGTTGAATTTGAGGCAGAGGAGGTGGTTGGAGTTGTTGAAGTATTATGATATTACCATCTTATATCATCCTGGAAAGATCAATGTGGTGGTCGATGCCTTGAGTAGGAAGTCAGCCAGTAGGGGCAGTCTTGCTTATATTCTGGTCGGTGAGAGGCCGCTTGCTTTGGATGTTCAGGCTTTGGCCAATCAGTTCATGAGGTTGGATGTTTCTGAGCCCAGTTGGGTGTTAGCTTGCACGGTCACTCGTTCTTCTTTCTTGGAGCGTATCCGTGATCGGCAGTATGATGATCCCCATTTGTGTGTCCTTAGAGACACGGTGCAGCACGGAGGTGCCTAGCAGGTTACCTTAGGTGATGATGGAGTTTTGAGATTGCAGGGTCTAGTTTGTGTGCCTAATATGTATAGGCTCTGAGAGTTGATTTTAGAGGAGGCCCATAGCTCCCGGTACTCTATTCATCTGGGCGTTGCTAAGATGTATCAGGATTTGCGGTAGTATTATTGGTGGAGGAGAATAAAGAAGGATATGGTTGCATATGTGGCTTAGTGTTTGAATTGTCAGCAGGTTAAGTACGAGTATCAGAGACGTGGTGGATTATTTCAGAGGATTGAGCTTCCCGAGTGGAAGTGGGAGCGAATCACTATGGATTTCGTTGTTGGACTCCCACAGACTCGGAGGAAGTTTGACGCAGTATGGGTCATTGTTGATAGGCTGACCAAGTCAGCGCATTTCATTCCTAGGGCATTCTCCTATTCTTTTGAGAGGTTAGCTGAGATCTATATCCAGGAGATTGTTTGCCTTCATGGTGTGCCCGTGTCTATCATTTCGGACTAAGGTACGCAGTTTACCTCACACTTCTGGAGGGCAGTTCAGTGAGAGTTGGGCACGCGGGTTGAGTTGAGCACAGCGTTTCATCCGCAGACGGACGGGCAGTCCGAGCGGACTATTCAGATTTTGGAGGATATGCTCTGAGCTTGTGTCATTGACTTTGGAGGCTCGTGGGATCAGTTTTTTCCTTTAGCAGAGTTTCCCTACAACAATAGCTACCAGTCGAGTATTCAGATGGCTCCGTATGAGGCTTTGTATGGTAGGCGATGACGGTCTCCGGTTGGATGGTTCGAGCCGGGAGAGGCTTGGTTGTTGGGTACGGATCTGGTTCAGGATGCATTGGATAAGGTCAGGATCATTAGGAAAGGCTTCGTACATCTTACTCCAGGCAAAAGAGTTATGCCGACCACAAGGTTCGTGATTTGGCATTCATGGTCGGTGAGCGGGTATTGCTTCGAGTGTCGCCTATGAAGGGCGTGATAAGATTTGGGAAGAAGGACAAGCTTAGCCCTAGGTTCATTGGCCCGTTTGAGATTCTTGATCGAGAGGGAAAGGTGTCTTATAGACTTGCATTGCCGTCGAGCTTATCAGTCACGCATCCAGTGTTTCATGTGTCCATGCTTCGGAATATCATGACGATCCATCCTACGTGTTAGATTTCAGCACTGTCCTGTTAGACGAGGACTTGTCTTATGAGGAGAAGCCGGTAGCTATTCTAGACTGGTAGGTTCGTCAGTTGAGATCGAAGTGTTTTCTTTCTATTCGTGTTCAGTGGAGAGGTCAGCGTCCTAAGGCATCGACCTGGGAGTCCGAGTCTGATATGCGGAGCCGTTATCCCCATCTTTTCCCTAACTCAGGTACTTCCTTCATCTGTCCATTTGAGGACGAACGGTTATTTTAGAGGTGGAGAATGTGATGACCCAAAAGGTCATCACTTGTTTTAAAATAAAATTCCACGTGAGGCTTTAAAAACCTCTTTTATCATCACCTCGATTTGTGTGTGCAGTCCGGGCGCATAGCCGGAAAACCTAAATGTGAAAATCTGTGAAAATGATAAATTTTGACTATAAAATGAATTAATTTGACTTTGGTCAATTTTTTGGGTAATTGGACCCGGACCCGTGACTTGATGTTCCCGTACGGTCCGTAGGAAAATACGGGACTTGGGCCTATGCCTGGAATCGAATTCCGAGGTCCCAAGCCCGAGAAATGAATTTTTAAAGAAAATTATTTTCTGAAATTGTTTAAAGGAATTTGAAATGAAATCTCATTAGAACATGTTGGTATTGGGCTCGTATTTTTGTTCTAGCGCCCGGTACAGGTCTTATATATGATTTAAGACGATCCTGTGAAATTTGGTGACAAACAAAATCCATTTGACGGGATTCGGACCTTAAATGCAAAATTTGATGTTTAAGAAGTTTTGAGAAATTTCATTGATATTGAGGTTTAATTCGAGGTTTCTGATGTTATTTTTGTGATATGAGTACACGAATAAGTCCGTGAGATGTCTTTGAGGTTTTGTGTATATTTAGTTTGGAGCCCCGAGGGCTCGGTGAGTTTTGGATAGGCCACGGGGTGGATTTTTAGACTTAGAAAGTTGCAAATTTTAGCTAGTGTGTCCAGGCCTGCAGGCTTCGCATTTGCGAAGCCTGGCGCGCAAATGCGAAGGCTAGATCGCAAATACGAAGCCAGCCCAGGCCTGTCATGCTCGCAAATGCGAGGCTTCGATCGCAAATGCGAAATTCCCCTGCTCAGCTTTGGGTCGCAAAACGCGACCCTTTCTTCGCAATTCCCAAGTCGCAAATGCGAAAAGCACAGATTTCCTAAGGGTTCGCAAATGCGAGCTTCCCTTCGCAATTCCCAAGCCAGCAGAGGTCGGGGTTCGCAATTGCGAACCCCTGTTCGCAATTCCTACATTTGAGACCGGCTACTTTTATAGTTAGACAATTTTAAACTCATTTTTCACATCTTTTCAAAACACAAACTCTTTTGGGAGTTTTTCCAAGAATAACTCTTCTTCCAAAACGATTGTAAGTTAATTTTAGCTCATTTCCTTCAATCATTAACATCTTTTAACATGATTTCAACTTAAAATCGATGATTTTCATGGGGGAAATTGGATGTTTTGGGTAGAACCTAGGTTTTTCAAAAATTGGGGATTTGGACCTCGATTTGAGGTCCGATTTCAAAACAAATTATATATTTCGGTTCGTGGCGAATGGGTAATCGGGTTTTGATCATGCGGGCCCGGGGGGATTTTTGACTTTTTGGGCAAAACTTTGGAAAACTCATTTTTATGCATTTAAATTGATTCATTTGGCGTTTATTGATGTAATTAAGTAACTTGTGACTAGATACGAGTGAATTGGTGATGGAATCAAGGGGTAAATCTATAATTAAATTAAGAATTATGTTCGTAGCATCGAGGTAAGTGTTTGGTCTAACCTTAGCTTGAGGGATTCGGAGTTGTGTCTTATTTGCTATGTGGTAATTGTTGAGTACAACGTATAGGCATGGTGACGAGTATCTATATGGTTGTGTCTAGCATACCTGTAAGTCTTTTTATTGTGATTATCATGACTTTGTTGTATCTTTCATGCCTTGGTGATGGTTTTTAATTGTTGTATAAAGTTTGTGGAAAGAATTGTAACCTATGAACATTGAGGAGCGTTGGCGCAAGTTGTATAACGAATTGTGAAAGTATAAGTGACAATTGAACTTTTAGAGCATTGGCTCGAGTTGTGAAGGTATAAGTGATAATTGAACCTCTATAGCATTGGCTCGAGTTGTGAAGTGAATTGTGAAGTAAAACTGAGAAAGATAAGAGATCATTATGTTGTCACCCTTGCCGGGCTATTGTTGATTTATTTGTTATCTCCCTTGCAGGGATGTGGATGTTATTGATGTTGTTCCCTTGCCGGGATTTAATTGTTAACTTGTTGCTCCCTTACCGGGATTCTTATTGCAAATTTCCTTTATTTTCTTGCCCTATTGTTTGTGATTGTTGTTTGGGTGAGGAAGAAAGTTAAAGCACGAAGGGTGATGTCGTTCATTGTTTGTTTTGTGAGGAAAAAGTATAAATCACGAAGGGTGATGTCATGTCGCACGATGTACCATTCCATGCCTATTATATTGATTTCATGGTGAGGAAAGAGTGTAAAGCACGAAGGGTGATGCTGTGCCGCACGATGTACCATTCTGTGGCTATTGTATTGATTCTTATGGTAAGGATGAGAGTAAAAGCACGAAGGGTGGTGCCATGCACTTGTCTTTGATTTCCCTGATTCTTGCCGATAATTGAGTTATGTTGTCCTTTGCGTTTATTTACTGATTTTCTATTGTTATTTGATTTTATTTCGAGGTTATAGATTCCCTTACCCTATTTGCCTTGTGATTGTTGTTTGGGTGAGGAAGAGCTAAAGCACGAAGGGTGATACCGTGTATTGTTTTGTGAGAGAGTGTTAAAGCACAAAGGGAGATGCCGTGTATTGTTTTGGTGAGAGAGAGTAAAAGTACGAAGGGTGATGTCGTGCACTTGTCTTTGATTTCCTAATTTTTATTGATAACTGTGTTACGGTTTCTCTACACTAAATTGCTGGTTCCTGTTGATACTTGTTGTACCCCGCACCATGATTTCCCTTTTCCTATTTTCAATTGAACTATGGAGATCCTCATATTTTTTTGTTGCTCTTCTGTTACTATTCGATGTTTCCCTACAGCATGTTTTCCCTTCCCATACTTGACTATATATGACTGTTTCTTTCTGTACATCTTTTCTGCTGTATATAGTTGAATTGCACAGGTTTATTTGGTAGTCTGCCCTAGCCTCGTCACGACTTCGCCGAGGTTAGGCGAGGCACTTACCATCATATGGGGTCGGTTGTGTTGATACTACACTCTGCACTCTTTTGTACAGACCCGAGTGTTGTAGACTTCGGACCGCAATGGGATTGCTGATTCTTGCTCATCAGGCGACCCGAGGTAGTCTTGCAGGCGTCCGCAGGCCTTGGCGTCTCCTTCTATCTAATATTCCTGTTTCTTTCATGCATTTCCAGAGACAGTGTTGTATTTATTTCTTTCAGACCTTTAATTGTAGTATTCTTAGACCGTATGTGAAACTGTGACACCAGTTCTAGGTTGTTGAGACTCAAACAGTTGTATTGGATTCATGTTCAGCTAGCTTATTGCTTTTTCTTCCGCTTATGTTAAATTCCGCTGTTTAAATATTTTTACTTCGCAATTGTTAATGAATATAAAATGGATTAAAAAAAAGGTAAATTGTTCACATAATTGGATTGCCTAGCTCACATTAGTAGGTGCCATTACGACTCCCGAGGGTGGAAAATTCGGGTCGTGACATTAACATAAGGGGATAGAGGGGGACTCCAAGGTCTACGGACGCGGGCAGATGTACCCTGAAGTCTCGTGAAAAGCGGCAACCGTGCAACTAAATTCGAGGCTGGTAGGAGGTACCTGAATGTGCACACGATAAATATGTGTACAAGAGGCATGAGTACACCACAACGATACCCAGTACGTGCCAAGCCTAACCTCGTTCGAGTAGTACAAGGTCAGGTCAGGGCCCTACTAGTATCTATATATAAAATAAGACGGTACTAAAAAATATCGCAGTAAAATAAAGATTGAAATTCAACTGGAAGGAAAACACAGAAAGGATAACAGCACAGTATACAAAATAGCAACAGGGGATCTCCTGAGATACCGTCTCGTAGTCCCAAACGTAAATGCGTAGGGAGACCTCCCGGAATACCGTTGTATAGGGGGATCTCCCGGGATACCGTCCCGTAGTCCCAATGTAAAGGTGCAGGGTGATCTCTCGGAATACCGTTTTGTAATCCCAAAGTAAACATGCAACTCAAACAATAGAAATGACAGTTACAACAGAGATCCAACAATTTAGATTAAGTACAAGTCAAAAAAAAAAGCAGGAAAATTCACTAGGCATATTGCACATAGTTCAGATAAGCATTTAAGATACGAAGACATATTATTCTAAGCTAAACATGATAGTTTCACATGCGGATAAAACTCAAATAAGAAGAAACATGTTATTTCTCAGTAAAAATTGGATTTTTCAACAAATAGCCCGTGTATGCACTCGTCACCTCACGTATACGGTTCTGGCATATCAAAGCAGTACCAAATCCTAAGAGGAGTTCTCCACCACAAGGTTAGGCAAGCCACTTACCTCAAACCAAGTTCAAATCAATCTGTCACAATGCTTTTTCCACGAATATCCGACTCCGAATGGCCCAAATCTAGCCAAAATCAATTACATATCATAAATATAACTATAAGAAAGTAATCTAGTTAATGAAATTAAAGCTAAAGCGAGAAATTAGAAAATAGCCCTAAAAAGCCTTCTTGGGCCGACGTCTCAGAATCGAGTAAAAGTCACAAAATACGAATGCTCATTCACTCACGAGTCTAACCATACAAGAAATACTCGAATCCAACCTTAAATCACCTTCCAAAACTAAAAATTTAATCTATGAAGTTTCTACCATTTTCCCCCAAATTTCCAACTCAAATCACTATTTAGAAGATGAAAATAGAAATAGATTCATGAAATATAGCCCAATCCGAGTTAGAATCACATACCCCGACAATCTTCTCCAAGGGACTTCGAAAAATAGCCTCACACCGAGCTCTCAAAGTCCCAAAATCGAAATGGGAATAAAAATTGAATTTCTCTTTTCAGCCCAGTTATTTCGTATCTGCGGACCTGCCATCGCACCTGCTTCACCGCACCTGCGGAATTGCCATCACAGGTGCAGATTCCACTTAAAACTCAGCGTCCGCTTCTGCGATCAAAGGGTCGCACCTGCGTGTGCGCACCTGCGGACCCATTTCCGCTTCTGCGGTCCTTCACTGCTCCTGCGAACACTTTAACGCATCTGCGGGCATCGCAGATGCGGAATTCATCTCGCGCCTACAACCTCTGGAAACTCCTCCATTTTTTTCTTCTGTGCTTGACTCTTTGTAGGTGCGAAAACACCAGAAACCAGAAACTTAAGCCATTTGCATAAGTTCAATTTCAACCCGTTAAGCATCCGAAACACACCCGAGACCTCTGGGACCTCAACAAAATATACCAAAAAGCCCTAAAACACCATATGAACTTAGCCGAACCCTTAAATCACACCAAACAATGCTAAAATTATGAATCACCCTCCAATTCAAACTTAAATAACTCGAAACTTCAAATTTCTACTACCGACACCGAAACTTATCAAACAACGACTGATTGACCCTAAATTTTGCACACAAATTATATTCAATATTATGGACCTCTTACAACTTCCGGAATCGGATTCCGATCCCGATATCAAAAAGTCTACTACCAGTCAAAATCTCCAAAAATTTGACATTCGCCATTTCAAGTCTAAATCAGCTACAGACCTCCAAAATACAATCGGAACACGCCCCTAAGTCCAAAATCATCCAACGGAGCTAATGGAACCGACGAAACTTCATTCCGAAGTCATCTTCACACTGTTCCGACTACGGTCCAAATCCTAAGACTTAAGCCTCCATTAAGGGACTAAGTGTCCCAAAACACTCCAAAAGATCAAAACGAAACCTCCCGGCAAGTCACATAAGCAAAAAAAAGATACGAGGGAAGCAGTAAATGGGGGATCAGGGATATAACTCTCAAAAAGACCGACCAGATAATTACAATTAGATGTTTATTGTATATTCTACTGGTAGTCCATATACTTGTGACACCGGGTCTTGGCACACACTAGTAGATTTTTGATTTTGGGTTGTATTTCTACGGTTATGATTTCATTTAGCCTCTTTCGTTTTGATTACTTTACAATCCGTTATTTATTAAATTCTTTAAACTAAGGAAAGTTAGCTATTAGAAAAACTTCTTAAAATGAAAATCACTAGATTTTTCACTGTTAGCTTGTCTAGTAATGATGCTGGTGCCATCACGGCCTAAACTAGAATCGGGTCGTGATAGTATAAATTTCTCTGTCATATTAAAACAATCACAAAGTTTTCAAGATTTCTACAAGAGAAGGAGATCAATGGGCAAGAAGAGAATATCTATAGTAGTGCAGCAAATTAAGAACCCACCTATAAGATAGAGAGATTGATAGTTAGTCGCTAACCTATTTAATGAACCTGCCTAACATGTCCCTAGTGAATATGTCAAACTTCTGAAATCAAATTAACTTTAATTTTTTATATTCTTGATAAATTTATTGATAATTGACAAATTTAGCAAATTAAAGAATTTTGAATAATAAAATAAAAATTTTAAAATAATTTTTCAGAAGTAAGCAATATTTATGCTATATTAAAAGGAGGTAGTGGACAACAGCCAAATGACGTGCTAATAAAATATTATATTAATAATATAATAATACTAAATAATAAATATTGTAATAAAGAAAAAAATTAAAAAAAAGTTATACGCTGACCATATGATTCATTTTTCTTTAATTTCATATAGATTTAATTACTGAAATATCATATTGAAAAGTAAGATGCCAGTTGGAATTCCATTAACACAATATACAACATGATATGATATTACTAAAAAGATAAATTACAATATAAAATGCTTAATATTCTTTATTATTTATTGTGCATTGCACGTGTTCTAATGCTAGTTAAATTAAATATGCCTAACATGTCTCTAGGCAATATGTCAAACTTCTGAAATTAAATTAACTTTAATTTCTTTCAATTTTCTTATATCCTTTGTGGAAAGGGGCATGAGTAAAAAAAAAAATGGAAGATGCAGAAGAGAGAAACCTTGCACCATTTTTTATATTTAAAAATAGTTTAGTTTTAAATTTTTCATTTGCCCTTATTATCATGATTTTATTGCCACAAAAATACATGAGTTATTCAAAACCATAATCAACTAAAACGAAAAGAAGTACCAAAGTTAACACTAATTTTTTTTATTTTTTTTTCCAAAGTTGGGGCGGGGGCGGGCGGGGACCGGGACCGGGACGGGTACATATATAGGAGAAAGGAAAATGAAAATATGAAATATCCTTAATGAAGTTCAAAATATTAGGTAGCTTGCAACTATAGTCAATGTTTTTAATTTCATACTACATGTTTAATTCGATTTGGCAGATTTGGCCATTTTAGTCGCCAAGAGGTCCTCAGTCCTCATATTAGCTAAGTAATTAATTAAAGATAATTGAATTTTGAGCCTAAAAAGTGTTCTAAAAGAAGATTGAAAGATCATTAGACTAAGCAACGTGTTCTATGCATTTGCTGCCACTCTCGTTTATTCATTAGCTGCCCGCCAACTGACAAATCCTAGCAGTTTTATGCAAGGGGTTTCTGGATTATGCTGTAAATGTTAGAAAATAATTTAGGGAAAATTTCACATTAGAACAATTGGGCTCCATACTTTTCAATTTTATAGCTCATATTTCAATTTTATAACCAACTAACCTAAAAATAATAGGCTAAGATTCAACATCCAACTCCAATAGGTTCTGAAAATTACAATTTAATTTTTAAAAAAGATTCCTCAACCTTTTAAATTAATTTGAGTAACTGTGACTCAAATATTAATTCAACAAACCAAATTCATTTGGGTGGTGAAAATTAGATTCTTAACAAGCTTAAATATGTGGGTTTAAATTTCGAATTTGATTTTGTGAGTGTTATTTAGACTTGTTAGAAATAGTATAAGGAAGTTGTATATAAAATTTAAAGTCATTTAATGGAGATTTGGACTGGTTTTGAACAAGAATTGCAACTGAAAATCGTGGAACAAGTTCGTCTACAGACGCTTGTATAAAGGTGTATAAAAGTGTACAATAGTGTATAAGATGTATTTCTACACTCATATACACTATTATACAAGATTATACATAATTATACAAAAAATTAACTTCGTCTTCTTCCTTGCGTCTTTTCTAAAATTTAATTCAAATCTTGCTCAAATTTACTCCAAATTACTTCAAATTTAAATTTTGAACTATTTTGATATTTTCAATCAATTGGAACAATACCCAATCCAAACAACTAACAAATTCAACAAAACTCATTTTCAAAAGCAAAGCTTTGAATGATCTTCAATGGTGGACTTCTACTCTTTAATTTTCTTACATTGCAAGCAGGTGACACAAGAGGTGAAGCAGAAAATACACGGCCTCTTGAAGCATATGTAAAAGATGTAAGAAGAAGAGATATTGAAAGCAATGGTTGTGAGAACAAATAATTTACTCTATTGTTTTTAGAAGCAATGGTTATAAGAACACAGATTTTGAATTTGCAAGTGCTTTCAAAATATGTACAATATGGGCTAGGTAGGGTAAAACTTAAAAACATGGGCTATTTTTTGTTATGTTGTGAAGTCATGTGCATTTTCTTGTAATTCTTTCAATAATTTATACGCTGCTAGTCTTATGATACGCGCGTTGCGCGTGTTCCCTATGTTATTGATTAAACTCTTTAACAAATTATATAGATATTATTTAAAAGTATGTTTGAGCTATAAAATAAGATAAAATAAGCGAAAATGCTGAAAATTACAGCATGAAAGGAGGAATTAGGATATCCCAAAGTAATACTTGCATCGCAGGACCTGGGCTTGCATAATCTAAAAAATAGTGGAACACATAAAATCAATTCCCCAAAGTCATAAAACAAAAATTACACATAAAATGCCATAGAAGGTATCACGAAAACATAAATAAAATCTAAGAATGATACATACGCTAAAACGATATCTCAAGTAATACGAACATGTAGCATAAATCATAGAAGGCAGTAAAATAAAACTACACAACCGAACTTTAACTAAAGCTTCAATCACATAATATCAAGCCAAAGATCAAACCAATATAGTATTGACAAACAAAAATCGTTGAAAAAGTAATAGATTTGTAGCTAAACTCATTCTTTTTATTATTAAGGTTCTTTCATGTATGTGCTTTTCTATTTTAAGTAGGTTTTTATTTGTTTACTTGATTACGAATAGGAGTGTTATTTTACCGATTTCATAGGAATGAGTTTTTTAAATCTGATATAGTAATAATGATATAAGGAACTAAACCTACAGAAAAGAGACTGAAAATTACATCCTAAACGAACACAAAAGGAATAATGAGAAAAAGACATACCGTAATTAAAATGACAAAATCTAAAGAATCCAAAAACTAAAGAAAATAAAAACCTATGGAAAAGGATCCAAAAATCCCAACATTAAAGGAAACAAAAACCAAAGAAAAAAAGAACTCGCAAGAGGCAAGAATTCCAAAACCCAAATAATGCAAATTCTAAAGAATTCTAAACCTAAAAGGAATTAAGCACACGACACTTTTTAATTTTTTCCAAAAAAATTAACGATTACAATTACAAGTATATCCATCATATAATACACTTATAAAGGGTAAAAAAGACGAACGACATTTCGATAGGGCCTTCATGTTTTTAATATAGTATATAGATAGATATAGATACAGCTTACGTGCGCACGCAATGTGCCGCACACCTTGACTAATTTACCAAATAATCTATTACCACCTACCTCTCATCAGTATAGGTACTTGATAATTTTGTCCGTCAATATTTAAATGTATAAAAATAAATCACTTAGTATTTCTTTTTTGTCTCGTTGAGATTTGACTCTGAGTGCAATTAACATTATCATTTTTCAGCGTCTTGTACTATCCTTTGAGAAACAGTTAGAAAAATAAATGTTTGTATATGTAACTATATTTTGTTTCGTGTAATCCTATATGTATTTTGCTAGGGAAAACACGAGAGGTAAAAGCCTGGGTGGTGGCTAGAATTAATTAAAAATAAAAATGTAATGAGGATACAAGCCTCCAGTACGCACAACAGAATATTAGTCCAACCCCATACACTTTTCCTAATTATCTGAGCACATTCGAAGGTCGTTGTTGATGTTCCGCCAAAAATGTATATATTTAATTATTATTATTTTATATTTTAATTTTTTAATCATTTTTTAAATATTAATTATAATAATTTGTGCCTAATATTATATTTTTACTAAATAGGAATAAAGCGGTGCGAAAATAGAAAGATTTGAAGCAAAAACTAAACAAAAAGAAAAAGAGCACGAAATTTTAATCGAAAAGAGGATAGGAAAAAAATCTGCACACTTTTGGAGAAGCACAGAAAATGAAGAAAAATGGAGGACTCAAGATGTTTGTCTACGTGGCATGAGGTGAAGTAATATGTGAATTGTAACAATGAAAATTAGAAAGGGGACATAATGATTGGAGATTAAAAGAAACAAAGAAGAAAGGAAAAAAAAGTTTATAAAGAAAGAAGTTTTTTTTTTTTTGATAAATAAAGGAGACATATATTAGGATTTAAGTAGTATTACAAGGAGCACTAGGTGGTGGGGATTCTGCAGTACAAAAAGACAGAGGAGCACTCCCACCAGCGGTTACTACATTGTCCCTAGTAGGACTAATGTCTACTACATTTTCTATGCTAGTGGACACTACAGTTTCAATACAATAAGAGATAGGTTCTTCTTCAGAAGAGTTGCGTAGAGGGCGCCTGTAAAAGGTGCCCTGTTGGTCCGCTAGAAATTCATGCAATACAAAACGGAGGTGGTTGCAAAAAGACTGTTGTGGTAGCATTGCATGATAATGTTGTTCCATGTTTGGCTAGTGTATCTGCTACTTGGTTTTGTTCCTTGTAAGTATGGATTACCCATGGCCTATCCAGCTGTTGGAGGAGGTACCTGCATTCATGTGTTAAGGATGAGTAATGTGGATTAATGTGACGAAGTAGAGAGATTACCACAGTGGAGTCCAGGTTAACTTCCAACAGTGCAAGTTTGTGTCGTAGAGCAAGTTGTAACCCTTCTAGTAGGGCTGTGAGTTCCATGTAGTGATGGTTCCCTCTTGGACGTGTTCCCATGTATCCCATAACCTAATTACCCATGGAGTCACGAATGACACCACCAAACCCCCTTTTGCCATGTTTGAAAGTATAGGCACCGTCTGAATTTTTTTAATACCTCCTGTGAGCAGGAGGGTGTCACTTAACGTCTATGTATGTGTGAGGGTTATTGTGTGTGATATGTGTACTACCTAGATGAAAATACTCAACATCTTGTCCTATTATGTGCTATATATTAGGGGGTTATTTGCATTGTCAAAGACAAGTCGATTTCGACTTTTCCAGATGTGTCATAGGGCATAGCAGATGATAGTAGTGGAGCTTGAATTAGTGTTATTAAGGTTATTTAGGAGAATGATGTGTGATAGTTTTAAGGCTGTTTGTTCCTGCAATGTTTGAACATGGTTGTTGGGATGTTGACAGCCAAGTTGTTGCCATACCATTTTTGCTTGGTGACATTGAAAGAATAGGTGTGTTATAGTTTCATCGTTGGAGTGGCATACTGGGCAAAGAGGGTTGTTAGTGACATGTATATTATAGAGGTAGCTAGCCGTTGGTAGTCGATAGTGTGACATTTGCCAATGAAAATGTTTTATCTTTTGAGGGAGTTGTAGTTTCCATAGCCATTGGAAGGAGTTATTTTCTGAGTTGGGACATAGTTGTCGATATAGGGATTTAACTGAAAATTGCCCGTTAGGTATGAGGCTCCAGTAAATGTGATCATGGGATTGAGGGGTGGTTAAATAAGGGATATAATGGGCTTGAAGTTGTTGATGTAAATCAGGAGGGAGCTCAAAAGATATTTGAGAAATATTTAAGAAATTCCCATGGATATAAGAGGCCAGTGTGGCACATTGGTCATGTCTGGGGAAGGGTCCTGCAATGATGTTTCTGAGTGTGAGGTTGGTGCCTAGCCAGGGCTCTGTCCAAAATTGAATATGGGTACCATTGGCAACATGACATTGGATACCAAGTTGACATGAGGCCCATCCATGTTGAATGACTTTCCAAGTAGAGGATGTATTAGTAGAAGTGATTGAGGATGTGTACTTGGAAATTAGAATGGAAGCCCAGTGGGTTGAAGAGGAGTTGAATAGTCTCCAGGCTAGAGAGCCTAATAGAGCACTATTTTTGGCATTTAGGTTTTGTATTCCAAGGCCTCCATTAGGTTTTAATTGTTGAACTGTAGGCCAGTTGATAATGTGTAATTTACGATGGTTAGGGGTGGATCTCCAAAGGAAATTACGCTGATATTGATCTAACCTGTGGGTAATATGAGCGGGGAGCTTGATCATTTGCATTACATGGTTGGGGAGGTAATTTATGGTTGATTTAATAAGAGTGGTTCTGCCTGCCATGGTAAGGCAAGTGGTTTTCCATCCCGCTAGTCTAGTCTTGAAATTATCTAACAAGAATTGGAAGTCAGCAGTCTTAGATTTCTTTGTGAAAATGGGATATCCCAAATATTTCCTAAATTTTGATCCTTCCCTCATGTGGAAAGAAGTAATGACTATATCTTTAGAATTTTGGGATGTGTTTTTTGAGAAGAATATTTTTGATTTATTGTAATTAATGGTGAGTCCAGAAACTTTGGTAAAGAAGTTTAGTGTTTTTATGATGGAATTTATGCTGATGGATTTATTTTTTGAAAGAATAGTGATGTCATCTGCAAATATCAAATGAGAGAGTGGTGATCCTTCTCGGGATAATTTTATGGGTTGACATTTTTGGTAGTCAACCTCCATGTGTATTTTTCGCGAGAGCATTTCCATACAAAGAATGAATATGTAAGGTGATAGAGGATCCCTTTGTCGAATGCCTCTTGACGGTGAGAAGAAGGGGATGGTTGACCATTAATGAGAATAGATATGGAGGAGGTTGTGATGCAGGACATGATTAATTTAATTAATTTAGGAGGAAATTTTAAGTAATGAAGGTTTCATGGATGAAGCCCCATTCTAACTTATCAAAAGCCTTTTCTAGGTTTAGTTTAAGGAGAAAAGAAGATTGAGCACCTATTTTTTTCTTAAAGTGGTGCATAATTTCTTGGACAAGGATTGCATTATCAGAGGCGCTACGAGTAGCAAGAAAGCTGATTGTTCTGGGCTGATGAGAGTAGCTAATATTGGTTTAATACGAGCTACAATAATTTTAGTAATTAACTTGTATATAGTGTTACAAAGACTTATAGACCGATATTGGGGTATGAGTGAGGGTTGTTGTGTTTTTGGAATGAGACATAGATAAGTTTTATTTATATCAGGAGGTAATTGTTGTGAATTGAATATATCCTTACAAAAGGAGATCACAGAGTGATGTACAAGTGCCCAATACATTTGGAAGAAATATGGGAGGAGACCATCCGGTCCAGGGGCTTTAAAAGGTTGGAAAGTTTTGAGTGCAGTAGTAATTTCTAAAGAGGTAACTGGTGCATCAAGTTTTAAAAGGTCAGTAGGTTTGATGGCATGATGCATGGCTTGTAACGTAGGAGTGGTATTGTGAGTGTGAGTTGTGGTAAATAGACTATGGTAATGATTTTCAATATAAATGTTAATATCTCGTTGGTTAAAGATCCAATTGCCCACTGAATCTTGTAGAGTAGTAATGCGGTTACATCTACGACGCTTTAGAGTAAATAGGTGAAAACATTTTGTATTGGCATCCCCCTCTCGTAGCCAACTTATTCTAGATTTTAACTTCCAAAAATCTTCTTCTAATTTTAGTAAGTCATTGTATTGGGCTATAAGACCAGTTTCTAGGTTTTGTAGGAAGTGACTAGTGTTGTATTTTGAAGAATTTTGGATGCCTTGAAGCCTTGCTAAAAGGATATTTTTTTATGAAAAATATTTAGAAATGTGGTTTTGTTCCATTCTTAGATGTGAGTGGTGAAGTCTTGAATGTCAGTGAGTAGGGGTTTATTAGTGGTTCAATTATAGGTGATTAGTAAAGTAAATTGTGGGTGAGTGGTCCACATTGTTTCAAAACAAAATATTTTATCTTGGGGAGCACTATGTTTTTTTAGAGTAAGTAGTAAAGGACTATGATCGGAGTGTGTGCGAAGGAGATGATGAACGGAGGATTCAGGAAAAATGGTTAAACAATCATAGTTTGCTAGGCATCTATCTAACCTTTCTAAGATACGGTGGGAGATGTGTCGATTGTTGGACCAAGTATATTTTTCTCCAGTGTAACCTAGATCAATTAATTGGCAGTGGTTAAGACAAGCGAGGAAGTTATCACTCCTTCTATTATTTATAGGAAGGCCCCCAACTTTTTCAGTTGAGTTAGTAACTTCATTGAAGTCACCACCAATTAACCAAGGTACGTTTATGTTTTCATGCAAAATAAGAATATTTTTCCATAAGACAGTACGTGCATGTGAATCATTCTTTGCATAAATAATAGATAACAACCAAGGATTGGTATTGGAGTATACATGAACAATGGAATGGATTTCTTGGCTTGTAGTAGCTACTTGATCTAGGTGAAGTTCATCAGCCTTCCAAAGTAGAGCTATACCTCCAACTATGCCCTGAGCTGGTGACTAAGCCAAGTGTGAGAACCCAAACTCTTGTTTAAGAGACTCATGGTATGCATGTGTTTTTCTAGCAGAGCAACCAACACAGGCTTATGATAATTAATCATTGATCTGAAGTTACGTTTAAAGTTAGGCGACTGTGCTCCCCGACAATTCCAAATGACGAACTGCATGGATTGATTATGGAGTGTGTTGGCTGGAGACTCCCTCTCCATCGTGGAATGGCTGTTCATCAGTGTTGGGATTAGCACTACAATATATTTGCCCACTTTTGGGTTTCTTGTTGGACGGATGTTGAGTGAAACGCTTAGGATTTCTGGAGGGCAAGGGATGATCACCTTTCGTTCGTACTGTTCTTTTAGGACGTAGGTTTTGTTGCCATTGAGATAACATAGGATTGGTAGTGTCTCTCGTATCTCTGCCATGGTGGCTGCCACCTCCAGTTGAGCTATGTCGTCGAGATTTTCTTGATGTGGACTGGGAGGTGGGACAGGACTCGATGGAGGGGTGAGAGGTTGGTACGGGGAGGCCTGTGCATGTAATGATATTATTGGAGCTATGGGTGATTGTGGCTGAATCCTTGGGACAAAGACTTGTGGTGGTTGTTGTGGTGGGTAAAATGGTAGCTCTAGCGTGTTGACTGGCGTTTGTGGTGGAGCATGCATGTTCAGTGTTGGTGGAATTGGTGTGGTCATTTGGGGTTGTTGATGGAGAGTTGACGGTGGGTGCATGTCCTAGAGGTACTGATTGTATAACAACACCCCCATACGCATCCCCTCTGTCACTATTTGTGCTATATCCGTCGGGTTTTGGATCATAACTATGACATCCTGGTTGTCGATTTCCTTCGTGAAAGTCAATGTGTGTTCTTTTAGGCTAATTTCTAGCCAGGACTGCGGGTACATTTGTAGTGGTGGGTACTGGGTGATGTATATTGGTGTGGGTTATGGGTGTGGTTCGTTGGGTGGTGGCATGGTGATTGTGTGGATGAGCACTGGATGGTGAAGAAAGTTGGTGTTTGTGAAGGAGATGGTTCTCCGATTGTGGAAGTTTAGGTATGATCTGTTCATGTGAGGAAGGTGTAAGTTGTGAAGTAGTATTATGGGAATGAGACATGTGCAGGGTAGTATTAGGAGGAGTAGGGTTTAATGATGATGTTGCTAATGAAGGTTGATCTTGAGAGGTTGTAGGAGTCGGTTGATTTGATAGAGGTAATTGAGTATTGGGAATTTCGTGTAAGTTACGGTGGTTTGAAAAAGGAGGGTGTGTTACTTGTATGGGGTTATGGGCTTGGCCAGACGTGGAATTTGTTGTTAGAGTGGGAGGGGTGTTTATTGGGCCGGTGTGGTGTAGGTCATGACGGGTTATTGGGGATAGGTAGGCCTGCACTTGAGAGCTTATGGAGAGGGATGAGTTGGTATTGCATGGCTGATGATTGGGTAGTGTTTCAGGCTGTTGTGCCACGTGGAGGGTTGGGGGGGCTTGTGTGTTGATTTGGCCAGCTGAGTCATTGATGTTGGTTAGTGGTGTGAGGTTTTGGGGCTGCATGGGAATTGGGCTGGGATCAGGCGAAGTGGTGGGATGGGCCTAGTCATTTGGGCTGGAAGTGCTGCCCATTTGGTCCATATGGTTTGGATCCAGTAGTAAATCAAAGGGATTATTATTAACAAACTTTGGGCTAGCGTGACAACTGGACACGTTAATATTATTAATTTGCGAAGTCTTATCATTAAAGGTGTTATTAGCTGTGCTAGGGTGAGAAAAGTGAGAAGCCATACCTGCGAATCCGCCACCATTGGATGGTTTGGTGGGAGGTGATGTATGTCGTAGAAGGGGTGATTTACCTTTGGACCTGTGTTTGAACTGAAAAGTAACTGTTTGCCAAGTAGTTTGTTCGAGTTCTGAAGTGGAATCCATGTTGGGAGAGGGTGGTATGGATTGGATTTCAGTATGAGCTGCATGGGGTGTGTTATGTGTAAGCTGGGATATGGGGGTAGTGGTTTCCATGGTGGATGAAGAGGTAGATGAACAGAAAGATTTCGCGTGGCCAAGACGGCCGCAAAGTGTGCACAACATGTTGAAACCTTCGTACAATATTTGTTGTCTATGGTTGCCAATATACACATGTGTTTTGAGGGGTATTTCAAGAGGGACTTCGATGCATATTCTTGCATAACGTCCTCTGGTGGTGGCCGACGTGCATGTGTCTACCTTGAGCAGGGTGCCAATCTTTTTACCAACTCGTTGCAGAATTTCAAAGTCATAAAATTCAGTAGGGAGTTCGGGCAATCTTAACCAGATTGCTGTGTATGTAAGTTGAGTGTTTGATGCTATGAATTTGGGTTTCCATTTTCGTACAGACAGGAAGTGGTTGAGTATGAACCAGGGTCTGTTGTGCAGGGCTGTGAATATATTTTCTTCCTTTTCAAATTTGATTAAGTAAAAGTCACATCCTAAGTCTATTAAGGGAAGATCTTTAGTGGGTTTTCATAATGCTAGGAGTTTTGTTTTATGAGTTTAGTGTCCAACTCTTCTTCCGAACACTTTAACAATGACAGAGTATTTCCATGGTGAGTACAGTCTAGATTTGTCTACTGGGGAAATGGGTATGAAGGTGTCTTGATTGTAGTTATTTATGGATTCATTAGATAAGTCTAAGTAGGAATGGGTTTGATGGCAGGTGTTTGGATAGGAATTTAGTTGGTTGTTCAAAAGTAAGGTTTGGAAAAAGGATAATGGATGGGTAGAGGCCATGGCAGTGTTTGTAGTTGGAGATGGTGACAAAGCTGATATTCGGTGGTTCTAGTGGTGGTGTTGCGGCAGTTGTTGTGCTCATATTGTAGAGAGAACTTTTAGACAAATTAGACCCTTCCCTCAAAGTACGAACTGAAGAAAGTTAGAAGTTGGCCGCAAGAAGAGAGTTGAGAGTGCAAAATCATTAATGGTTTCTGCAACGGGGTAGCACTGGGCGCTGGTCTGGATGCTGGGGCGGAATTTTTTCTATTTTGTTTAGAATAAGGTTATTTCAGTCCTATATGATCTCAACTCGTATAAAAGGGGGTTTAAACTTAATTTGGAGGGATCTAACATATTTTTTAGAGGAGACATCACTTTGATAGGAAAATACACGCAGTGAGCACTCGGGAGAAAGGATTTTTAGGTTTTCTTCATCTTCTGTTCCTTTATAGTTCATTAGTTCTAGAGTTGTGGGTGCTACATGAACATTGTGGTTTGATATTTGAATTGTTCTTATTATTTTATCATATTGGTTTATTTATTCATTCTTGCGCTTAATTATTTGATTACTTGATCACCAATTGAATATTATCAACGAATCTAGGATTGAATTCGGGAGAGAGAATTCTATATTGCATATAAGATTTGGAAGGGTTCGGGTTGAAATCAGAACAATTACTTCCTTAAGGTTGGCTAAAAATACCAAGTTTGACTTTGGTCAACATTTTGAGTAGATGACCTCGGAATCGAGATTTGATGGTTCCAATAGATTCGTATGATGATTTCGGACCTGGAAGTATGCTCAGATCAGGTTTTGGATGACTCGGGAGCGTTTCGACGCCAAATATCGAAAGTTGGTTCTTTGAAGGTTTTGGAAGTTCTTTAAATTTGATTTGGAGTAGGCTTTGGAGATATCGAGGCCCGAATGGAATTTAATATCGGGAGTAGTTCTGTATGGTGATTTAAGACTTGCCTACAAAATTTGGTGTCATTCCGAGTAGTCTAGGTATGATTCGGCGCATTCAGAGCAATTTGGAAACTTGAAGTTCATATTTTGATTCAATTGTGTTTTAGGGTACGATTCTTAGTTCCTTTATGGAGCTACGCGTTTCAAGAGTTAGAGCAGGTCCATATCATGTTTGCAGACTTGATGGTCCACTTGGATGGGGTCACGACTGGATCGGGTGAGCTTTAGACCGCTCGGAGCCATGTTGGAAAAATCAAAAATTCCAGTTCTCGTTTCCTTCTTCGTGAACACGAAAGGACTCTCACGTTCGCGATGAAGGAGTTGGGGTTGGGGCATTTTTGTGCTACTTGTTCACGTTAGCTAGGCCGCATTTGTGAAGGTCTGGGACTTGTAGCGTTGTGTTCGCATGAGGCGACTCGCGTTCGCGTAGAAGAGCCTGAGCTGGACTTTGGGGTTGCTGCTATTCTTCGCGTTCGTGATGGAACCCTCGCGTTCGCGAAGGGTAGGCCAAACAAGCCTCCGCATTCGCAAGGCCCTTGTCGCGTTCGCGATGAAGAAGGCAGCTGAGCAGCGTGTTTTAAAATCAGGACTTATGCCATTTTTTGGTTCATTTATTACACTCTTTGGCGATTTTACAGCTTTAAAGAAGGGGATTTCAACCTTCTTTTTGAAGGTAAGTAATTTCTACCTAATGTAAGCTTAATACGTAGATTATGGGTAGATTTTAACATGAAATTTTTTTGAAATCGTGGGTTTAGATGAAAAATCTAGGTTTTGATAAATATGAGATTTTACAACAAAAATGATTATGGAATCTAGTAAAAATCATATATTTTAGTTCATGAGGTTATGGGTAACAACTTTCTTCGAAGATTTTCAGAATTCGGGTACATGGGCCGGAAGGTGAATTTTAAGAATCTAACATTTAGGGTTGGGAAACCTCTTTAATAGTTGGAATACAATATTTTGAGCATGTACTGATCAGTTTATATACTATTTGGTTAGTTTTTGGTGATTCGACACTGAATTGAGGGAGTGAGCACATTCTTTGACCGGGAAGTAGGACTTGAGACGAGGTAAGTCTCTTTTCTAACCTTGTAAGAGGGAAATTAACCCCACAAGTGAACTTAATAAATATGTACTTCTATTTATTGGGGCTACATATGCACCAAGAGACGAGAGTCTGTGCGCAGCTACTATTCATGCTTACGTCCCAGTAGATTTAGGTTTACACCATGTTTTGTTGATACTGTTGCTTGATTATACTTACTAATTGTTTGGATTAAAGTGGAGAATGAGGATTTCAATATTTTAAGGGTTCCTATTTGAATTTCTTATTTTGAAAAAGAATTGAGAGATATTATGATAACTTGAGAAAATCTATGTCCAACAGTTTCACAACTATATTTCGCAAGCGGGGTAAATTTGCACTACTCTCATGGGAGCGGGCCGTTCGCCTCAGTAGGTTAATTGATGTATCTATGGTTTGGGCCATTCGACCCTCGGTAGTGCACAGTATATTTATATGTATATTTTTATCGGGCCATACGTCCTCATCATACTTCGTACGCAAAGGTATTGGAACCCCATTTATACTTAATATTGTTTTATGGACTTGAAAGTTGAAAGGATTAGATGAGAGAAATGATTTGGTTCTTACTTGAAATGAAATGATTGTTTATTTATTTTCCTGCTCTAAGTTCTATTATCATTTTATATATCATGTTCAATTAGAACTTTATATTATTATATTTTTGGCCCATAGTAAGTGTCGAAGTCGACCTCTTGTCACTACTTCTTCAAGGTTAGACTAGATACTTACTGGGTAAATATTGTTTATGTACTCACGCTACACTTCTGCACTTGATGTGCAGGATCTGATGCAGGTGCATCTGGTTATCAGTCCGGCGCACACGCTTGACTTCTGGTTCGAGACTACACGGTGAGTTGCCCTTCCGAGCCATTCAGCAGTAGCCAGAGTCTCTCTTCTGATTTATTTTCTATCTATTCTATATCAGACAGTAGAGTAGAAGTCTTTTGTATATTCTACTAGTAGTCCATACATTTGTGACATCAGATCTTGACAAACACTAGTAGACTTGTGATTTTGGTTTTATTCCTATGGTCATAACTATATTTAGTTGCTTTCATTTTATCAATTTAAAATTTGTTTCTTGCTAAATCTATTAAATTAAGGAAGGTTATTTACTGGGAAAAATATATTAAAATGGAAAATCACTAGATTGTTCACTTTTGGCTCGCCTAGCAATGGTGCTGGGGTTCCATCACGACCTAAAATGGAATTGGGTCGTGACAACATGGAATCAAAGCTCTAGGTTCACGTAGGTCTCACAAGTTATAGGAAGGCCTAATAGAGTCTTGCAGATTGGTTCAGAGACGTCCGTGCTTATCTTCGAGAGGCTACAGGTGTTAGAAAACTTTTCTTTATTCATCTCCTATCATACAGTTGATGGTTTACTAAGTTTCTTCTTCTTATTCTCTCACAAATGGTGAGAACGCGCACGGTAGATATTCTAGACCTTGGAGGGGCTGCTCCCCCTATAGCTAGAGGCCAAGGCAGAGGCTAGAGGAGGGCACCGACCCGAGGTAGGGGACGAGGACGTCCCAAAGTTTACCCAATTGAACCAGCAGGGGATCTAGTGGGGGATCCTATTGTTGAGGAGCAAGGAGAGGTACCCACAGTAAATCCAGCTCTGGTCGATTTCATGACAGCAGCGGACTTCCAGGAGATCATGGGTCGTATGCTATGGTTCATGGATTCTATAATCGAGGCTGGCTTATTTCCAGCAGACCCGACCACATCTCAGGCGGGAGGGGGAGCACAGACTTCTACTGTTCAGGATCCTTGGCATGCAGCTGTTGTATATCAATTCCCTGGGTACACTACTCGTAGGCGGAGCTCAGCCAGTTGCAACAGTTGTAACTAAGCCTAGACCAGTTGTGACCGGCGAGCCGCAGAAAGCTGCTGGATAGATGGATTAGGGTTCACACTCCTGTCTTCGGGGGTGAGCGACATGAGGATCCCCAGAGCTTAATTGATAGGTGCATGGACAGACTGCACAACATGAGTATGTTGGAGTCTCACGGGGTGGATTTCACTACCTTTCAGTTAAAGGGCAGGGCCCGTAGATGGTGGAAGTATTATCTTCTTGGAAGACCATCGTGTTCTCCTCCCATGACTTGGGACCAGTTTACACAACTTTTCTTGGATAGGTATATCCCACCCTCCTAGAGGGAAGAGTTGCGGTGTCAGTTTGAGCAGCTTGAGCAGGGTCAGATGTTAGTGACCAATTCTGAGGGGAGATTCGTTGAGCTGTCTCGCCATGCACTTATGATTCTTCCTACTGCAGCAGAGCGAGGGTGGAGGTTTTTTGCGGGGTTTCACTCTAGTATTCAGGCTATTATGACTCGGGACATTGAGATGGGGACTTATTATCAATTAATAGTAGAGATTGCTCGGAGGATTGAGGGTTACCGTCAGAGGGGTAGAGAGTAGATGTAGTAGGACAAGGAGTCCTGTTTATCTGGAGAGTTCAGAGCTTTCCCTGCTGGGGGCAGAGGTTAGCCTAGCAAGCCCCCATATTCAGCACCACTACCTCTTCGAGGTGTTCGCCAAAGAGTTCTTACTGCCCGCCAGCTATTCAGGGTTCTTCTAGTGGGTACTCCGGTCATTAAGGTTCTTCAAGTGCCTATATCCGTGCCATGCCAGAGAGTTCATACTTCTCATCCGCTCTTTAGGGCTCTTCCGGTGGGTATTCAGGCCATCAGTGTCAGACTTTAGAGCAGCATTCCACTTCTCCAAGAGGTTGTTATGAGTGTGGGGATCCTAGTCACATGAAGAGACATTTCCCGAGACTTCGGGCAAGGCACTACAGTAGGGTCATCAGCCCATGATTACAGCACCAGCCGTCCGACCGCCTAGAGGCGGAGGGCATGCAGGTAAGGGCCGTTCCACAGGTGGAGGTGAGGCAGGGGGAGGTCAGCCAGCTACTGTCCAGTCAAGCGGAGGCCAGCCAGCCGACACTCCAGCTAGGTTCTATACTTTCTCGGCCAGACCAGATGCAACGACCTCAAATACCGTGATCACATGTATTATTTCTGTATGCGGTAGGGATGCTTCGGTATTTTTGATCTAGGGTCTACCTATACATATGTGTCATCTCTATTTCCTTATTTTTTGGATATTACTCGTGAGTCCTTGGGTACTCCTATTTATGTGTCCACTTTTGTGGGTGATTCTATGTGTTGTGGATCAGATCTACTGGTCCTATGTGGTCACATTCTGTGGCTACGAGACTAGAGTGGATCTTCTGTTGCTTGATATGACCGACTTTGAGGTCATCCTGGGCATGGACTGGTTATCCCCATACCATGCCATCCTTGATTTCCAAGCCAAAACTGTTAGCTTAGCGATGTTAGAGTTGCCTAGATTGGAGTGGAAGGGTTCGTCTGTCAGTACATCTAGTTAGGTTATCTCTTTTATGAAGGATCGAGACATGGTCGAGAAGGGTTGTTTGTCTTATCTAGCCTATGTTCGGGATACTACCACAGAGTCTCCAAAGATTGATTCAGTACCAGTAGTCCAGGAGTTCTCCGATGTGTATCCTTCTGACCTTCCAGGCATGCCACCAGATAGTGATATCGATTTCTTTATTGACTTGGCTCCAGGTACCCAGCCTATATCTATCCCACCGTACCGTATGGCTTCGAAAGAATTCAAGGAGTTGGTAGAAGAGCCTGAGGAGTTGCTAGCAAAGGGGTTCATCAGGCTGAGTGTATCACTTTGGGGTGCACTAGTGTTATTAGTGAAGAAGAAAGCTGGGACTATGCGGATGTGCATTGATTACCGCTAGTTGCACAAAAACACCATTAAGAACAAGTACCCGTTGTCGCGTATTAATGATTTGTTTGACCAGTTGCAGGATGTTCTCTAAGATCGATCTAAGATAGGGGTATCATCAGTTGAAGATTCGGGACTCGAATGTTTCGAAGACTGCGTTCCATACTAGATATGGCCATTATGAGTTTTAATGATGTCTTTCAGCTTGACTAATGCCCCACCGACATTTATGTACTTGATGAACAAAGTGTTCAGGCCTTATATTGATTCGTTTGTCATTGTCTTTGTTGATCACATTTTGATATACTCACGTAGCATGGAAGAGCACGAGCAGCATTTGAGAGTGGTACTTCAGACCTTGTGGGAATAGAAGCTATATGATAAGTTCTTCAAATGTGAGTTTTGGTTAGATTTTGTGGCATTCATGGGGCATGTTGTATCAGGCGAGGGTATTAAGGTGGATCCCAAGAAGATTGAGGTAGTTTAGAGTTGGCCTTGTCCTACTTCGGTGACTGAGATTAGGAGTTTCTTGGGGTTAGCAGGTTATGATCGCCTGTTCGTGGAGGGTTTCTCATCTATTGCAACACCTTTGACTAGGTTGACCCAAAATGGTGCTCAGTTTCATTGGTCCAAGTTATTTCATATGCTTCACTCTAGCTGAAGCCCCATGAGAAGAATTATCGTGTGCATGATTTAGAATTGGCCGTGATTGTTCATGCTCTTATAATTTGGAGGGATTATCTTTATAGGGCGTCTTGTGAAGTCTACATTGATCATTGTAGCTTGCAGCATTTATTTAGGCAAATGGATCTCAATTTTAGGCAGAGGTAGATGGCTTGAGTTGCTGAAGGACTATGACATCACCATTTTTTATCATCCGGGCAAGGCGAATGTTGCCACGGATGCCTTGAGCAGAAAGGTAGAGAGTATGGTTAGCTTGGCATTCATTTCAGCGGAGGAGAGACCAATAGCCTTGGACATTCAGTCTTTGGCTAACAGACTTGTGAGGTTGGTATTTCAGAGCCCAGCTGAGTTCTTGCATGCGTCATTGCCCAGTCTTCACTATTGGAGCAGATCAAGGCTCGATAGTTTGATGATCCGCACTTGATGGTTCTTAGAGAGACGGTACTACAGGGTAGTGCCAAGGAGGTTTCTATCGGCGAGGATGGTGTTCTGCGACTCCAGGGTCGTCTATGTGTTCAAAATGTTGATGTCTTAAAGGAGGAGATTCTAGAAGAGGCACGCAGTTCTTGATATTCCATTCATCTAGGTGCTACGAGGATGTACCGCGACCCGAGGCAACATTATTAGTGGCAGTGGATGAAGAGAGACATAGTTGTGTATGTAGCCCAGATGCATAAACTACCAGTAGGTTAAGTATGAGCACTAGAGGCTAAGAGGCCTACTCCAACAGATGACTATACTTGAGTAGAAGTGGGAGCGCATTACTATGGACTTCATAGTTAGGCGGCCACAGACTTTGTAGAAGTTGATGCAGTTTGGGTCATTGTCAACAGACTAACCAACTCGGCACATTTCATTCCTATGGTGACTACGTAGAGATATTGGCCCAGATTTATATCCAGGAGATAGTCTGGCTGCATGGTGTGCTTGTTTCTATCATATCAGACAGAGGCCCTCAGTTTACTTTGCATTTCTAGAGAGCAATCCTGAGTGTGTTAGGGAACCATGTAGAGCTCAGCACAGCATTTCATTCACAGACCGCCGGGCAGCCAAAACGGACAATTCATATCTTGGAGAACATGCTCAGAGCATGTGTGATTTACTTTGGAGGGTAGTGGGATCGATTCTTACCTTTGGCTGAGTTTGCTTACAACAACAGTTACCAGTCCAGCATCGAGATGGCTCCATTTGAGGCTTTATATGGTTGGCGATGTCGTTCTCCCATCGAGTGGTTCGACCCTGGAGAGGCTAAGTTATATGGAACTGATTCGGTGAAGGATGCCTTGGAAAAGGTAAAATTGATTCAGGAATGATTTCGCACAGCATAGTCCAAACAGAAGAGGTACGTGGACTAGAAGGCGCGTGACTTATCATTTATGGTAGGCGAGAAGGTTCTCTTGAAAGTCTCGCCGATGAAGGAGATCATGAGATTTAGGAAGAAGGGCAAGTTGAGCCTATGGTCTATAGGCCCATTTGAGGTGTTGAGACGAGTTGGAGAGGTTGGTTATGAGCTTTCTTTGCCTCCCAGTCTATCGGGAGTTCATCCGGTCTTCCATGTGTCGATGCTCCGGAGGTATCATGCCGACTTGTCACATGTGTTAGACTTCCGCATGATTCAGTTAGATGAGAGTCTGGTTTATGGAGAAGAGTCAGTTGCCATTTTTGATATGCAGGATCGTTAGTTGAGATCCAAGAGGATTTCCATGGTAAAGGTTCAGTGGATGGGCCAACCAGTCGAGGAGGCAACTTGGGAGTCCAAGGAGGACATGCAGAGCAGATACCCACACTTATACAGCACTCCAAGTATTATTCTAGACCTGTTCGAGGACGAACGTTTGTTTAAGAGGTGAAGAATGTTACGACCCGACTAGTCGTTATGCTTTTTAGAACCTCGTTCTCCTAAATAACACTCCCCGTATGTGCTTTACTATTTTATATCTTGTGGGGATGGTTAGTTTGGGATTTCGAAGGGCTCGGGTTGAAATTAGAATAATTAGTTCCTTAACGTCTATGTTTGACTTCGGTCAACATTTTGAGCAAACGACCTCGGAATTGGGATTTTATGGTTCTAATAGGTTCGTATGATAATTTCGGACATGGGTTTATGCTCGGATCAGATTTTGGATGATCCGGGAGCGTTTCGGTGCCTAATGTCGAAAGTTGGTTCTTTAATGGTTTTGGAAGTTCATTAAATTTGGTTTGGAGTAGGTTTTAGTGATATCGAGATCCGAATGGAATTCAGAGATTGGGAGTAGTTCTGTATGGTGATTTAAGACTAGCCCACAAAATTTGATGTCATTTCGAGTAGTCTAAGTATGATTTGGCGCGTTCGGAGCTATTTGGAAAATTGAAGTTCATATTTTGATTCAATTTGGTTTTAGGTGCGATTCTTAGTTTCATTTTGAATTTACGTGTTTCGAGAGTTTGAGCAGCTCCGTATCATGATTATATACTTATTGGTGCATTTGGACGGGGTCCCGAGTGGCTCGGGTGAGCTTCAGACCACTCGGATCCATGTTGGAAAACCAAAAATTCTAGTTCTGGTTTCCTTTTTCACGAACGCGCAAAGACTCTCGTGTTCGTGATGAAGGAATTGGGCCTGGGGGATTTTGTGCTACGCTTTCGCAATAGCTAGTTCGCGTTTGTGAAGGTCTGGGACCTGTAATCTTCGCGTTCGGGTGAGGCGACTCGCATTTGCGTAGAAAAGCCTGGGCTGGACTTTGCAGCCACTATTATTCTTCGCGTTCGCAATGGAGCCCTCGCATTAGCAAAGGGTAGTTCAAGCCAACCTCTGCGTTCGCCATGAAGAAGGTAGCTGGGCAGTGTGTATTAAAATCGGGACTTAAGCCATTTTTGGGTTTATTTATTGCACTATTGGGCAATTTTAGAACTTTAAAGAAGGGGATTTAAATCTATGTTTTGAAGGTAAGTAATTTCTACCTAATGTGAGTTTAATACATAGAATATGGTAGATTTTAACATAAAAATTTGTGGAAATTATGGGTTTAGATGAAAAACTTTGGTTTTGATAAAAATGAGATCTTACCGCGAAAATGGTTATGGAATGTAGTGAAAATCATATATTTAGTTTCATGAGGTTATGGGTAACAACTTTCTTTAAAAATTTCTGAAATCTGGACTCGTGGGTCCGGGGGTAAATTTTAAGAATCTTACATTTAGGGTTGGGTAATCTCTTTAATAGTTGGAATACAAACTTTTGAGCATGTATTGATTAGTTTATATACTATTTGATTAGTTTTGGGTGATTCGGCACCGAACAGAGGGTGTGAGCACATTGTTGGACCGGAAAGTAGGCCTTGAGACGAGGTAAGTCCCTTTTCTAACCTTGTAAGAGGGAAATTAACCCCATAGTCTAACTTAATCAATATGTACTTTTATTTGTGGGGGCTACATACGCACGAAGCGACGAGAGTCTGCGTGTAGCTACTATTCATGCTTATATCCGGGTAGATTTAGTTTTACACCATGTCTTTTTGATATCGTTTCTTGTTTATGCTTACTAATTGTTTAGATTAAAGCGGAGGTTGAGGATTTCAATTTTATAAAGGTTCCTAGTCGAATTTCTTATTTTGAAAAAGAACTGAGAGTTACTATGATAACTTGGGAAAATCTATGTCCAACTGCTTTGCAAGTATATCCCACGAGCCGGGTAAATTTTCATTACTCTGGTATGTACTCTCGAGTCACCACTCCTCCGAGTACGAAAAAATTAATAGAGATAAGAGTTACCTCCCCCTACTTTGTCAATCGCAGTCGTCTCTGTCCCACAAAGATGGCGAGGAAACTGACTTCCAAGACAGTTGCTTTCGCAAGTGCCTGTCTGTGAATATTGAAACTATACTTATACCAGAGACACATGTCATATAAATCTTACTGGGAATATCAATATAAAATTGGACAATGTTACAATTTCTGCTCTAGAAAACATTTTACCAATATTCAAAATAACATCCTTTCATACAAGAGAAACAAACAAGGGAAATAATAGAAATATTATTGGGAATATCAGCATTCAATCTGGACTAAGCTGTAATTCCAGTCCCAGACTACCATAAATGGATACTCAGAGTAGAACTCAATGCACAGTAGAAATCTACTTGCAGAATTCAATGACCTAAAAATTACAGACACAACATATTAAGTTAAGGCCTTTCAATCTAGTTTCAGTAGCCAACGCTCGAAACTCCTGTTTAGATCGCTCTTTGCCTCTAGGATATTGAGCCATCACGATCAAATCACATTGGGAGACGCCAACTACAACAGTGTCAGTGTCAGGTTTCACTAGTAGAATGACCTCAACAACAATCACCTTTCCATTATCTGGTAGAGCCTTGTAGCAGTTCTTTAGCAACTTGAGGCTGTGACTGTCACTCCAGTCATGAAGAATCCACTTCATCAAGAAACAAACAAATATTAGCCGTTGTAGCACGTTATTTTAGTGGAGAAAAAAATACTAATTGGTTTCTTCTCATCTATCTAATCCTTGGTGGGCATAATTGCATGGTACCTGTATTGATGCAAGGTAGCAGGTACCCAATAGAATTTATCGAGGTGCATGCAAGCTAACTCAGACACCATCCTCATAAAATAGAAGTCATTTTGGCACGTTATTACTCCCCCCCCCCCAAAACCCCCACCTCTGTTCCAAATTAATAAACCCAGACTTATTTATTTTTGGTAATAAACCGTGAATATTACCATAACAAACGAAAACTTACTACAAACTATGAGCATCTAGAGTTCCAGACCACCTTCTAGGAAGGGTGCCCAGAACAGCTAGACCTCAGGAAGAAAAAGAACAACCAAAACCAACAAGTATCTTGTGCAACTTCTTTTGATTACTTCCTCCACATCCAAATATTAGTCATTTTGGTAAACTGAATTTGTTTTAAAATTATTTGACATTTCACAAAAGGAAAAAAAAAAAAGCTCTTTATTACTTCTTCTGCTAAGCCTACTTGACTCCTCAAAGATTTGGACGTACATTCATAAAAATAACATCTCATTCTGGTACACGTTCAAACATATCTCCCCAGATATGTTCCACCCTTGTAATATTATGATCACAAACTTAATTCAAGTTAAGAAATGATTGTACATGTACAAGAAAATCTTACACCAGTCGATAAAGCTCTACCATTTTAGATGAGGTTTAATTCAGTTTGATGAAATTACATAATCATGTAATGTGACATTACTGTGACCAGAGGTGGATCCAGGATTTCAAGAGGAGGGGTGTACTGTTATGAAGAGGTGAATCTAGAATTTTCATTTGAGGATTTAACTTTAGTCTCTTACCATGAACTCATTACACTTTTGAAATTATAGGTTCATAATTATATTCTTTTTAAATTTTTAGTGATTTTCACACACACACACACACACACACACACACACACATATATATATCTATACTTCGTGCCAAAAAAAAGACCGCCCGGAGTGGATTAATTCATCAATTTTACTTATAGAGGTACCCCCAATGGAAATCTTCATGCACGGGTGCACGCTCATATATTTAAGTAATTTTGAAGAAATATAACTTTGTTATACATGGTTTAGAGAGTAAATCATGAGTTCACGTGAACCAAATCCCTTAGCTAGTGTTGGACCAGATTATCAAAGTAAAATAAACAATAAAACAAGAATGAGAAGGTACCACCAGTATAGGAAGGGCCATGTTGAACAACATGTGGCGAATCAAAATTAGTGCCCTTAATTGTGGGGTATTTAGATGCAATCATCTTGAGGTTAATTCCAAGACAACCTCCAACATCAACCAAAGTTTTAAGGTTCTCAAAACCGTTGTAATTTTCAAGTATTTTTTTCAAGATTACAATTGTGTGATTGATCATCGCCTTGTTGAAAATATCATTGAATTTTGGGTGCGATTTTGAATATTTAAATGAATGTACATCATGTATCCTATCAAATGGAACTCCTCCTTCAAGAACTGCATCTTTTAGTTCGATCTTGTCATTTAAAATTAGAAAGAGTCATATATGATCTAATTTTGTCGTGCATCTTTAAAAAAAAATTAATATACTTTTAATATAGTTTTTGATTTTATATTTTATTTTCTTTAAACACTATTTCACATCATATATTTGGTGAGAAGTTGGTCAAATTGTGTCATGTAACAAAGACCACACATGATATATAAGCTTTTTCACGAGAGAATAATAAATAAAAATAATAGGACCAACATCTACGAGAAGTATTTAGTACAACATAGATTTCCTCAACTCCCACCTACGATTAAACAAAATTAAGGTCAATCTAAGAATCTAATTCATCTAAATGGCTTATGAATTACTTAAGTTGAGAGAATAAATCATTATTAGCTTTTTGGCTATAGATGTATTTCCTTATTCTTGTGCCGTAACTTAAAACATATTTTAGCTTTTATCTTGAAAGTATATATATCTAATGGCTTCGACGCCCTAATAATGCTCCAAAGTTTGGTAATCAATTTATACTACGTTTAGTTGACGGTATACATTTTTCCCATGATAAATTTATACGGTCAATCAAATATAGTATAAATTTAGTCTCAGACTTAATTGTGAATATCTCATCTTATTTCACGTTATCCCATCAAATTTGGTATTATTTTATTTCACCCCTACAAAACTTACCAGCTGTTAATGAATACTTTATCTTCAAGCAAAACCAAAAGTGGCCCCATTGATGCACCATCTTCATCTCTAACAAAGAATTTTCCCACTTGTGACAAACCATACACTCTTTTCGATCCACCATTTTCTTCCTCAACAATGGAACAAGTAAAAATCTAGAGACAAGAATTAGCTAAAAGAGTTGTAATGTAATTTACTCTTGTAGTGTTTTCCTTTTAGAGTGTTTTTGTTAGGCTTTTTATAAGTGTTAGACTGTTAGTTGTTACTTTGGTTAAGAACTGTCATATTGGTTGGGGTCTGTGTGGTTTTCTTTAGTTTATTATCAAGTGTTAGCATGTGTAGTTATTTCTTTCGCTTTTGAATGTTTGACCTATAAATAGTTTTATCTTTTCATGTTACTAATTAATTTCACTTTTTAAGGATATTTTTTATAGTTATTTTTAAACCTTAAGCCACATTTAATCTTATAAATTAGTTTATGAGGTGATGATTGCTTAGAAGTTAGAACCATATGAGAAACAACAAGTATATATTCTATTATACACCTAGCATTGAACATTTGGAGTCGTCCCTCTGGAGACATCCGATAAAATTGGAATGAACATGCATTTGGAGCCTGGACGATATAACAGGAGTATTAAGAACCCCATAGGTGAATTTAGTACTTTTAATGCGGAGTATATATTTATATATATGTGTGTGTGTGCGCGCGTGCACGCGTGTAAATTGCAATAAAAATAGTAAGCCTGAATGTAGCATTCGGGCATTGAGCTTATCTAAATCCAGTACTTTCAATGCCGAGCGTAAATATACATATATAAATTGCAATAAATAGTAAGTCTGAACTTATAATTTTATGAGTATAACAAGTTTAATGGTAAAAATCTTAAAAGTAAAACCCAAATTCTAAATCCGCTTCTCATTAGAATCCAATATGGGGTCTCTTCGTTTCCTTTGTGAGTTGCACTGTTGCTTCCTGTGTGAGTTGTTGGTGCGTCGAAATCTGTCTAATTTTCTTCTTCTTTGTTTTCATTTTGAGTTGCAAATTATTGTCTTTTTGGTAAAAGTTAGTGGACGACGAGGTCCACCGGAAAGTGGACTTTAGCCACTTAACACGTGCGATGTTGCTTGTGCTGGCTGCTTTGCTGTACCCGACAATTGGCACATTTTCTTCATACTTTCCTCATATGACATGCTTTACTTCACGTAACCAGCATATAAACATATAATTAGTTCATTCACTGTTAAAATAAATACAAAATGCTTGTGTTTTATCTTGATTTCTAATGTGAAAACAAGAAAAAGAACTAATTATTTGACAGGAAATGTTACGACCCAAACTCGGACCCGGTCGTGATGGCGCCTCTCTTGAAAACAAGGCCAGCCGACACATTTCCAATTCAGTTTTAAGCAATTAAACAATAAGCATTTAGTCTTAAAATATGATATAAATCCAAAAGTAAGCAGTTACAATACAAAATAATTTGCGGAATACAACCCAACAAAGCCTGATACCGGGGTGTCACTAGTCATGAGCATCTAAAAATCCGAAATAAAACAAGAAAGTCTACAGAATTCAATACAAATCTAATATATAGATAAACAAGATAAGGGAAGAAGCTCTGGGTTGCGAACGTCGGCAGCTACCTAGAGAATCTTCGGATCCGCTTGAGCTGGAAAGATCAACACTCGGTAGCGAGACCAGATGCGCCTGAATCTGCACACAGAGTGCAGGGAGTAAAGTGAGTACTCCAACTTAGTGAGTAATAATCATAAATAAACGACTGAGAGATATGAAAATACGTAAGGCACATTACAGGCTATAATGAAGCAGTAAAATCAGTAAAGATATGTAAAATAATTTAAGTTCAGTTTGAACTTTAGGAAATACCTTTTCAACAATTAAACAGGTAAATGACAGACAAATAAGAAAGATAAACACATAAATGTTCGCCCCTCGGGCACAATGTCAACAAATCTGCCCCTCGGGCAATATCTCCGAACAATACCAGTTCCTCAGGCTATATCTCACATCACAATGGGTACCCGCGCTCACTGAGGGTGTGCAGACTCCTGGAGTGGCCCCTTACGGCCCAAGCGCAACATCAAGCCATCCCGTGGTGTCATCTCTAGGCTCTCGGCTCATATCAACAAGCCACCTCGTGGCATACATATCTCAGGCCCTCAACCTCATAATCATAATCTGATGTTTCCTCACAACATAGGCCCTCGGCCTTACTCAGTCAAAATCCTCACAAGCCACTCGGGCAATAGTAAAACATGATTCTCAGCCCAAAATATCATTTAAAAGATTATTTAAGTGTTTAAAATAGAGTAGACATGCTGAGTTATGAAAACAGTGGAATATAGCATGACTGAGTTCAAGTATAAAGTCAAAACAGTGAGGAAATATAAAAAAAATCCTCTAAGTTCAAATAGGTGGCATGAGGCCCAAATATGGCATTCAGCCCAAATCATGATGATAGCAAATAGATTTCAGTCAAATACGCGGTAAAATAGTCATTCGGGACGGATTAAGTCACAATCCCCAACCGTGCATGACCCCACGCTAGTCATCGAGCATGTGCGTCACCTGAATATAGCACAACAATGTGCAATCCGGGGTTTCATACCCTCAGGACATCATTTATAATCTTTATTCACCTTAATCCGGTCAAATATCTAGCCCGCGACGCCTTTACCCCTCGAATCGGCCTCCACTCGCGTCGAATCTATCCAAAATCAGAATCACCGCGTCATAATATGCTAAGGGAACGAAGCCCAAGCAAAAATAATCAATTTACAACACAAATCCCGAAATTACCAAAACCCGACCCCCGGGCCCACGTCTCGGAATTCGACAAAATTCACATCAATGGATTCCTTATCTCCTCAGGAGTTCATACATATCAAAAGTACCAAAATCCGACCACAATAGGTCCCTCAAATCCTCAAGTCTAGGTCTCCAATACCAAGCCCTAGTTTCCCCAATTTTAACCCTTAAATTCCATTAATTATAGCTCTAATCCATGAAGTAATACCATAGGAACGAGTTTTAGGTCCAAAATCCTTACCCCGATGAAGTCTCCTTGAATTCTCTCTTCAAAATCATCCAAAAAGCTCATAAGCCGACATAGAAATGATGGAATAGCTCAAAAATCACGAAGGAAAAAATTTATACCTTCTGGCCCAGGGATTTCGCATCTGCGACCAAATTACCACTTCTACGGTACCGTATTTGTGGCCAATGGACCGCTTCTGCGGTTTTCTCTAAAGCGACCAAAATCGCATCTGCGATGCTCACTCTGCACCTGCGCCATCGCAGGTGCGGTTACCCAACCGCTTCTGCGGTCACAACCTACCTCACCTTCTTCCGCTTCTGCAGCCTTCTTCCTCGCATTTGCGGCATCACACCTGCGGTCCTCAATCCACAGGTGCGGAAATACAAGAAGCAAAAAAATCTGCAGCTTCATCAAAATCTCAAACTCTCCGTCAACCATCCGAAATCACCCCGAGGCTTCCCGGACCTCAACCAAAATCACTAACATACCCCAAAACCTTATTCAAACTTATACCAATCTTCAAAATACCTCAAACAACACCGAGTCAACAAAAACACATCGGATTTAAGCCTAAGTTTCCAAAATCTTCTAAATTATGCTTTTGATAAAAAACCCAACCAAACCACGTCCGAATGACCTGAAATTTTGCACACACATCCCAAATGACACAACGGAACAACTGCAACTCTCAGAATTCCATTCTGACCCATATATCAAAATCTCACCTATCAATCAGAAATCGCCAAAAATCCAATTTCGTCAATTCAAGCCTAAATATACTCCGGACCTCCAAAACTCATTCTGATCACGCTCCTAAGTCCCAAATCACCCCTCGAAGCTATCTGAACCATTGGAACTCACATCCGAGCCCCTTAACACATAAGTCAATATCTGGTTGACTTTTCCAACTTAAGCTTCCTCAAAAGAGACTAAGTATCTCCAACCTCACCAAATCCTTTCCGAACCCGAGCCAACCAACCCGATCATATATAAAACCGATAGAAAAAGCAATAAGAATCAGAAATGGGGAAAACAGAGTGGTAACTTATGAGACGATTGGCCCGGTCGTCACATGGAAACTCACTATTGTTTTCTTAACTATTTAGTATTCGAGACCTATTAATCCGACTAGTTTAACTCTATACTGAGTAGATTCTGTTAGATCTCAATTAATTTTAATGATGTAAAATAATCAATTACTCTCAATATGCAGGAAAAGATTTTGACCAATGAAATGGAGGCATATTGAGGCACAAATGAATCAAACGAAAAAGGAAATAAAAGCGTAAAAATCAATCAAGGAAGATGGCAAAATCAATTAAAAGATATATTATAGGAAGGATATCAATCAAATGATTTGAAGGACATGAATCATACATTAAAGATTCTCCCACTTAAAGACGTCAATCGAAGGCATCAATCAAGGAATTCGGCTACGAGAATATTCTCTCATTTAAGGAAGAAGTCATTCAAGTCTACAAGTCAAGTAAAGTCAGTATAAGAATCAATCTCGAAAAAAATCAATCAATGATTCCGTCTGAATACAACTCCATTGGGTTTGCAATCTCGCAAATGAACGTAGAAGACTTGAAGGCCTCGATAAGTATAAATACCTACTGCACCAGCCTTGGAACTTTATAATTTGATCAAACCAACTTCAATCTCTTTGTTCTACTTCAAAAAAATATTGTAGTCTGCTTTAGATTTCTTGTGTAACAAAGAAGAGAAGAGAGAGAGAGAAAAGGACACTGGTGAATCATTGTATCAATTATAGAGAGAATAATAAGTGACAAATTTTGTTGGTGTATAATAACACAAACTCATCTGTACTAAGCCACTACATACTTGAAAGAGATCACCCTTTCAACCCAATGGGACATAGGACTTACTCTGAATCCGAACTAGTATAAAAACATGTTGTGCCATTTACTTTATGCAATTTATCTTTTACAGTATGTTTCTGAAAAGTCCAGTCGACTAGATCGCAAATTAGTCGACTACCTCGAAAAAAAGAAAAATCACAATTCATCCTCCGTTCCTCCTCCCTTGCACTTTCAATTGGTATCAGAGCTTGTCTCACGCTTTTGCTTAATCGCTTATGAGAAAAGAACATGGCGAACCAAATAATTATTGGAGCACTCTTTCAAGAAAGAACCTCACAAGTCAGACCACCATAACTTCAATGGACAACACGTTTCTCAGTGAAAAGTGCGAATGGAAATCTATGCAAAATCTTATGATGTGAAAGTATGGTGTATTATCAAAAAGGGAAACTATCCACTACCAGTAGTAGCTCTACCACCCTCTGATCCTGAAGATATAGATGAATACATAGACAAACAAATGGAGGTCGTTCAGGTTAATGCTAAGGAACAAAACCTATTGTATAACACTATAATTGGAGAAGAGTATGATAAGATTTCAAGCTGTGATATGGTTTAAGAAATTTGGGACAAACTGGAAGTCACATATGAAGGAACCCGCTAATTGAAAGAAACTCGGATAAACATGTTGCTTCATGATTATGAACTTTTCCAGATGAAAGAAGGAGAATCCATTGAGGAAATATTCACAAGATTTAGCGAAATCATTAGCGATCTAAAAGCTTTTGGTAAACCCTATTCAAGTGGTGATCAAGTTTGAAAAATCCTAAGGAGTTTACCTGCTACTTGGCAGACTAAAGTAGTTGCACTCAAATCTCAAGATCTAAACAAACTTTCATATGATGAACTAAGAGGAGATCTTATAGCATTCGAGAAAACCCATCTCAAAAAGACAATTCAGGAAGAAAAGAAAAAAACAGTTGCCTTCAAATCTACAACTGAAGGACCTAAGAATGATATTGATGACGATCCTGAAGCATTTGAAGACGAAATTGCTATGGTACCAAGAAACATGGATGGGTTAATGAGAAGGCATAGAAATAACAGAAGGGGAAGGATGTCATCTAGGCAAACCAGTCCATACAAAGAACAAGCAAGAATGACAGAAAGTGTTATGAGTGTGGAAAGTATGGGCATGTTCAAGCTGAATGCCCAGATCTCAAAAGAAAAGTCTCTAGAGTGTTCAACAAAAATAAAAATCCTTCGGAAGTTGGAGTGATGAAGATAGTTCAGAACATGAAGAAATAGCAAATATATGCTTCATGACCATATTGGAAAACAACATGAACAAAATACTATGACTGCTGGACTGATGAAGATGCATCAGACGATGAATGCAAGGAAAATACTGAAAACTGTTTCATGGCACGAGGTGAAACAAGCGAGGTAAGATCCTATAACTGTGATAGATATAATGAATTGCAGGATATTCTTAATCTTACCCTGAAAGAGTAAAAAAAATGTTGAATGAACTAAGGAGACTCAATTGGGAAAAGAAAGACAGGGAACCTAAGCTTGAAGTGTGTGAAATTGAAAGAGACGTACTTCAAGATGAAGTTCAGGAATTGCAAATGCAACTTAATGGCATGCTCGAATCCACCAGTCACAGTTCAGTCAAGTCAAACTAGGTGACTTACAAGTCAACTAGAAAAGGACTAGTTAGAGCTGAGCCTACAGATAACACAAGTTGTTGATCGAAAACTGGATCAACCCCTATGTGTCATTACTGTAACAAAATTAGACATAAATATTCTTTTTCTCGATTTCGTAAATATAATGTTCAAGATAGATTTGGAAACTCAAAAATAATCCTGATTCCAGTAGAACTATCCAGCAATGACCCAAGCAAGGTTGGGTACCTAAAATAAGGTGACAATTATATTTTGAAGGAACACCAAAGAAAGAGCTACAAAGAAAAATGGTATCTAGACAGTGCATGTTCCAGTCACATGATGGGTGACAAAAATCTATTCAAAGATGTCAAAAAAATAAATGGTGGAAATGTCAATTTTGGTGATGATTCAAAAGGAAAGATAGTTGGTACCGGTACAGTTCCATTAGGAAATAATTGTGATATTACAGAGTTATATCTTGTAGAAGGAATCAACTACAATCTTTTGAGTATAAGTCAGCTATATGATTCGGGATGTGAAGTAAAGTTCAAGAAAACATGATGCGCCAATGAGGAAAAAGCAGGTAAAATTATTCTTTCAGGAAAAAGGTACGGAAATATCTATATTCTTGATGGCATTGAAAAATTAGACAATCATATTTTTCTAGCATCAATTTCTAACGATTCATGGCTTTGGCATAAAAAATGTGGCCATGTAAGCATGCATCTTATTGAAAAATTGTCCAAGCATTATTTAGTTATTGGTCTTCCCAAACTCATTTCTAGAAATTATGTATGTGATGCATGTCAGATTGGTAAAACAACTAGAAACTCTTTCAAAACCATGGACATTGTGTCCACTACTAAGACCTTGTAATTACTTTATATGGACTTGTTTGGACCCAGCATCGTTATGCTTTTGTTATTATTGATGACTACTAACGTTTTACATGGGTAATTTTCTTATCTAATAAAGATGAAGCTTCGAATTTTTTTGAGATTTTCTACAAAATAATTGAAAGAGAAAAAAGATATTTGATCACAACCATCCAAAGCGACCATGGATGAGAGTTTGAAAGAAGATCCTTTGAAGAATTCTGTAGTGATCAAGCGTATATCCATAACTTTTCAACCCCAAGATCACCCCAAAAGAACAAGGTAGTTGAGCGAAAGAACATAACTCTACAAGATATGACAAGAACAATGATATTAGAACATTCACTGCAAAATCACTTCTGGGCAGAAGCAGTTAGTACATCATGTCATATTCTCAATAGGTGCCCCATTAGATCTATTTTAAGGAAGACTCCATATGAATTATGGAAAGGTAAGAAGCCAAATATTGGCTACTTTCACCCGTTCGGAAGTAAGTGCTTCATTCATAACAACGGTAAGGATAACCTTGGAAAATTTGATCCAAGGAGTGATAAAGGTATTTTTCTTGGTTACTCAATTAATAGTAGATCATTTAAAGTTTACAACAAACATGCATTATCTGTAGAGAAATTAGTGCATGTTATATTCAATGAAAACAACTCTATGGCTGAGAAAAGAATCATTGCAGGTGAAGAAGACACAAGCCAAGAAGTATCACCAACAAATAAGCCATAGAAGTCGACTGATATCCTAGCCATAGTCATGGAGTCATCTAATGAACCTATGACCAATCCTGCTTAACTTCAAAAGGAGTCGACTACTTTTGCAGTTGGAACCCGACCGAATGAGAGAAAATATTTCACTCATCTCTCAAGTAGAACCAAAGAAAGTTAATGAAGTCCTAAAGGACTCTAGATGGATACAAGCCATGCATGACAAATTTGATCAATTTGACAAAAACCAAGTTTGGGAATTAGTACCTAAGCTTGCAAATTCTACTGTAGTCGGAATAAAGTGGGTATTTTGAAATAAGCTAAATGAAGAAGGAAATGTATTAAAAAACAAGTCCAGACTAGTAGCTCAACCCTACTCACACCAGGAAGGAGTCAACTATGATGAAACCTTTGGACCGGTAGCTTGGTTAGAATCAATTTGTATATTGCTTGCCAATCCTTTTTTCGAAGGTTTTAAACTATTTCAAATGGATATCAAAAGTGCCTTCCTAAACGTTTCATTGATGAGGAGGTATATGTAAAACAACCTCCTGGCTTTGAAAACTCACAATTTCCTTATCATGTGTATAAGCTAGCTAAAACTCTTTATAGACTCAAACAAGCTCCTCAAGCTTGGTATGAAAGATTGAGTTCATTTTTAACCAAACATGGGTTCACCAGAGGTAAGAAGGATACTACTTTATTTATCACGAGATCTATTGAAGGTAATGTTATTATTCAAATCTATGTAGATTATATCATATTTGGTAGTACTAATCTTTTTCTGTGCAAGGAGTTTTCAAATCTCATGCAAAGTGAATTCGAAATGAGTAGGATGGGAGAACTCACATATTTCCTTAGACTACATATCCATCAATCAAAAAGGGGAATATTCATCTGCCAACCAAATTATACAAAGGAATTGATTAAAAAATTTGGAATGAACAATGCAAAATCAATTGGAACTCCTATGAGTCCTTTTACAAGTTTAGACAGGGATGAACACGAAAAATTGGTAGACGAAACCACGTATTGTATAATGATTGGATCTCTACTATATCTAACGATTAGTCTACCAGATATCATGTTTAGCGTTTTTAAATATGCCATATTGCAGTCAGCTTCTAAAGAGTCTCACTTAACAACAGTAAAGCAAATTATTCGATATCTCATTGGAACCACTTCTTACGGACTTGATATCCTCTCTCTAACACTTTTAAACTTGAGCATTTTTCATATGATGATCTTGCAGGTGACAAGGAAGACATAAAAAACACAAGTGAGACTTGTCAATTACTAGGAAATGCTCAAATCTCCTGGAATATTAAGAAACATGGATTAGTAGCTCTTTCCACATTTGAAGCAGAGTACATTACAATTGGACAATGCTGTGCTCAATTACTATGGATGTCTCATCAATTGGGTGACTATAAATTATTTTTAAGCCTGTTCAAGTATTCTGTGATAATTATAGTGCTATTCGTCTATCAAAGAATCCTATGCATCATTCTAGAGCTAAGCATATGGATATTAAGCATTATTTTATTAGAGATCTTGTTCTTTAAGGCAACATAGAATTTTTGTTTGTAAGTTCGATCGATCATTTAGCAAATATATTTACAAAACCCTTACTAGAAGATAGATTTTGTGCATTACGAGACTTTTTTGGCATTATTTCCATATACTCATAACTTTAGGGACTTTGTTGTATTTTTAATTATTATTGTATCTTAGTTTAAATATTTCCTTAAGTGTGTAAGGTGCATTAATTATGTGTTTGTTACTTTTTCTTTTCACACCTTTTCACACCCTTTCAGAGACGGGTCAATCATTGCGTCAAATCTCTGACGCCTTTTTGTTTGTACTCAACCGTCATTTATCACCCTTTTAAGTTCAAAGTTTTTTTGGTCCCTCTCACATTATTTGTATTTCCACTTCCCTATTCCAACCCCTACCATAGAAAAATACTCCATAAAACCCTCTGCTTCCACCCGTAAAAGCATTCGCTCTAGGGTAAAACCCTCCTCTCAAACTCTCGAACCAGTCAATCTAGGATCAGACCACTCAGAGGACTTTTCCTCCTCTCAAGATCTCTCAGATGGTGCTCGCAGTCTCAACGAAAAGGCCCTAGGAAAATGACCCATGGCAGACCCCTTGAAACCATCACTCTCAAAAACCTCAAAAGTGATCTCTTCATCTTGAGTCTGACCTTAATTTATGGGACACTCCCAACAGGGATTTGCCTTCAAAGACAAGCATGTCGCTCATGGCAGAGCTGTTAATTTAAATGTCATGGACAACCTTAACTGCAAATTGAAGGAACTCTTCAACTGCCAGGGTTGGAAACCTTTTCTCTCCTTACCTCCTCCAAAGGTATATGAATCCCTTTTTAGAATGTTCTATGTTAATCTTCGCTCTAGCAAACCTGATAAATTAGAAACCTTGGTTCTTGGAAAACGTATTGTTCTGGACTGTGCTCTATTTGATACTATTTTTCAATGTAGTTGTTTTGGTTTTTTATACTCCTTAAGAATACCTCGCTTGAGGATTTAAAATCTCTTTTGATCAAGCTAAAAGGTATATAGCTGAATCACCCTCTGACTCTCTTCCTAGTCAACTAGGTTCCTAGTGATGTTTGTTTTGAAACTCGTGCCTTAGCACATATTGTAGCAACCACTCTTATTCCAAGAACATGATCCTTCTCTACCTTCTTCCAGCGTGATATCTTCTTATTTTACTGCCTTCTGACTAAGCACAAGGTCAAGTTGTCTTCTTGGGTCATCAATTTCGTGATAGAAAGTGTCGATGATTCCACAATTCTTCCTTATAGTATGGTTATCACCCATCTACTAGAAGCCAACACCATATCCCTTGTTGAGCATCCCTACATCACTGTCACCAAGTCTTATAATACCAGGGGATTTGCTAGCATGGGTTATATTTCCATAAAGGGTGCTTGGGTCAAGAAATAAGAAGTTGAAACCAAGAATGTCCCCTCCGATTCCAAGGCAAAATATCATGTGTCTCACCCCAGTATAAGTGATTTTGACCTCTTATAAAAACTTGTCTCCATCTATGAAACACTGTCTTTCATCAAGAACCCCTTAACCTCTATGCAAAACAAGATTGAAGATATCCATGGAATGGCAAAGAAGACAGGGTTCGACGTGTCCAAAATTTGAGTGCAGATTCTCAAGACTGCAGAAAAAGTAGTAAGGGCCTTCAAAGAGATGCACGACATAATTGATGGGGTCTCTGTCACAGTGAATGCTATCTTTGATCGCCTCAAGGAGTTAGTTTGCAATACAATTACCTACTTTCTGTGTCACTGATATTTGGTTGTTTAAGACAAATTTCTTTTTGGTTTGTTTTTGGGACTGATGATTCAGTCATGGGTTGTACTCTTAGGAAAAATACACTTACCTTCTTTTATTTTGTTTTTGTTGATGACAAAGGGGGAGAAATAGTAAGCAAGCTTAAGGCTTGTGTTTCTATGTATTCCATGCTTCTGTGTTTTGTGTTTAATGCTCTGTTTTCAACTTGCAGGTACATCATACGGTATACAACTGAGGGAGTCGACTACAAATGAGGCACTACAGAATGTCCAACTGAGGGGGAGTCGACTCGACAAATCTACCAAGAAATGCAGATTAAATGAGAGTTGACTACAACACACTCAAGGCAGCTGATCAACAGTGACGTATTTTTATTATTATTATTTTGTCATCATAAAAAATGGGGAGATTGTTAGATCTCAGTTAATTTCAATGATGCAAAATAACCAATTAGTCCCTATGTGCAGAAAACGATTCGGAGCAATAAAATAGAGGTGTATGGAGGCACAAATTAATCAACGAAAAAAGGAAAGAGAAGCGAAAAAATTAATCAAGGAAGATGGCAAAATCAATTAAAAACGATATCATAGAAAGGATCTCAATCAAAGGAGATTAAGGGCATGAAATCATCCGCTAAAGATTCTTCCAATTAAAGACGTCAATCGAATGGATCAATCAAGGAATTTAGCAACAGGAATATTCTCTCAAATAAGGAAGAAGTCATTCAAGTCAGCGAGTCAAGGCAAGTCAGCAGCATAATCAATCTCAAAAAGAATCAATCAACGATTTCGTCTAAATACAACTCCCTTGGGTTTGCAATCTCTCAAAAAGATGTACAAGACTTGAAGGTCTCGAGAAGTATAAATGCCTATTGCACTAGCCTTAGAACTTTATACTTTGATCAAACCAACTTCAGTCTCTTTGTTCAACTTCAAACAAAATATTGTAGGATGCTTTAGATTTCTTGTGTAGCAAAGAAGAGAAGAGAGAGAGAGAGAGAGAGAGAGAGAGAGAGAGAGAGAGAGAGAGAGAGAGAGAGAGAGAGAGAAAAGAACACTGGTGAGACATTGCATCAATTATAGAGAAAAGAAAAAGTGACAAAAGTTGTTGGTGTATAACAACATCAACGCATCTGTACTAAGCCACTTCATTTTTCAAAGAGATCACCCTTGCAACCCAAGGGAACTAGACATAGGATTCACTCTGAATCTGAACCAGTATAAAAACATAATGTGTTATCTACTTTCTGTATTATTTACTTTCTGCAATTTATATTTTACATTATGTTCCTGAAAAGTGTAGTCGACTAGTTTGCAAATTAGTCGTCTACCTCAAAAAGAAAAGAAAAATTACAATTTACCCCCCCCCTCTCTTGCACTTTCAGATTCACTAAGAAATTAAAATACTCTTTCTAACTATAAGAGTAAATTGTCTCTATATTATTGGCAGAGGTGGACACATACTATAGGTTGAGGAGTCATCGTCACCTGAAAATTTCATCAAAAACTCTATGTATATTTACAAATATTTTTAACGAATAGTCAAATATTAGCATAGGCTCCTGTACCAATCATTATAAGCAGTGGCACATTTATATTAATATCATGGTTCCCTGCTACCGCTAAATCCTGAGACCACCACCGATTGTTGGAAAACTTCAATTTAATCCTGAAAGCGCAAGAGCCATCATTGATCAGATCATTTTTTTAATCTTTGTTTGGAATTACAAAAAAATAATATATTATCTTCTCAATCAAATCTTGAAATCTCCTTTTTGTTTTCGTTTTACTGCTTTTTCATTGTTGCACCTAACATCATAGTGAAATAGAATATTTCTTTTTACAATTTCTTTTTACAATTTCTTTCTAGATACAATGTAATTCTGCTTAGGCTAATCTTCGGAAAATGCTGATCCTTTTCATTATTCTGAACCAAAAGCCACAAGCAACTTTGTGACACTATAGATTGTCCATAACTTTGTCAAATGTTTAAAAATTTTAAGTCTGGCCTAGCTGTTAAAGCTAGCTTTATCCAATTAGATCAATTTATCAACAATTATCAATCAAAAACTAAACAATCTAATGCAATTAACTACTGAAAAAAATTTGTAAAGCAGGAACTTGAAAGTGACATAAGAGATGTTGAGAATCAAATGGTCACATTCTTTTCATTTTACATTAAATACACCAGCTCAAAATATTTTTATATAGTATACAACTTGCGTGCACCTTGATTAATTTACTCGGTACTTATTACTACATACCTCCTATCACTTTAATGTTTGTTTTTTTTCTCGCTGAGATTTGACTCTGAGTGATGTCACGACCCATGTTCTCCCTCCGTGAACTGTTGTGACAGTACCTAGTCTCTATGACTGGGTAAGCCTAATAAAACCTCGGAAATAAAATAAAAAAATGCGAAACTAACAATTAACAGGAAAATATAGTAAAGGAGTTTAAAATGCCACTCGGCAATTTACAATAATAATACTCTCTCAACTTAACATAACACTCCCAAAACCCGGAATCTCATGAAATCACAAGCTACAGAAGTACATAGTGTATCTAATCTCCAGAAAGTCTAACAACGAAGAAAAATACAGGAAGTCTGTAAATAAAGGAGGAATAGAGATGGACTTATAGGTCTGCGGACGCGGTAGATATACCTCGAAATCTCTGGATCGCCTCTCCTCACTGGAAGTATGGCAGAGAAGTAGAACCTAGATCTGTACACAAAAAATATGTGTAGGAAAGGGCATGAGTATACCACAGCGGTAGCCAACAAGTGCCAAGCCTAACCTCGGTCGGGTAGTGACGAGAAAGGTTAGGGCCCTACTGGTTATATATATATATAACAAGGTAAAATAGTATGAAGTGTGAAAGTATAATTAAAATCCTAATAGTTGATAAAGAATAAAATCACTGAAAGAATATAACTCAGTACATAGAAATAGAAACAGGGGATATCCTAAGATATCGTCCCGTAGTCCCAAATGTAAGTGTGCAGAAGATCTCCCGGGATATCGTTCCATAGTCTTAATCGTAAATATGTAGGGGAATCTCCCGGAATACCGATTCGTAGTCCCAAAGTAAATATCCAGTATAGGGGGATCTCCCAGGATATCATCTTGTAGTCCAAATTATAAATGTACAAGGGGATCTCCCGAAATACCGATCCGTAATCCCAAAGTAAACATGCAGGGGGGATCTTCCGGAATACCGATCCGTAGTCCCAAGTAAATACACAACAGTCTTAAAAAAGAATCCTACAATTATATTCAAGTTCGTACCAGGAAAATAGGAAATTTCTACTCTAAACATGCTACACAAAATCCAAGTAAGCAGTTAAAGTACGTAAACAGTTAGGTCACATAAGCATGCTTTCCTAAGCTAAACAGGAGGCTTCATATATTAGTGTTGCTCAGTTAAAAGAAAATATAGATATTTACTTAATGAAAACGAGATTTTTCAATAATTAGCACATGTACGCACTCGTCACCTCACGTACACAACATTCATATAACAACACGGAAAAATCCTAAGGGGAGTTCTCCCACAAAAGGTTAGGCAAGCCACTTACCTCGAACCATCTCAAAATCAATCCGATATCACGCTCTTGCCACGAGTATCCAACTCCGAGTGGCCCAAATCTAATCAAATTTATTTCATAATGTAAATATAACTACAAACAACGAGTTTAGCTAAAGGAATCAAAGTTAAGGCAAGAAAATAGAAAAACGCACAAAATCCTCCCGAGGCCCATGTCTCGAAATCGGGTAAAAGCCATAAATTATGAACACTCATTCACTCACGAGTCTACCCAAACAAAATTCACTCAAATCTGATACCAAAGTCTCACTATCGATTCGAAAACTTCCAAATTCAACTTTCAGCATTTCAAGCCTAAATAAACTATGAATCTCCAATGTCACGACCCGGATTTCCTACCCTCGGGAGTCGTGATGACACCTACTCGTGGAAGCTAGGCAATCCAAATATTATAAAATCATTACCCTTTTTATTAAACATGTTCAAAAATTTAAAATAATAAGTGATTAAACTGTGGAATAAATTAAATAACCGGAAATGCGGAAGATGAAAAACTTAATAATTCAACCATACACTGCTACATAACTTGAGGTACAATACTACCCAGAATTTGGTGTCACAAGTCACGGACTGTCTAAGAATACTACAAATAAGGTCTGAATGAAATATATAAGTCTGTCTCTGAATAAGTAAAAACAAAAAGAGAAAAGATAGGAGGAGACGCCAAGGCCCGCGGACTACCTCGGTCGCCTGAATGGACTAAAGACAGCACCCCCACTGCGGTCCAAATGCTCTGGTATCAGTATCTGCACATAGTGCAGAGTGTAGTATCAGCACAACCGACCCCATGTGCTGGTAAGTGCCTAGCCTAACATCGGCGAAGTAGTGATGAGGCTAGGACCAGACTACCAAATAAACCTGTGGAGTTAAATCATATACATCGGAAATAAAAAAGGATAATTACAGCAAAGTTGGATGGGGAAAACATGCTGTGGGGTTTAATAGATAACAACTGAATAACAATAGAAAAATGTAAGGAACGCCATAAATCAATTACTAGCAAAAGATAAGGAAATAAGGAAATCAAGTACACATGTAATACCATTGCAGGCGTGCAACCCGATCCCATTTCATATAGTACCGTTGCAGGCGTGCAACCTGCTCCCATTTCACATATTACCGTTGCAAGCATGCAACCCGCTCCCATTTAACATATTACAGTTGCAGGCATGTAACCCGCTACCATTTCATATCATACCATTGCAGGCGTGCAACCCGCTCCCATTTCATTTATCAATACCAATCATAAAAAAGTCCCGGCAAGGCAACAATAATATTACAACGATATCCCGGCAAGGGAATAATAATATTACAACAACATCCCGGCAAGGGAACAATAATATTACAGCAACATCCCGACAAGGGAACAATAATATAATTCTCATATGAAGCACGAATAAACCACAACGGAGTCATAAAAGTTATAATAGAAGACTCACAGGCATGCTTGACACCGACGTATAGATACTCGTCACCATGCTTATACGTCGTACTCCACAGTTAACACATAGCAAATAAGACACAACTCCTAGTCCCTCAAGCTAAGGTTAGACCAAACACTTACCTCGATGCCACGAATACAATTCAAGCCTCAACTATCGCTTTGCCTCTTGATTCCACCACCAATTCGCTCGTATCTAGCCACAAGTTACTTAACTGTATCAATAAATGCTAAACGAATCAATTCTAATGCATGAAAATAATTTTTTCAATGTTTTCCCCCAAAGTCAAAACCATATTACCCATTCACCCACGAACCCAAATATATAATTTTTTTTTGAAATCAGACCTCAAATCGGGGTCCAAATCCCCAAAAATTGAAAAACCTAGGTTCTACCCAAAAAACCCAATTTCCCTCATGAAAACCCTTGATTTTGAGTTGAAATCATGTGAAAAGATGCTAAAGATTGAAGAAATCAAGTTAGAAATAACTTACAATCGATTTGGAAAAAGAGTTGCCTTTGAAAAATCGCCCAAAGATGTTTAGGTTTTGAGAAAGTTTGAAAAATGAGAAATTTTCGGCTAAGTTATGATTTACACAGGTGCAGGTATCGCAATTGCGATGATATGTTCGCAAATGCGAACTCGCAATTGCTGCAAAAGATTTGCAATTGCGAAGGATGCCTAGATCTGCTTACTTCGCAAATGCTAACCATTGGTCGCAAATGCGGTGCCTGCTAAGGTCGCAATTTTGACATAAGATTCGCAATTGCGAAGGTTCCCTACCCAGCCCAGTCTTCACAAATGCGAGCTCACAATTGCGAGACAGGCTTCAGAATTGCGAAGCCTGCAGACCTGCAACACACAACAGTTTTTTTCCCTAAGTTCAAAAAACTCTGTGGCCTATCCAAAACTCACCCGAGCCCTCAGGGCTCCAAACCAAACATGCACACTAACCCAAAAATATCTTACGGACTTGCTCGTGCAATCAAATTCTCAAAATAACATCAATAAATGTAAATTAAACTTCAAAACTCATCATTTTCATCAAGAACACTTAAAGTTCATAACTCTTCAACTGGAGGTCCAAATAACGTCAAATAAACTCCAATTTCACCAAATTTCACAGTTATAATTTAAATACTTTAACAAGTTTGTACCGGGCTCCAGAACTAAAATATGGGCCCGATACCAATGGTTTCAAACATTAATTCTTTTCTTTATTTCATAAATAATTCAGCAGTGCTCCAGAACCAAAATACGGGCCCGATACCAATGGTTTCAAACATTAATTCTTTTCTCTATTTCATAAATAATTCAGCAAAATAATTTCTTTTAAAAATTGATTTCTAAGTCTTGGGACCTCGGAATTCATTTTCGGGCATACGCCCAATTCTCATATTTTACTGCGGACCTCCCGGGATTGTCAAAACACGCCCAATGTCTACTTTTCATATTTTTACATAAAAGCTTTTCGGATATACGTCCGAACCACACACGCATATCGAGGTGAGGTAAAAAAGAGGTTTTAAGGCCTCAGAACACAGAATTTGTTTCTAACACATTCTCCACCTCTAAAATAACCATTTGTCTTCGAACTGACATAAGAAGGAAGTACCTGAGTCAGGGAAAAGATGGGGATAACGGTTCCGCATATCGGACTCGGACTCCCAAGTCGATGCCTCAGCATGCTGACCTCTCCACTAAACACGAATAGAAGGGAAAGTCTTCGATCTCAACTGATGAACCTGCCGGTCTAGATTAGCTACCGGCTCCTCCTCATAAGACAAGTTCTTGTCCAACTGGACAGTGCTGAAATCTAACACGTGGGATGGATCGCTGCGATACTTCTGGAGCATGGACACCTGAAACACTGGATGCACAGCTGATAAGCTTAGTGGAAACGCAAGTCTATAAGCCACCTCTCCCACTCGATCAAGAATCTCAAACGGACGAATGAACCTAGGGCTAAGGTTACCCTTCTTTCCAAATCTCATCACGCCCTTCATATGCGACACCCGAAGCAATACCCACTCACCGACCATGAATGCCAAATCTCGAACCTTATGGTCTGCATAACTCTTTTGCCTGGACTGGGTTGTACGAAGCCTATTCTGAATGATCCTGACCATATCCAAGGCATCCTGTACTAGATCCGTACCCAACAACCGAGCCTCTCCCGGCTCAAACCATCCAACCGGTGAACAACACTGGCTACCATATAAAGACTCATAAGGAGCCATATAGATACTCAACTGGTAGCTGTTGTTGTAGGCAAACTCTGCTAAAGGCAAAAACTGATCCCACGAGCCTCCAAAGTCAATGACACAAGCTCGGAGCATATCATCCAAAATCTGAATAGTCCGCTCGAACTGCCCGTTCGTCTAAGGATGAAACACTGTGCTCAACTCAAACCGCGTGCCCAACTCTCACTGAACTGCTCTCAAAAAATGTGAGGTAAACTTCGTACCTCAGTTCAAGCGGATATAATTGCGAAGCTCAACTCCGAACTTTCAAGGGTCAGGGCTGAAATCGTTAATGCTCGGGCTGAAGCAGCATTGAGTCGGACTAAGGTTGATTAGGAGACGACAACTCATTTGAAGGATGCTACTAATGCCCAAGCCGAGTTGAAGAGGGACCTTGATTATGAAAAGAGGATCGAGGAATATGTTCGTTGCAGATCCCGAAGAGAGATATTCGAAGAGATCGGCGCTAGGGGTTTTATTCTCTCGGAAGAGCTGGCTCGAGCGAGGGCGGACGAGCGTGATGCTCGGTCACTTCGTACCGATGTTGCGGAGAGTGAAGATGAGGCTGGTAGGTTGTAGCCTTCTGAAGCAGTGCGTAGACTTTGCCATTTTGTATTAGATATTTTCAGAGCGTTTTTGTAGATGGAAAACACACTTTTTGCATATGTAAATAGAAGAAAACCTAAAGTTTTATCTCTTATGTATCCCTTTTTGCTTTGCTTTTGACCAGGCGGGCTGGTTTTGGAGTTGGTGAGAATCATTAGATTTGTAATACGGTTTTGGAGCTAATCAAGAAGGCCAGGAGGCTCTTTCATGCTCGGTAAATGTTGCTTTTAATGCAAGCTGGCATTAGAGCTCTTATGCTTTGCTCAGCTGTTTTAGGTTTTTAGTATCCGAGTCAGGTTTTGGGTCGAGCCTACTTGACCTTCAAGCTTTTGTGCCTGCATGGGCGGATGACAATGGGTCTTACGCCTTGCCCTTAGGAATTTGCCTTTTAACTATTTTGGGCTCAGTCTCTGAGTTGGGTTGCGACTCCACCTTAATTGACCCTCATGTTTTTTTTGTGCTGGCGACTATGGCTCTTACACCTTGGGTCGAAGCGACCTTTTAGGTATGTGGCTCTGAGGCTCATGAAGCTGGCGACAATGGTTCTTACGTTGTGCCCTTAGGCATGTATAGTTAACTATTTTGGATCCGGTCTCTGAATCGGGTTATGACTCGAGCTCATTTTAATCCTCAAGATTTCAAATTGTAAGCTAGCGCCAATGGCTCTTACGCTTTTGGTCATTTTGACCTTTTAGTGTGTTGCCCTGAGGCTCGTTTGGCTGGCGACAATGGCTCTTACGTTTTTGCCTGTGGGCATATGTAGGCTTTGTTTTCCTCTCGTTAAGGACTTTTTGAAATGATTTTTCCTGACCCGTCGTCAGTTCGGGAAGAACCTCGATTTCAAGTTATTAGCGGCGATGTGCGAGCACCTCAGAAGGTTTAGCTCGTAGGCTGAGTTGCTCGAAGCCTTGTGATTTAGAGCTGACATGGTCGAAGCTCGTTTGCCTGTTCAGAGTAGCATGTTTTAACCTGTTATTTTCGAAGTAGATTCGAAGTAATGGCCTGTGATTTTGTTAGCGACGGTCGCGCATCCCCGAGTCGCGTTAATTTGGCTGGTGCAGCCGTATTGACCTTAGTCACTTGTGTTTGGCTGAAGCCATTTGTGATCCCGAGTGTGGCAGTTTATGTCATGAACCAAACTGAAGGGCCGCGACGGGCACCCGGTACCTTACTAAACTGAGTACCAGCGTAACATATCTTTCTTATTACATCATCATATACATGTGACATACGGGCCTAATAGGCCAACATAATCATTTATAAACTCAAAACATAGGCCGACAATGCCGTACAATCTTTCATGTATAAAATATATGTCTACAAGCTCCTAAGAGTATATAAATGTCATATAGGTCAGGACAGAGTCCCGTCATACCAAACAATACACGTCTACATCATACTAACTAAACAAGGAACTCCAAAGCAAACGGAGCGCACCAACATCTTCCACTGAGCTGATAGCCTACTTGGAGGGCTCTCGACCTATTTATTAGGATCTGCGGGAATGAAATGTAGTGTCCCCAAGCAAAAGGGACGTCAATAAGAATAATGTACCGAGTATGTAAGGCACATAAATAACTACATAAATAGACATGAATGAAATATAGAGTGCATGATTCAACCTGTAAGTCTGAATAACTTTGTAAATCATAAATTACTTTTAGCATCATGCATATGCGTATGAATGTCATGTTGTGCATAGTTACATGTTTCATAACATCATCAGCCTCTGAGGGTATCCCATCATATCATATCGGCCACTATGGGCAAAATCATCATCGTATACCAGCTGATCAGGTGGTGGTGCATATATAACGCCATAACCTTTCCCATATCCCATACACATACACACACACACACATATATATATATATACATATATACGCGTATATAATGCCGTTTGAATCATATTTCAACCACTGTGGGCAACATCATCAACATATACCAGCTGATCAGGTGGTGGTGCATATATAATGCCGTAATCGTTTATCATATCCCATATACATATATTTATATATATATGCGTATATAACGCTATCTGGTCATGGGTCAATGCACATGTATAAATAAGTGAAATGCATGAAAAATACATAAAAATCTCGATATTCCTTCCGGATAAACTTTTCCAACTGCGTATTATTCTGAAACCCATGAACAGAAAATAATAATAATTTTCATGAGAAATCAAGAATATAGACACCCCTAATAATTCTATGAATAGAGTAATTTATGGAAACTGTATATTTGCTCGTTTCTTCAATATAATTTGGACCATGCAAAAAGAAAGAAGGGATAGCCTAAACATAACTGGAGTAGGGAAAAATTTGTATGATATTCTTGAGAAGGTTTACACCGTACTCCCTTAAAATTGCAAAATCTCACGTTGCTTACGATACTACGAAACCTCTGTTTGAATTATTAAAAATCCTTAGCTACAGATGGCTTTCAACGTTGGCTTCATGTTCTTTCTCTTTTTCGTTAGCATCAGATAGGCCTCTTCTATTCCCTCCCATGAATAAGATGTGCATTTCTTAATCCATAAAAGAAATTAATCTCCCTAACGTATTAAAGATCTCTTTAAGAGATTTGGATTCTCTCTCCAGTGAAGAAGATATATATCTTTAATCCTTGAAATATATATATATATATAGCTTCCTAACATTTTTAAAGAATCTCCTTAAGAGATATAGCTTATTAATATTTTTAAAGAATCTCTTTAAGAGATTTGTTTGATGCTTTTAAATGTTGAAGAAGATATGTATCTCTTGATCCCTTAAAAGATATATCTGGCATCCTCACTTTTTCAAGGGATCACTTTAAGAGATTTTGTTTGATTCTCTTAAATGTTGAAGGATTTTCCTTTTTAATTTATTGCCACCTAATAAGAAATTACCCTTAGTCATCTCTTTAGGGTGTGTCTTATTGCCAAGTGGAGATTTGGTGGAATATTTAATTTTTATCCACTTATTAGTTAACTGGATAATATTTCGTTACCCGGTAATTAATCCATTACCCGCATAATTTAAAATACCACAAATTACTTAAAATTATATTTATTATTATTTTTTTAAAATACTTCATATATACTTTATATATTATACTACCGTGATCATATGGTACCTTGTATGTCACTAGTCCATAAATACTAGGTATTTTTGCTCGGGCTGTATTTCATCTCAAAATGCCAAACTTCGACGAAATTCATTTTCTTCGATATTACCTACCCTCTCATCTTCACGAATTTACTAATCACTTGTGAAATAGTATAATCCTTATAAGCTCAAAATAATCTTTTACTTGGACTGATGTCAATTACCTTACGATAAATTTCACGTACAATATTTCAGGGTGAAACACTGTCGTAACTTAATAGTGCGAAGCGTAACATCACCGTAATGTAATACTACTGGGTGTAACATTATCGTAATATATTACTGCAGAGCACAACATCATCATAATCTAATACTGCGGAATGTGATATCGGCATAATATTGCAGGGCGTAACATCATTCCCCCTTTGGAACATTTATCCTCGAATGTTGACACGCTCTTATCATATTTATAACTTATATCTTCCGAATACTTTAGAACTTCCCTTGCCATCTAGGCAACTATTCTATGAATAAGTCCAAAGTCCAGGGCATTCCCCACTTAGGCCTCCTTCTCACCCCACAACTTGTAGTCGGAATCCTTCCAACCTCGTAACTGTTGCTACCATTCATCATGCAGCCTGTACGATTTTGACCTTGTAAGTGTGCCCAATCTCTAGGCTTCATATGTAGAGCTTGATAAGATGTCCCTTTGGGCATCTATGAGTATACTGAAGTTCTTTGCTCGGTACTTTGTTGAATTCGCGAATTTCACTTCTTCTAAATGCTATTAATCTTAGACTCCTTTGAGTTCATTTAGACTATACTGAACTTTCACTAACTTAACGAAAATATTACCTCTCCTATTTCCATGGACTAAATCCCGAGGACTTATCCATGCTTGTCACCTTTTCACTTGCCTTTCCTCATCCTTACTCATGTTTCCTTAAAACTTTGTCGCTCTACCATACTTTAGCTTGCGACTTATACATATCCATTTATACTACTCGCAACTTTCCTTCGACTTGCTTGCACCATAGATTTCCTTATGTTATTCTGAAATGTTAAGAGAGACATCACATTGTCTCCAACTTTTCTCTACTCTCTTAACTAGATATCTCAGTATTTAAAAACCATAGGCTGAAAGACATGTCACCGACGATGCCGCTATCATTCCCGGTTATTGGATTCCTGTGCTTATAGCCTTCTATCTGAAGTATGGACTATTCACGATCTTATGCCATTGAGTATCTCATACATTGTTCACCTTTACCTTACTTACCTTAAAATCTCGCATCACATCTTCTATCTCTTTCGTGACCTCCCTTCCACCCAGGTGTAACTCATGTCGATAACTTGAAGCTCTATTATAATATTTGCACCTCTGGTACATACACAATCCGGTGGGAGCTTCGTGCTGACTTCTTATGAGGCTGGTACTTCTTCTAACTAGCTTCTTTGTGGAGCCATTATATATTATGATTGTTGTGTTATTTATTTTGAACATCTGATATTAAGAGTGATTCTGTCGTGTTCTCAAAAACAACATCTATAATTTTTTTAGGTCCAATAATCAGACTCCTGATTTACTTGGGTGATGTAATTCTTTAGTTTTCTCTTCCTTCTAATCAACCTTTACATAGGCTTAAGCTATCTCCCAATATGTGGCTCATGGTATCAGTTATTACCTTAGCCTTTCATCAGCATTATGGAATATCCATGATATAATCTTCTAACAATTCAATCCTTTGTCTATGCCCTGGGCTAGATTCTTTCTTTTAACTTATATCGGAGTCTTCTATGGCTGTATGATTATCAATAAATATGCTGCCCGGTTAATGCTCCGAAATCTTAAATGTATCCATAACGTACTATCTCTGAATCATTGATCGAATAATTCCTTTAGTTCTATCTCAGATTTCTTTAAACGTGTGCAATTACGTTTCCTGGTCTTTCTGCCCCTTGTTTCATCCATACTTAGCTTGTCTTAGTGGCCACACTTGCCAGAGTTTTCATATAACTCATATGATCTCGAATATTACTTTTAATTCTTACTTCCCGTATCATTAGCCATGGTAGGTGCCACTCTCCTTTGGAATGCTTACAATGTTGTTGCGAGACTGTTGTTACACGACCATTTTCTCTTTAGGTCGTTGTGCTTAGGTTGAAGCCTTCTTCCTTATTTCCTCAGCTAGTCTTTCGTTGTAGTACTTAGGGAGAACCCTTGACTCTCGTAAAGCTGTGAGCTTATTACGGACCTTTTTGATGTCCTTACTTGCCTATAATCATCCATAGTTACTTACTTCTATGCCCTTATGCTTGTATGGTTGCTTCTAAACTGATATCTTGACTGCCTTCCCAGTGGCACATTCTTTTATCCCCGTAACACTCATACGGTACCTTTAACTATCCCGACTTTTGTTTGAATATATCTCAAGTATTATAATGATATTCTTTGAGGCTGAATTCTCCATGTTGGGTTTTACTATGCTTATCTTACACGATCTGATGACTCATCTGTAACTTCCTATTTAGCCATAACTGGGATCTTCCTGACCAATTACTAACTACTTGTTGGCCCATTCTCATATCGATATTTCTCGTAATCTTTCTTTGGTTATTTCCTTTGTCTTAACTTACGTCTCGCACTGGCTCGTTATTTATCAAAAACATCCTGGGCAAGACCCTTACTTCCTTTTCTTGGTGCCGTGCTTACATAATGTTCTGGAATCATAGCATATTTGTAATATTTGAATAAGTACAATATCATCCCTTTCTCATTCTTATTGCATTCTTCCTTTATCATTTCATAGTCACTAGAACCACCTAATTCTGACTTAATGTCACATCACTCCATATTCCCCCCTTTAGGGGTGTACTAAAAGCTGAAGCCACAAGGATCTACCTGTAGATGTTTTATCTCTTCATCTTTGGCGTTGTTTCTCAACATCAATGATCCTTACTCGCCTTGTGGAAATCCTTCTGTACCAAGGATGACAAATTCCATTACTCTCGAGGGTGACACTTAGCGTAACTGGCACATAAAGTCTCTTAAGCTTTACTTTTCTCACATTGCTTGCTCTAGGGAAGCGTCTCCCTGAATGACCATTCTCTGAGTTCATCATGAATCTTCTTCTGTGGTCCATTCTATTACCGCCGGAACAAAATCTAAAATTACCATGATGCCGAGTACTTTCCAATCATTCAGTCCCTAATTCATATTTAGTTTATCTTGTTTACCCGTCCATACTGATTTCTGTTACTCTGGGGATTAACTCTCCCCTATGGTAGTCGCGTTGGAGTCACGAACTTATTTCTCGAAATTAGGATATAACCTTATGGCCTATACTCTTTTGTTGTATTAAGGCCCATCACCTTTCGTCTCTTCCTTCATTTGACTATAGGTTCTGTAACACTCTACCGTTTTCATCCATATATCACACCTTATTCATAATGCTTCTTTATCTCTCTTCTCATTACTCTGCTAATATTTCTGCATATCCCTTTTCTTGTGAAAATTTCAATACGACATTCTTCGCTTTTAGCTTTCCTTTGCTCCATCCAGTGGCTCTTCAAGTTGCTTAGCGTTCTTACTTTACTAGGGACACGAGCCACACTGAGGTAATATTTATCCCTTCAAGGTTTATAGTGCATGTCTTTGTAGTACTCATATCTAGCTGCACTATTTTAGAGTGCACCATCTAGGTGTCCCATAAAGAGATCTATTAGCACATTTGCAATATCCTTCGGAAATGTCAACTGACCCAATCAATTCATCCATCATATCTTCTTATACTACTTTTGTTAACCCCCATAGGGCATATCTGGAAGGGGTGCGACCAATTGTATATACCTCTATTACTATTGAATATAACTCAAAAAGCTTATGTTCCTCTGCCTCAATTATAAATGTTGTTAACCTACAATAATTGGGTACCTCATACTCTTTTTCACCTTGCTCCTTTTACTTGCTGAAACTTGTACTTATCTTCTTAATATCTCATTGTCCTTTACCATAAAGGTGGATAGACATTCTTGCCTTAAGGCTTCTTATCAGGAAGCTTACACCTTTCAGTACACCCATGATCTGCTAAAGACCTCATATTTACTTATTGTAGGCATCATACAAAAATCCAATTCCTCTGACTCAGCTCTTCCACAACTATCTCCCTTTCCAACCTTCTTTCCAGATGTAGGCATCATCTTATTACGAGTAAAATAGAAGTTAGGAATTTGAATTTTTACAACTGAGCTCTACCACACGAGCTAGAGTAAGAAGAAAGAGTGACAGTCCTAAATTTCTTGTAGCCTCCTGCTTATAAGTGTGGTGCACGACACACCCATAAATAATAATCTAGTAGACACGGATTGTAGACTCCCTAGGACATAACTGCTCTAATACCACTTTTGTCACGACCCAAACCGATGGGCCGCGATGGGCACCCGGTACCTTACTCAACTGAGTACCAACATAACGTATCTTTCTTATTACATCATCATATACATGTGACATACGGGCCTAATGGGCCAACATAATCATTTATAAACTCAAAACATAGGCCGACAAGGCCGTACAATCTTTCACGTATACAACATATGTCAACAAGCCTCTAAGAGTATATAAATGTGATATAGGTCGGGACATAGTCCCGCCATAACAAACAATACATGTCTACATCATACTAACCAAACAAGCAACTCCGAAGCAAATGGAGCGCACCAACATCTTTCGCTGAGCTGATAGCCTACTTGGAGGGCTCTCGACCTGTCTATCAGGACCTGCGGGCATGAAACGCAGCATCCCCAGGCAAAAGGGATGTCAGTACGAATAATGTACTGAGTATATAAGGCATATAAATAAGTACATAAGAGACATGGAAGAAATATAGAGTACATGACTAAACCTGTAAGTCTGAATAATTTTGTAAATCATAAATTACTTTTAGCGTCAGGCATATGCGTATGAATGTTATGTCGTGCATAGGTACATGTTTCATAACATCATCAGCCTCTGAGGGCATCTCATAATAACATATTGGCCACTCTGGGCAAAATAATCATCGTATACCAGCTGATCAGGTGGTGGTGCGTATATAACGCCACAACCTTTCCCATATCCCATATACATATATATATACATGCATATATATGCGTATATAACGCCGTTTGAATCATATTTCAGCCACTGTGGGCAACATCATCAACATATACCAACTGATCAGGTGGTGGTGCGTATATAACGTCGTAACCTTTTCCCATATATCATATACATATATTAATATATATACGCGTGTATAACACCAGCTGGTCATAGGTCAATGCACATGTATAAATCAGTGAAATGCATGAAAAATACATAATAATCTCGATATTCCTTCCGGATAAACTTTTCCAACCGCGTATTATCTGAGACCCATGAACAACAAATAATAATAATTTTCAAGGGGAATCAAGAATATAGCACCCCTAATAATTCTATGAATAAAGTAATTTATGGAAACGATGTATATAATTTGGACCATGCCAAAAGAAAGAACGGATAACCTTAACATACCTGGAGTAGGAAAAAATTCGTATGATATTCTTGAGAAGGTTTACACCGCACTACCTTAAAATTGCAAAATCTCATGTTGCTTACGATACTACGAAACATCTGTTTGAATTATTAAAAATCCTTAGCTACAGATGGCCTTCAATGTTGGCTTTAGGTTCTTTCTCTTTTTCGTTAGCATCAGATAGGCCTCTTCTATTCCCTCCCATGAATAAGATATGCATTTCTTAATCCTTAAAACAAATGAAGCTCCCTAACATATAAAAGATCTCTTTATGAGATTTGGATTCTCTCCACAGTAAAGAAGATATATATATTAAATCCTTGAAATATATATATAACTTCATAATATTTTTAAAGAATCTCTTTAAGAGATTTGTTTGATGCTTTTAAATGTTGAAGAAGATATGTATCTCTTGATCCCTTAAAAGATATATTTGGCATCCTCACGTTTTCAAGGGATCACTTTAAGAGATTTTGTTTGATTCTTTTAAATGTTGAAGGCTTTTCCTTTTTAATTTATTGCCACCTAATAATAAATTACCCTTAGTCATCTCTTTAGGATGTTGCTTATTGTCACGTGGGGATGTGGTGGAATATTTAATTTTTATCCATTTATTTGTTAACTGGGTAATATTTCGTTACCCGATAATTAATTCATTACCCGCATAATTTAAATATTACAACAAATTACTTAAAATTTTATTTATTATCTTTTTAAAATACTTTATATATACTTTATATATTATACTACTGTGGTCATATGGTACCTTGTATGGCCCTAGTCCATAAATATTGGGTATTTTAGCTCGGACTGTAATTCATCTCAAAATGCCAAACTTCGACGAAATTCATTTTCTTCGATATTACCTACCCTCTTACCTTCACGAATTTACTAATTACTTGTGAAATAGCATAATCCTTATAACCTCCAAATAATCTTTTACTTGGACTGATGTCAATAACCTTACGACAAATTCCACGTAAAATACTTCAGGTTGCAACACTGTCTTAACTTAATATTGCGAAGCGTAACATCATCGTAATGTAATACTGCTGGGTGTAACATTATCGTAATATATTACTGCAGAGTACAACATTGTCACAATATAATACTACGGAATGTGATATCGGCGTAATATTTCAGGGCGTAATAGATTAGGCGTCTATATCGAGGGTATGCCCTTTCGGGAGTCTTACAAATGCGACATATAGTCTGAACTTCGGGATCGAGATTTATGCCTATAGTAAGGTCTTACAAAATTTTTATGCCTGTTGAGGTCTTACAGTTTTTTCATGCCTATTGAGGTCTTATAGTTTTTTCATGCCTGATGAGGTCTTACAGCTTTTTCATGCCTGTTGAGGTCTTACAATTATTTTTTTTATAATGTAAAATAGATCTGGCTAGACCGAGTTTTGCCCTCTCGAGGTCTTACAGCCTCAGGGTTTTCAGTGAATGGGGATTGACAACTGTCTCTGAGTCATCGAGTTTGCTTAGGCTCAAAAGTCGTTACTCATAAGCTCGGAATTGCCTCGTTAATGTCTTGCGAGCACGGAGTTCCGACCCTGGGTCATGTGGGTATCAAATTGTTGATGCTAAGTCTACGAGTATTTCTAGACATACTTGATGGGGGGATCCTTGCTGTGAGTATGCTAAATTTTTTTTGGAGTACGAGATGCTTTTGGCGAAAAATATTCTTTGATTGCTTGGCGTAAGTACATGTTGTTTTGTTTCCATGAGCTCGGCCTGCACGGGCACGACTCTTTTGACCGTTTGGCCTGGTACATTATTTCCTATTGGAACTTAGTCTGTCATTCCCCGACCCTTCCGAGAGGACTGCGTCCTAAAGGGGGTGCCTTCCAGTGTTCGGGGTTGATTGCAAAAGAATCCCTGCAAGCTTGTCGGATCCTCATTAGGAGGCACGTCGCCCCTCTAAGAACATTGTTGGCGAGACCCTCTTCGGGACAAAAGCTCGACCGAGGGGGAAGAGTGCGACGAGTGCCATTAAGGCCTCAGGATCTTCGGGTAGGGTTAACACTTCTGAACGCCCTGGCTGGGTGTTTGCATACGGGTTAGTGTAAAATAACGAAAGAAGGAGGTGGTCTTACCTTATCGCAGGGTGCACAGGCGATGTTCCGAGGCCCGATATGTCCCTACTATTTTGGAGCGAGGACTTTGTACATCCCTCCGTTGTGTTTAATCGGGCTTGGCTGAAGATATGGTTTGATTACCCTTGACTCTTTCGAGAGTGGAGATATTGGTGCCGGCACTACGTTATGTGATGCGAACATTCCCCTTGTCGCGTGTTGTTCCTACCGACTATTTTAATTTCGTCCCTTGCGGATGATTTCATCCTTTGGTGAAGAGGGGACGACACTGCCTTCATACAGTGCATCTGCGACCATCTAAATAAGGTGTTCATGCTTTGCGCCTCCTTTGATGATACAGAACTTTGCTTTTTGGTCTGTGCCGGCCGTGCTGACTGAGAGAATGGTTTTTCTTCTCTCCATCTCGATCACCGTGTGGAGTCCACCAAAGATTTGAGAGGCAGGCATGATTTGGGCTGGCGGTCCGAGCTGCCCTATCATCCTTGGCCCGACAATGTTGAACGAGCCACCTGAATTCATGAGCACATGTTTTATTTGAAATGGATCGAATGAAGAAGAACGTTACTAGTGCGTCAGTGTGAGGTTGAGACAAGGTCTCGGTGTCCTCTTCGCTGAATGTGAGGGCATCCTGGGAAATATATACCCGGATCCACTTTTTTCTGGTGACGGGCATTTTTACCCTCCCCTTTATAAGTTCCTGGAGAGTGTCGTCGCTCCTCCGCTATCATGGTAATATGTCGCAGCCCATTTGCTTCGTTCTTCTTGTCCGCCTTCCTTACTCGAAACTGAACTCGAGCCCGATTGCTTGACAATTCTCCGCGGTGATTTTTATTGAGTAGTTTGGCTATTTTCCTTTGGAGCTGGTGGCCATCTTCGGCCCTGTGGCCGTATGTATTATATAGTTCACACACCAAGCTGTGATTCCTCTGAGAGGGATTCGACTGAATAGGCCTGGGCCATTTGGCATCCCTGGTTTTGCTAATGGTGAACACAATGTCTGATCCAGCGATGTTGAAATTGTATCCTGATGGGCGTGGCACCCTCGCTTGCCTCGTGTCCCCGTCGAATCTAGCTCTGTTGACGATTCCTCGAAAATATCTCTCAGGGTATTCCTCGAGGATATTCCTCGGGCAATTCCTCCTATCTGCAGCGTACAGGCGGTATCTTTCTTTCTTTGGCATCAGATTCTTTGCTAGGAGCCTACTTGGGTATACCGAACCAGAGGGGGCTCCCAGCTGGTCATCCATGACCTTGATTTGCGACTGGTGCAGGATGTGGGCGTTGGACTGGGTCTTGCCTGGATACTCGATCGAGTTCTATTTCAACTACCTGCACCGCCCACTCGTCTGAGACCGAGGGTAGTTCCGTTCGTTCCATCTGGGAATGAGCTGCGAATTTTTGTAGCATTTCATTCTCCCTTTGCTTAATCTCGGACGTGTCGGGATTTCTCGTCGTTGCTTCGATGGCACCGGCGTGTGCCTTATGAAGGAATCCACTAGTATGGTAAGTAAGTTTATTGGGTTGGGAGCTAGGCTTATGATACTACATCATGGCCCCCTTTGAGAGAATTTCTCCCAACCTCTTCAATAAGACAGACTTGATCTCATCGTCTTTTGTGTTATTGCCTTTCATCGCGCACGTATAGGCAGTAACGTGTTTGTCGGGATCTGAGGTCCCGTTGTACTTAGGGAGTTCCGGCATTCTGAACTTCTTTTGAATGGGTTTCGGAGTCGCTTCCTCTAGGAATGACCATTGTATGAACTTCCTCAAATCTACACTCTTCAGGATCGGGGGCGCGCTCGGGATTTGGTTGACTCTGAAGTTATAAGTTTCGACCTTCTTATCATTGGTTGCTATCATTTTCTCGCCTGACTCGATCCTTTTGGTGAGGTCCTCCAGCATTTTCACGATGGCAGGATCGACAACTGATCCGTTGTTGCTTGACCTCTCCAGTACCTATTCGGCTAGGGGAGTAGTTTCCGGTGCTACTGTGCTGGGAGTCTTCGGGTGGCTTTGCGATTGAGCGATAGCCAACTGTTGTGCCTGCAACATTTCAAAAATAACATGAAGACTAACTTCCTGTTCTTCCCGGGCTGGGATTTTTTGGGCTTCCTGTTGGTCACCATGTCGTATGCTCCTGTTGGTGTGTGAGGTTTCGTCGACCTACTATGCGTCCTGTGAATCCGTGTCCGCTGAAATTAATCTGGGCGCATTATCAGGATTTTGCGGTGGCGCGCCGACGATTGGAACAGCCACACCGCTTTCCCCGTGGTTTTCGAGGTTGTTGTTCTCAACCCTGTTTACTGAGCCAGACATTTTGTCCTGAAATCAAAAGATTTTGGACAAGAAAAAGAGTGAAAGATAACTTGCATTTGTGTAATGAAACCAGCAAGAAAATAATTACTATTATTTTCAGCCCCACGGTGGGAGCCAAATTGTTTACCATAAAAATGGTAACAATAATTAAATTTGTAAATGTGACTCTAAAAATACGTAATCTATTTTTATGATAGTTGTTAGAGCAGTTGATGCTAGGCATATGAAGTTTAATCGACGAAATACAACCTAAAATGGGGCATTAATCGAACCGAGGGGGTTGCTACACGGGCCTCGGACTGATCGATGAAAGGCCTCGAGGTTGATGCCTGGGTTCGAGCTCGAACTATTGAGGATTACCGGGAAAGGAATAACAGTTAGGATATAATTAAAGAAGGCTCTTTAAGGCCAGTATCAAGCAATAAAATAATAACAAGTATGTAAGCACTAAATGGAAAGAGTCGCCTCGAGCGAGTAAGTTAGAGAGAAAAGAGAGAGGGAGTTATTATTAATCTTGTGTAGAATGGTTGGAGCAACAACAACACTTTACAAAGTGGTGAGGATTCCCTTTATATAGGAGGGGAATCCCGTTATAGTACAACATATATTAATTGTAAAAGCATGGAGATGGGATGGCCAGATGCGATGCCTCGATACAGGCTCTGGGTAGGCCGGCTCTATCAGACTTTGTTGGTGCCTTGGGAATTTCCCGTTTTGCTCTAGCCTCAATCTTCGTCTTCTTTGAGTCGGGCCTCGACGATCCCCGATGGAGGGAACTCAGTCGCAACTCCACATCCTCAAGGTCTCGAGACATTCTTTTGAATTGACTTGATAACAAGAAATTAGGCCCTTTGATTTCGCTGCATACACATGTCCAGAAGTAATAAATCTACAAGAGTCTCAAGACCCCCAATCACAACTATATACGAACGATGGACTCTATCTACCACTATAGAATCACCCACCGGTGTAGACACATATACATGAGCACTCAAAGAATCACTAGGCATGACCAGATACGGTGCAAAATAAGATGACACATAGGAGTATGTATATCCTGGATCAAATAGAACTGAAGCATCTCTACTACAAACCAAAACAATACCTATGATAACTGCATCGGAAGCCTCAGCCTCACGTCTACCTAGAAGAGCATAACATCGGGGCTGGGTCCCACCACTCTGAACTACATCTCTGGGACGACCTGTTGCTGGCTGGCCTCCACCTCTAGCGGCTTGAGCTCCACCTCTAATACCTCTACCTCTAGCACCTCTACCCCCACCTTTAGCTGGCTGGGCCTGAACCATGGCACGAAAACCATGGTGCTGAGAACTGCTCGGTGCTCGAGGGCAATATCTAGCAATGTGCCTTGTGTCGCCACAAGTAAAACAAGCCCTCGACTGTTGGGGCTGACAACACTGAAAACTCTGAAGAGGCGGTGCACTGATAGGAGCTGGTGGTGCACTGTAGGACTGCTGATCAAAATACTGCATATGAGAACCGCAACCACCTGAAGTACAGTGAGAAACCTGAAGTACTGACTGAAAAGGCCTAGGAGGATGGCCACTACCATACGAATCCCTTTCTCTAGATGAGGCACCACTGAATCTTCCTGAATGACGAGGCCTCTTGTCAGACCCCTGACAGCCTCCATGCGACAGAACAATCTCAACTCTCCTGGCCACATTGGCCGCCTCCTAAAAAGAAATCTCACTCCCCGTCTCCTTAGCCATCTGAAGTCGAATAGGCTGAATGAGTCCCTCAATGAACCTCCTCACTCTCTCTCTCAGTGGGGAGTATAAGTAGAGCATGACAAGCCAAATTAATAAACCTGGTCTCGTACTAACTAACAGTTATAAAACCCTGTTGAAGACGCTCAAACTACCTCCGATAGATCTCTCTCTGAGTGACAGGAAGAAACGTCTCCTAAAACAGTTGAAAAAACTGATCACAAGTCAAAGCTGGTGACCCAACTAGTCTAGCCAAACAATAATCCCTCCACCAAGTCTTGGCGGATCCAGATAAGCGAAAAGTAGCAAAGTCGACCCCATTGGTCTCCACTATCCCCATGTTTCTGAGAACCTCATGACAGTTGTCCAAATAATTCTGGGGATCCTCAGAAGATGCATCGCTGAAAGTGGTAGTGAAGAGCTTGGTGAACCTGTCCAATCTCCAAAAGGAATCAGCAGATATAGCTGCTCCATCACCGGTCTGAGCTACCACACCCAGCTGAACTGTTCCAACTAGCTGAGCTGCTGGAGTCTGAAACTGGGGAGCCATCTGCTCTGGATTGCGAGTCGCAGGTGTTTGGGCTCCTCCTCCAGCCTGATAGACGGCTGATGCAACAGGAAGCAAGCCTGCCCGGGTCATACTCTCCATAAGGCCTACTAGACGGACCTGAGCATCCTGGAGTACTGGGGTAGCAATGAACCCCTTTTGGACCTGAGCTGGGCCCATCGAAACTGCCTGTGCCGGAACCTCATCATCAAACTCAACTTGAGGCTCCGCTGCTGGTGTTGCTGCTGCTGGGGGCTCGGTCTGCTAATCAGTGGATGAGGAAGCATCTGTTCTCGCCATCTATGAAAGAACAAAGTAGAAATTCAATTAGCATTGAGAAACCAAACCGCATGGCATGAAAGAATAGATGTGAAGTTTTTCCTAACTCTGTAGCCTCAGGGGGATTAATATAGACATCTTCGTACCGATCTCTCAGACTCTACTAAGCTTGTCCGTAAATTGCAAGACCTATGTAACCTAAAGCACTGATACCAACTTGTCACGACCCGAATTTTCCACCCTCAAGAGTCGTGATGGCGCCTACTCGTGGAAGCTATGCAAGTCAAATATTATAAAATCATTACCTTTTTTATTAAACATGTTCAACAATTTAAAATAATAAGTGATTAAATAGCGGAGTAAATTAAATAACCGAAAAATGCGGAAGACGAAAACTTAATAATTCAACCAAACACTGCTACATAATTTGAGGTACAATACTACCCAGAATTTGGTGTCACAAGTCACAGGCTGTCTAAGAATACTACAAATAAGGTCTGAATGAAATACATAAGTCTGTCTCTGAATAAGTAAAAACAAAAAGAGAAAAGATAGGATGAGACTCCAAGGCCCGCGGACGCCTACAGGACTACCTCCGGTCGCCTGAATGGACTGAAGACATCACCCTCATAACGGTCCAAAGGCTCCAGTATCAGTATTTGCACACAGGGCAGAGTGTAGTATCAGCACAACTAATCCCATGTGCTGCTAAGTGCCTAGCCTAACCTCGGCGAAGTAGTAACGAGGCTAGGACCATACTACCAAATAAACCTATGTAGTTAAATCATATACAGCGGAAATAAAAGCAGATAATTACAGCTAAAGTTGGGCGGGGGAAACATGCTGCGGGCAGTAACAGATAATAACAGAATAACAGTAGAAAAATGTAAGGAACGCCATAAAATAATTACCAGCAAAAGATAAGGAAATAAGGAAATCAAGTACACATGTAATACCGTTGCAGGCGTGCAACCCGATCCCATTTCATATAGTACTGTTGCAGGCGTGCAACCCGCTCCCATTTCACATATTACCGTTGCAGGCATGTAACCCGCTCCCATTCCACATATTATCATTGCAGGCGTGCAACCCGCTCCTTATTTCATATATTACCGTTGCAGGCGTGCAACCCGCTCCCATTTCATATCTTACCGTTGTAGGCGTGCAACCCTCTCCCATTTCATTTATCAACACTAATCATAAAACCCGCTCCCATTTCACATATTACCGTTGCAGGCGTGCAACCTGCTCCCATTTCATATCTTACCGTTGCAGGCGTGCAACCCGCTCCCATTTTATTTATCAACACCAATCATAAAAGAACCCCGACAAGGGAACAAAAATATTACAATGACATCCCGACAAGGGAATAATAATATCACAACAACATCCCGGCAAGGGAACACTAATATTACGACAACATCACGGCAAGGGAACAATAATATTACAACAACATCCCAACAATGGAACAATAATGTAATTCTCATATGAAGCATGAATAAACCACTACGGAGTCATACAAATTACAATACAAGACTCACGGGCATGTTTGACACTGACGTATAGATACTCGTCACCATGCCTATACGTCGTACTCCACAGTTAACGCGTAGCAAATAAGACACAACTCCTAATCCCTCAAGCAAAGGTTAGACCAAACACTTACCTCGATGCCACGAACACAGTTCAAGCCTCAATTGTAGATTTACCTCTTGATTCCACTATCAATTCGCTTGTATCTTGCCACAAGTTACTTAACTATATCAATAAATGCTAAATGAATCAATTCTAATGCATGAAAATAAGTTTTTCAACGTTTTCCCCAAACGTCAAAAATCAACCCCGAGCCCACATGGTCAAAACCCGAGGTTCGAACCAAAACCCGATTACCCATTCAACCATGAACCCAAATATATAATTTATTTTGAAATCGGACCTCAAATCGGGGTCCAACTCCCCAAAATTTGAAAAACCTATGTTCTACCCAAAACACTCAATTTCCCCATGAAAACCCTTGATTTTGAGTTTAAATCATGCGAAAAGATATTAAAAATTGAAGAAAACGAGTTAGAATTGATTTGCAATTGATTTGGAAGAAGAGTTGCCTTTGAAAAATCGCCCAAAGATGTTTAGGTTTTGAGAAAGTTTGAAAATGAGAAATTTTCGGCTAAGTTATTATTTACACAGGCGCAGGTATTGCAATTGCGATGATATGTTCGCAAATGCAAACTCTCAATTGCGGCAAAAGCTTCACAATTGCGAAGGATGCCTAGATCTGCTTACTTCGCAAATGCGAACCATTGGTCGCAAATGTAGTGCCTGCTAAGGTCGCAATTGCGACATAAGCTTCGCAATTGCGAAGGTTCCCTACCCAGCCCAGTCTTCGCAAATGCGATGGGTTTTTCGCAAATGCGAGCTCGCAATTGCGAGCCAGGCTTCTGTGCAAAACACTCTGTGACCTATCCAAAACTCACCCGAGCCCTCGGGGCTCCAAACCAAACATGCACAGTAACCCAAAAACATCATACGGACTTGCTCGTGCAATCAAATCCTCAAAATAACATCAGTAACTATGAATTAAACCTCAAAAACTCATCATTTTCATCAAGAACACTTAAAGTTCATAACTCTTCAACCGGAGGTCCAAATCACGTCAAATAAACTCCATTTTCACCAAATTTCACAGTTATCATTTAAATACTTTAACAAGTTTGTACCGGGCTCTGGAACCAAAATACGGGCCCGATACCAATGGTTTCAAACATTAATTCTTTTCTTTATTTCATAAGTAATTCAGCAAAATAATTTCTTTTAAAAATTGATCTCTAAGGCTTGGGACCTTGAAATTCATTTCTGGGCATACGCCCAAGTTTTATATTTTACTGCGGACCTCTCAAGATCGTCGGAACACAGATCCGGGTCTGTTTGCTCTAAATATTGACCAAAGTCAACCATAATCAAATTTTAGCTCTAGAAATGTCTACTTCTCATATTTTACATACCAGCTTTTCGGATATATATTCGGATCATGTACACAAATCGAGGTAAGGTACAAAAGAGGTTTTAAGGCCTCAGAACACAGAATTTGTTTCTAACTCAAGTGATGACCTTTTGGATCATCACATCCAAAATCCAATCTGAACACGCCCTTAAGCCCGAAATCACCCAACAGAGCTAATGGAATTGGCGGAATTCCATTCTGAGGCGGTCTTCATACCGTTCCGACTACGATCCAAATTATAATGCTTAAGCTCTCATTTATGGACTAAATGTCCCAAAACACTCTGAAACTCAAAACGAATCATCCCATCGAATTACAATATCATAAACAAATACGAAAAAGTAGTTAATAAGGGATCGAGGCGTAAATTCTCAAAACGAACGGCCGGTTCGTCACAAGTGCAATAACCCTAAACAACTTATATTAACAAGGGAATAATAGAAATATTATTTTGAATATCAACATTCAATCTGGACTAAGATGCAACTCCAGTCCCAGACTATCATAAAAGGATACTCAGAGTAGAAGAAACTCAACGCACAATAGAAATCTACTTGCAGAATTTCATGACCCAAAAGTTACAAACACAACATATTAAGTTGACGCCTTGAATCCAGCTTCAGTAGCCAAGGATCGAAACGCCTTGAATCTAGGAAGGGGTCCAGAAGAAAGGAACAACCAAGACCAACAAATATCTTGTGGAACTTGAATTGATTACTTCACCCACTTTCAAATATTAGTTGTTTTGACAAACTGAATTTGTTTTAAAATTATTTGAAATTTCATAAAAACAAGAAGTCATTTATTATTTTTTTTGCTAAACCTATTCGATTTCTCAAAGATTTTGACATACCTTCATAAAAATAGCATCTCCTTCTGGAACACTATCAAACATATCTCCCCCGACATGTTCCACCCCTACAATATTATGAACACAAAGTTAATTCAAGTTAAGAATTGATTGTGCATGTATAAGAAAACATTCTATCACTTGACAAAACTCTATCATTTTGGATGAGGTTTAAATTAGTTTGATATAATTACATAATCATGCAATGTGACATTACTGTGATCAGAGGCGGATCCAGAATTTCAAGAGGATGGGCGTACTATTATGAAAAGGTAGATCAAAAATTTAGATTTGACTGTTTAACTTTAGTATCTTACCATAAACCTACTACACTTTAAAAATTATAGGTTCAAAATTATATACTTTTTAAATTTTTAGTGATTTTCACACACACACACACACACACACACACACACACACATATATATATATATATATATTCCGTGTCGAAAGTAAGACCGTACGAAGTGGAATTTGAACGGCCAATTTCACTTATAGAGGTACATCAAATAATAATTGTACCATAGAAATCTTTGAGCATGGGTGTACACACATATATTTATGTAATTTTGAAGAAATATAACATTATTATATACAGTTTAGAAAAAAAAGTATGGGTTCACGCAAACTCATATCCCTTAAACTAGATGTGCCTCTGACTGTGACACTTCCTGTATATCTACGTTACGAAGCTAGAAGCTATAATAGGAGTAATATTTAGCATTTCAATGTATATAAGGTAAATCTCTAATGATTGTATATGATATGAATTAAGTAAATTTAACTAGTGTTGGACCAAAATATCAAAGCAAAGTAAACAATAAAACTAAGAATGAGAAGGTACCACGATAGAAAGGGGAATGTTGAATAACATGTGGAAAATCAAAGCTAGTGCCCTTAATTGTGGGGTATTTCGATGTAATCATCTTGAGATTGACTCCAAGACTACCTCCAACATCAACCAAACTTTTAATGTTCTCAAAACCTTTGTAATTTTCAAGTATTCTTTTCATGATTACAGTTGTGTGATTGATCATTGCCTTGTTGAAAACATCATTAAATTTGGGGTTCGATTGTTGATATTCAAATCCATGTACATCATGCACCCTGTCAAATGGTACTCCTATTTCAAGAACTGCATATTTTAATTCAAACCTATGAACCAAAATGAGAAAGAGAGTCAGATATGATCTGCCAATGAGCAAGTTCCTCCCACATCTCTTCAGAAATGGGGTGTTGTCCATTTTTCCTCTTGTAAAGCCATTTTCAAGAAGGAATTTAGACAACATTTCCTACCATGCTTAAGGGGCCTATTTAGCCCATATAATGCCTTGTAAAGTTTGAATACATGTTCATCATGCTCATGATACACAAAACCATATAGTTGTTTGACAAAGACTTCTTCCTTTAAATATCCATTTAAAAATGCACTTTTGACATCCATTTGGAACAATTTGAATTCCATATGAGATGCAAAGGCAATAAGGATTCTGATGGCTTCCATTCGAGCTATTGGGCGAAAGGTCTCATCACATTTGATCACTTCTTTTTGATTGTAGCCTTACACTACTAACATGGCCTTGTTCCTTGTTATATTTCCAAACTCATCAAGCTTGTTTATGAACACCAACCTAGTTCCTATAACAGTTCTGTCTGAGGGTCGAGGAACCAGGTGCCATACGCGGTTCCTCTCAACTTGATGAAGTTCATCTTGCATAGCAGTAATCCTGCCAGCATCTTTCAATGCCTCCTTGATATTCTTTGGCTAAATTTGCAAAGGGAATACTGAGAAGGCAAGAGAGCTTCTAGTCTTTGATCTGGTTTGAATTCCCGAATCAAGAGGAGTGATCACATTTTAGAGAGGATGTAAACTTTTGTGCTTCCAGTTATATACATGAATCTCTTTGTGAGAAGACCTATGTTGCTCTGAATGGGATCCATTGTTTGCATAAATGGAGGATTTAGTGCCTCAGCATCAGGAGTTCTTGCACTACATCGGAAAACTCTATTCTCTGCTTCAGTTGTTGTGTTAGTGGAACTAGGTTTTTCTGTATCAGCTGGAGATTCTACTTCATCTTCTTCATTGGATTATTTGATTTGACTCATCATGTCACCCTTTCCATTTGCCATATCAGTGGCTTCTACAGGAACCTTTGACTATTCTCTGTCTTGATCAATCTTATCAAGTGAATCTTTCCCACAGAAGTGGTATGATTCATCAAAGATTACATGCATGTTTTCTTCAACACATTGAGTCCTTTTGTTGTAGACCTTTTATGCTTTGCTTTGTGAGGAATATCCAAGAAATATACCTTCATCAGTCTTGGTATCAAATTTTCCTAGTGCTTCCTCACTATTATTTAGAACGAAACATTTGCAGCCAAGCATTCTCAAGTTAGTTAGCTTGAGTTTTCCCTCGTTCAGCAATTCATATAGGGTTTTGTTCAAAAGTGACATAATCATGCACCTGTTCACCAAATAGCAAGTAGTGTTGACTGCCTCTGCCCAAAAACCTTTTACAACACCATTGTCAATCAGCATAGTCCTTGCCATGTCTTCAAGAGTCCTATTTTTCCTCTGCATAACACCATTTTGTTGGGGTGTTTTAGGAGCTGAACATTTTTGACTTATACCATTCTCAGCACAAAATTCGTCGAATTTTGCATTAGTGAACTATGTACCTTGATCGGATCTTATACTCACTACATTATGGCTCATCATCACTCGAATCTGCTTCACAAAGACAACAAAAATTGGAAAAGTTTCATCCTTGGTTTTGAGGAACATTGACCATGTGAATCTGGAGTAGTCAACAACTATGGCAAAAATGTACTTCTTTCCTCTCTACTTGACACCCTCGTAGGTCCACACAGATCCCTATGGAGGAGATCAAGTGGCCTAGAAGTGCTTACTTCCTTTTTGTGATTGAAGGAGGACCTGACTTGCTTTCCGTTTACACATGCATCACACACCCTGTGGCCTTTTAATCTTGACTTTGCCAGCCCACGAACCAAGTCCTTCTTGACCAGCTTGTTTAGCAACGAAAAGCTTGCATGTCCCAATCGCTAAAATGACCATTAACTTTAAGAGATGGGAACTAATTTATTTGCTTGAGTACAAGCAAAGACATAAGTTTGGGAGAGTTGATAAGTGGGAATTTTGACTAGATATTAACACCTTTTTTCTTTTGTTTTAGTCCGAAAGTATTGAATTATGTTCCCGAAACTAATGAAATTGTGCAAATTGCAAGAATGTTGGAAGTTTGGTCTCTCATAATGAAATCCGAATAAAAAAGGAGTGTTATGAATCATAAGGCAATAAAGGGCGTAAAAGGAAAGAAATGCAGTCTGCAGAAGGATTTTCGCGGCCGCAGAAGAAGTGCGGATCACAGACTTCCATCTACGATCGCAGACCAAGTAAAAGCTCCCAGTAGAACTTTGGCCAATGTGTGGACATCACATGAATTGTGCGGTCACAGAACATGGTTTTCACTGACAAATAATTCAAAGTTCAGAGAGTATGAAAAAGACCAAGTCCTTTACGCCTTGTTGAAGCGCGGACCCCATAAGAATGGTGCGGCCGTAGAAAATACTTCGCAGCCGCAATCCAGAAATGTGCGGCTGTAGAATCCTAGTTCCTGCCAAGTGAAGAATTCTGCAGACCGCACATGGAATTGTGTAGCCGCAGAACCACTCGAGGGGCATTTTTGTTAATGAAATTTAGGCCACTATAAATAGATGAGTTTCATATATTTAGGTTATGTTTCGAAGTTTGAGCTGTTGTAGCCGTTACATTTTGCCATTTTAGGATGTTTGTGATTATTTTAGTATTTAAACATTATATTTTATCATTTTAATCTTTGATTATGAGTTTAACTAGCTTTTCTTCTTTATTTCTTCAGTTCTCACTATGAGTAGCTAGATACTTACTAGGGTTGTGACCCAACCCTAGTGTATAAACTTTATAGGTATTTAATTTAATTCTTTTTATGATTGGGTGTTGATTATTTAGCTTAGTTCTTGCTTCAATTTTAGAATTAATGGTTGCAAACATTGATTCATGTCTTTGTGACTTAGTCTCTACTTGAAAAAGAGGGACCTAGTCGAGGATAGCTTGGGTAACAAGGAATTGGGTTAATTAAGAGTTTGATTAGTCTAATCAAAGGGTTCAAACTAGAGATAGTAAGAACCCCATTTCAGCTCATAACAACTATTTAATTTGATAACCATTTTGACTTGAGAAAGCCAAATTGGGAAAAGTGACTCTTTGACCGAGAGGTATTGAGTGGGTAATGTGGAGTTGAGATCTATAATACACCCCAATCAATAAAATAATTATTAACATCTTTAACCCATTCGGCGAACACCTAGGTTATGGTCACATCCATAGGCTTTTTAATTATTTGAAAAAACACCAAAAACAATCGTTCATTTCTAGTTTCTTTTCCGTAGCTTATAATTGTTAAACTAATAGTAGAAGTAAAAATCAAAACTTTTTGTGGAGTTACAAATTTTGTTAATCCATTCGCTTTCTTCAAGTTTATACTCCTAACACGGCTTATAACTCCCTGTAGATTCAACCCCGACTCATAGTTAGGTAAATTATATTGCATACAACAGTATCATATCTCCTATCGAGGTATGTTGTGGACGTCATAAAAATTTGGCACTGTTGCCGAGAATTTAAAATGGTATTTGCTATATATTTGGTTAGTTTTTGAAATATCTTCTTTTCCTTCAGTGTGACTAACTTGTGTGAGAAAATTTTAGGTACAATTATGGAGGATAATAATGATCTCAGAAATGTGCCTTTGGGGGATGTGGACGACGAGGTTGAGCAAGTCGAGGAGGTACCTCTTGAACCTCATGGCAATCGAAGAGGCCGGGTGCCTCATGACAATGTACCCCCTCCACCCTGCCTCCACCACGAGCGGCTCAACACCATATATTGCCCAACGAAGGTAATGCTAGTGCAATAGTCCCTCCCCGTATTAGGGCGTGAAATTTCCAAATAATAAATGTGATGCTCACTTTACTTTAGAAACGAGGATTCTTCACCGGTGCTCCAACACAAAATGCTTATAAACATTTGAAGGGGTTTGTGAACACTTGTTGGGAGAGCAAACAAACAAATGTCTCCGAGGATGCATTTAGGCTAAGGTTTTTTCCCTTCTCTCTACAGAGGAAAGCTTTAGATTGGTTGGAACGATTGCCAAACTATTCAATTCACACTTGGAATGAATTGGCAATAAAGTTCATTGCAAAGTTCTTCTCTCCCGGACACATGTCTACACTTCGAGATGAGATTTTGGCATTCAAGAAAGAGCTGAATGAACCACTACACGAGCCAAGGCCCAAGCCAACAACAATGGTGACAACAAAATAATCAAGGCAATTGGAATTCTAGCAATCAAGGAAATTGGAGTGGTGGCAAAAATCACGGGAATTGGCATAACAACAATAATCAAAGAAATTGGAATGGAAATAACCAAGGAAATTAGGGGGGTAACAATCAAGGCGGATGGAGCAACAATCAAGGCACTCAGGGGTTGGGTTTTCAAAGGCCCCAGATATACCAACTGTGAGCACGTGATTTTTGTTTACGCGACAATCACTCCAAAAGAAATCAAAATAATAACAAATGGTCTCGCCGTACAATTTTTGGAATTTACGTGACATTTTTTGGTAGTTATTTGTGGTTCTGTCCATTCTTATTTAGTCTTATCAAACAAAAAATACAAAATATATATGTCGTGTGTAATTAAACCATAATTCGGCTATTAAAAGGAAAATCACAAAAAATATGCATCTTTTATTCTATTTGTCGCCATGGTGTAATTTTACCTATTTAAATATTTTAATATGTGTGTGATAATTGTGTTAAGTGCTAATTAATGGGTGTTTAATTTCATTTTTAATTAGGTTTTGTGTTTTAAAATTAGAAAATAAAAGAAAAGAGTGCAAATTGGTTTAAAAATCGGATTGGGCCTGTTTTCTTTTTAAAATTTGAGGCCCAAAAGCAGCCCAAGGCAGCCGGTCCAAGCAACCCATCTCCCAGGCCACCAAAACGATGTAGTTTGACACCAAAACTACGTCATTTAAAGGACAATCCATCTCAGCCGTTCAAACCAGGTCGATCTGACGGCCCTAGTCCCATCTCCCTTACCCATTACTTAACCCGACCCAATGAAACCCGGTTTGATCCGTTCCAGCATAAGACAAAACGACCCCATTTCATATAGTTAAAGTAATCCAAACCGTTGATCTCATTAGATCCATCGGCTTGGATCCACTCACCTACCCCGTATATAAGCCCATCCCTCTTACCCCACGCCCCCAAGCCAGACCCCCCCTGCCCTTAGGTCGTCTTCACCAGACCCAAACCCTTTAGAACCCTAGCGCCGCCCCCCTTTCCCCTCGCCATAAACCCGGCGGCAAGGACGCCGGTGACCACCATCTTAACACCCTAGGACCTCCTTGACCCCCTGAACACAGATCCACTAGCCGTGGGTCTCGAATCTTCCCCCACCATCTCGAATCTTCATTTGAAGATTCGAGCCGGACCTCGATCTACACCGACCTACCACAAATTCATACCAGGTATCCCCTTGACCTTCCTCGTGACCAAACCAAGCTTGGTTTGGTCTGAATCTACCCACAAATCCCAAAACCCCAAATCTGAAGATTCGAACCCTAGAACACAAGAATTTATGGAGTCTGTTTGGATTTAAACGGAAGTTTGGGGTCTAGTAGACCCTAATCGAAGTGTTCTCGGTCGAGAACACCTCAGTTAGGATTTGTTCGACTTCAAACGGGCAAATCAAGCTCGGTCCTGGGTCATCTGTGTTTAAGCTTTTCTGGTTTGTTCACTGTTCCCTTTTGTTATCTATTTAGTCTAGATTAGTTTATCGGCATGTTTATTTAGTTTGTTTGTTTATTTTGGGATTTCTGTTGTCAGTTGTTCTCCATCTCCATAAGACCTGTTATTTGGTCGATTGTTTATTCTGTTATGTTGAATCCGTATAGTAGTATACATATTTCAATATGATTAACATCGTCGAATCAATAATGCCTGGTTTTTCCCTGTATCGTGCAAAATTGTCAAGAACAGTTCATGCCCTATTTGTATTATTTGTTTAATCGACTGATTTTTCTACGTTATAATTAATATAGTCGATTAGATAAACGTCGTCGATTAGTTTCATAGGACTGAATGTTCAAATGTCTTGATTCTTGATAACTTCATATGATTTGATCGAACCATTGTCGATTAGCTGGTTGTTTGAAAACTATCTGTGAATGGTTTGTTAGCTATAATACAATAGTTGGAATTTAGTTAGGATAGTTTGTTGAATTTGAACTCCCATAAGTTCAGAATTTCATTTTTGTTGAAGTTGGGATAAAACAGTAATGGTCAGGGGTTTTAAAAGGTTTGGTTTGGGGTTATAAAATTCTGAAATGCTTAAAGGCAAGTTGAGCTGACAATAAGGTACTAAAACATTGATTCAAGTAATGGAATTAATTGACCAATAGTGGAATTAATGACATATTGAGTGCCTTTAATGGCTGGAAATCAGAAAAGCATGGCAATTTGTAGTTCTTTAATGAATTAGGGTCAATTGGACAGCATGTGCTGTCAGGATACATTCCTGCTGCCCATGTTTGGTTTAGTTTAATAAAATGATAACGACATTTTAATAATGAAAATAGTTTTTGTCAGGGGAATCTCATGGGAAGGGTTTTATTTTATCTTTGAGTGGAAAAACAGCAGGAGAACATGTGAGGGAGTTTGAATGGTCTAACAGGCTGTTTTGAATGGGCTGATGCTAGGAAAAATAGAGTAGGACACAAGCTAAAAAGGCAAAAAAGAGTTCTGAATTAGAAAGGGTCAATCAGACAATAGAGAGTTCAGGGCATTAGTTCTGAAAATCAGAAAGAGGATAGTAGATAGTTTCAAAAAGAGAGAGTTCCAAAAAGGGGTTCTGAAAATCAGAAACTGTTTCCCATTGATATCTTGATTTCACCTATTTCAGCCTATTGATTAACACTGGTATTTCCAAGTCCCGACTGAGTCTACTGGGTGTTTGTTTCATTGGATTGTTTCTGGGTTTTGTCCATCTGGGGTATTGATTCTACTCTACTGTTTGCTGCTGTCATTTTTGCTACTGCTTTCCATCGGTTATAGTTGCATCTTGCACTGGAATTTATTCTGCTGTTCATTTGTTGCTACTGCTGCTGTTCGTTGCTGTTATTTGTGGTCACTGCTGCCATTTGTTTTGCTGCTGATTTTCTGCTTCCATCTTCTTCTTCATTTGTAAGCATTTCCAGGTACATACATCTGAAACCATGTGTTGATGTTAAGCTTGAAGATTGGAGTTGAAATGAAATAAATGAATGCTCGTTTGCTTCACAGTATCTATGCTCAAGATATAGCAATAGGATGAATGATAAAATAGTTTGTGATTGTTTAAGCTCATCCCAATTGTATTTATATTGTGTGAATTAGAACGTACTCGAAATCGATTTTGGGGACTGTTAAATAGCACGGTGCTAGATCGACTAGACATATTTCCATATGTTTTAGCAATCTAGTATGGTTGGTGATGATGATATAACACAGAATATTAGCGTGCATTTGTATGTATCCCATTGGACCTTCGAGTCGTTTTGTCATGGCCCGATCCAGTTTGATTTTAACACATCTTTCAAACAAACTTTCATATTACGTTAGTTAATGCCAACGGATTAACCATTAATGTCAACTCTCTTGTTTGAATTCTATGTTTCAATAAAGGTTAAATAGCGTAGATTAATAATTAATGTTAGCATCGGCTCACCATTTAAACGAAGTGGCTACTAATTTTATAGAATCGGTAGGTTTTACCTATTTGGAGAGTACGAATCAATGCTGCAGGGTTAAAAGCTTTAATCTAATAGGCGTGAATCTAGCAAGATGGTCTAAAATTCAGATCTAATAAACTTTCGAATAAGCACTAAGAATCAAGGTTAATGTTATTTTGAATAGTCAAAAAATAATTATTCGTCTGTTCACATAATTATGCGGAGTTAACCTAGTTATATGATAATTAATCTTCTTGGACTACATCATTTTATCGAGTTTTGTATTTATTTATAATTTTAAATTTTAAGTAATTTTCCTTTCTGTCTTAATCTAGTACGTAATATGTTATGCTTGTAACATGTAGCTAAGTGAGATTTTCCTCTTTCTCTTCTTATTTTTAATAGAAATGTAGTAACTTTAGAATATCCTTAAAATAAATGAGACGAGCCTCGCCAAATAAAACGCAAATCGCGGGGCCCTCAATAATCGATCATAATAAATACTTAGAATTTGGGAATGACTGTTTAGTGAATTTCACTGTCTTCCCCAAAGATAATAACGCGTCAGACTCTTTCGGCGCGATTTAATCAAATTATATTCTTAAGTTCGGGTGCGCATTTATGTGGCCCAAATTCAAATCTCAATGGAGTTGAAGTGTGTTAACAACTACGGGTGCATTGATTGTGACGTGGTTCGAGATGCATTTTCACGACGTTGCAATTCTATAAAAATAAATGATAATAATAAAAGCGGTTTAAACTTAATAAAAGCACATAAGTCACAACATATATTTAAATAAGATATTTAGCCATTATAACAATTTAAGCGACCGTGCTAGAACCATGGGATTCGAAGGTGCCTAACACCTTCCCTCGGGTCAACAGAATTCCTTACTTAGAATTTCTGGTTCGCAGACTTCATTTGGAAAAGTCGAAAATTTCCTAGATTTGGGATTCAAGATAAACCGGAGACTTGGGACACCAAAAACCAAACCTTTCCCAAGTGGCGACTCTGAATTAAATAAATAATCTCATTTCGAATATTGTCACTTAAATTGGAAAAACTCCCTCGCGCATTTAACCATTCGGGGCCTGACGCGCAAAAAGGAGGTGTGACAGCTCTGGCGACTCTGCTGGGAATTTTTAACCCAGAACGTTAGTTCAGGGTTTAGAATTCGAGCTTAGAATAATTGTTATATTTGGCTTTATTATCTGATCTTTATTACATGTTTGGGCATAACGTGCTAAATGTTGTCTTTTACCGCTTTGATATTATCTGAACTGTATATAAATTGTGCCAAAACCCTTCTCTTCTTATCTCCGGAGAGAAGCTCGCTGGTCGAGACTCCCTATTCTGTTAGTGTCAATACCTGAAATAAGAAAGAGGCCGGACAAGTTACAAAGCCGGACGATCTCGCGGGTCCCCGGTACGTAGCCCTCTCCTCGACTCGAGTTGTCCGCTCGGGTACACAGTCTAGAACATATACCCAGGTTATAAACCTAGTATAACAAAACCTCATGTCGGATCCCTAGTAGGAACGTTTATTTGCATCATGTTGCATTTGACATAGGGGACTCAACACAGGGGTTGGGTCCGTCTAGGACAGACAACCTGAAATGAAAAGACCATCCTCCTGCATCCCATTTGTTTTGTGCATTTATTTGCTTCAATTCTGCATGCTGACCGGTTTCAAAAAAATAGCATCGTAGGGAGATAATTACTTAAAAACTTTAATTACTTTAACTTTAAATAGCATCGTAGCTAAAAAAAAACTTTAAAAAAAAATAGCATCGTAGGGAGATAATTACTTATTTTTGGAAAAATAAAACCAATGTCCAAGTAGTGTCAAAACCTCGCCGGAATTTTCTTAAAAAAAAAGAAAAAATGAAAACAAAATTTGTCTTTTAGTTTGATTTATTAAAAAACATATATAAAAAAATTCCTTTTAATCACTTTCAAAATCCAAAAAAATATATATTTATTTAAAAGTAAAAAAAAGGGAAAATTCAAAATACAAAAAAAATGTTGTTTCTTTTGTAATATCTCTTTTATAAATTCAGACTAATAGTCCAAATACTTCCTTAAAAGATTTTTCGAAATTTCAAAAAAAAAAAGTAAAAAAAAAAGTTCAAAGAAAAATATTTCTTTAGTCTTCATCTCTTTTCAAAAATAAAAAAAAACAAAACAAAATATAAAAATATTTTCTCCTTTTCTTTAAAAGATTGTATTCAGAAGGGGTTTAGTTCATTTCCTCTACGCCTAATCGTCCCGAACTATGCCGGTTTGATTCTCACCGGATGTGAGATACGTAGGCAACCCTCATCGGGTCCAACCCCCTTTTTTTGCTAAAATAGCCAAAAACAAATAAATAAAAAACATGTCAAAATTTTAATTCTGTCATAAAGAAGTCAGGTGATGTTGTTTTGTCATAAATAGCCGAATGTTCCCGAAAGGGACGCCGGAAGGCTGACTTTGCATAAACAGCCACCTTTTGGGTCATGTTTAGGGTCTTTGGTCCAGTTGACCCACACAGCCTTAAAAATCTTCATCCCCAAGACGTTGAAAGGTCGTGTTTGCAATATTGAGTTTTAGAATTTGAAAAACGACAAAAAGAGTTGTGAATAAGGCATGTGATGCTGTTTTGTCATAAATAACCGAATGTTCCCGAAAGGGACGCCGGAAGGCTGACTTTGCATAAACAGCCACCTTTTTGGTCATGTTTAGGATTTTTTGTCCAGTTGACCCACACAGCCTTAAAATCTTCATCCCCGAAGTGCTGAAAGGCCGTGTTCGAAAATCTGATCTTCTTTTTTAGAAAAATAGTCAAAATATTTTTTAAAGTCACCTTAATAAATGTGCAGGATGAGCACGATGCAAAATGAACACTTTTCGATAATGACTAAAATCCCTGTCAAGTTACGGCTATGGTGGAATGATCTAGGTGCTGAGGGGCAAGATGAGGTCAAGAAATATCTGAAAGGTCTCACGGGTTTACTGGAAATCCAGCCTCGGGGAGATATCATAAGAGCTTTGGTCACCTACTGGGACCCAGCGCACAATGTTTTCCATTTTTCCGATTTTGAACTCACCCCGACTCTGGAGGAAATGGCTGGGTACATCAGAATTGCTGAACTTCCATTAAGGCAAAGATACCTGGTCGCCCCAAGGGCTGTCACGGTGCATCGGTTCCAAGACTCACTAAAAATACCCAGGACGGTCCACAACCCAGATTTGGCCGCCGGTTTTTGTAATCCATGCTTCATATACGACAGGTATGGTCATGTAGGAGGATTCAACAATCGGATTAACAAGCTATGCAGCAAAGGTAGTCGTCAGAAGTGGGATAACCACAGACGGGTGGCTTTCATGATAACGTTTTTGGGCCTTCTAGTATTTCCAAGGAAAGATGAAAATATTGATCTGAAGATATCCGGGGTCGTCAGTACTTTGCTCACTCAAAATGACAGTACTTTCGCGCCTATGGTGGTATCCGATATCTTTCGAGCTCTCACAGCCTTCAAAAATTTCTTCGAAGGTTGTAACTTGCTGCTACAAATGTGGATGACTGAACATCTCTGCCATCGTTTCGAGCTTTTAAGCCATGATTCCTCGGAGAAAACTTGCATAGAAGAGTTTTACACGAGAACCAAAGAAATCAGTCTGCCCAAAGGAGTTATGGCATGGACCTCATTCTTTCAAGCTCTTAATGCCAGCCAAATACAATGGACACTGGGATGGTTGCCTGTTGATGAGATCATGTATATGCCAGCAACTAGAACTCATTTCCTACTGATGGGACTTAAGAGCATTCAACCCTACGCGCCCTGCCGAGTCTTGAGACAACTCGGAAGATACCAGATAGTACCACACAAGGAAGATCTTAGTGCTTAAACAATTGAGATAAGCCCTGACGGGCAATTTCCTGAAGCAAAAATCCGCCAGATCTGGAATGAATGTCAATATTTGAAAGAAGATACTTGTGTGCAAGATAGGGCCAAAAGTGAAATGGCACCGGGTTACCTTGCATGGCATAGAAGAGAAATCGAACATGAAAGGCCGGCTAAAAGACCCCACATCCTGAATTTCGCCGAGTCATCGCAAAAGCAGTGGGATTGGTTGGCAAAAGAAAGAGGCTATCGTACCGAAATCAGCAGGTTGAAGCAACAAGTGGAAGGTCTAAAATATGAGCACAACGTGCAAGTTGCTACCGATCGAGGCGAAAAGAATAGATTGGCCCAAGAAAATGAAGAACTTAGGGCCCAAATCCAGAAATTGAGATTGGCTCTTGAGGAACAAACAAGGAGTCGATCAGACGAGCAGTTGATAAAAGGGTTGAAAAGTGAAGTCAGGGAATGGCGAGATGGTTTAGAAGAGTCTGAAAACGTCATGGCAGAGCTCAAGGTGCAGTGGCGTACAAGAGCAGATAAGCATCGCTGATACTTGAATCAATTGAAACGCGACCACGAGAAAACTGTTGCCGAAATGAAGAGAGAAATGGCTACACTTGAGGTTAAAGCAGTTAATCAGGCCGAGGATTTCCAAATTGAGAGCAGATACTGTTACGACTTGTTGGCCCGGATGAAGGTAGAAGTACGACAACTGAAGAATCAGCATATGCAGGATTCTCAGGTTTTAAAGACATGTAGTGATCAGATAAAACGCCTGCTCATAGAGAAGAAGCAAACCAGAGATAAGATCAGGACCATTGCCCGTGCCATCATCAGACGGTGTCTACGGTGTGAGAACATGACCAGCATTACCGTTCTCTCGGCAGTGATGGGTTATGTTAAGCAGACCATGCATGAGCTGGAACAACTTGAAAGGGATCTCACACCTAGGACCGCGGCGAGGCCAAACGATGCCCCGCAGGCACCAATTTTCGAAACCTTAATGTATTCATAGGTCGAGTCTGTATCTTAGCATCGTTTGTCTGTCTTTTCGCAGCAGGGTGCATTAGTCTGTTTGAGTCTATGTTTATTTTCAAGGTTTGTTTTTCCTTTTTCAAAAATGTTGGTTGTAATAGATCGTTTCAGTAATAAAATGTGTGCTTCTTTTACACTCATCTGCTTTGAACTACGTAATGATCTGATTCACGCGACATCGTGATACGTAGGCAATCCCCATCAGATCCGGTCACATCTTAACTGCAAAAATTGAAGACAGTAATAAAAAGAGAGAAAAAAAAATAAAAACAAAAAACAAATAAAAAAAATAAAAAAATAAAAGGGAAGCCTAAAAGGAAGCCGGAATGACGCATGCTTTCGTTGCAAACATGTAGAAATTCACTTAACTGTTAGGTGCATCATGCCCCAACGTGAGATTGCCTATCTGTTATTTGTTTCGAACTAACCGTTCGTTTGTCGTTAAGTCCTTCCAGGTTTTAGAAAAGGCGGTTGGTTTGGTGAAAGTCTGGCCTCACATTCATACTTCACGAGGTCGAAAGGGAGTGTTCAATTACCTGTTGTTAAGTCAAGGGGCGGTACTCACACTTACTTCACAAGATCAAAGGGAAGCATAGAAATGTCTTCAGAAATTCCTTTGCCAACAGTTCCTGTTTCCGAGGAGAGTTCGATCTCGGCCGTCCTTGCGCCCGAGTCCGCAAGTACGGAGGAAAATAGAATCCTGCGGCTCCGTATGTTGGAAATGCTGGATGATTGGAATAACGGAAAAGAGCCACCAAGTGTTATCCCTGGATTCCCTGAGTTGTTCTCAAGGACAAGTGGGACTTCTAACGTCCCCATAAGCTATCCGGCTGCCCCATTCGGGTACCCAGCCATTTCGGCCTTCTCTGCTGGATCGCCCTCTGATTCTTATCCCCGGACGTCAACAACAGATGTAGCTACAAACATCTTTACTGCACCTCCATGTCCAATTGTGGCACAACCCGCTACACACAAGCCAAATTTTGACTCATCCTCATTCACATTCCAAGCACCATCTTTCTCACTGGAACCAACTCGGTTCGCCACCAACACTCATCCTCCACAGCCTCAATGCGAGTTTGCACCTGGGCAGGATCAGAACCCCAAAATTGCTGAACAAGATGAGATGGCCAAAAGAATGAGAAGCCTTAAACAGAGTTTGAAAAACATGCAAGGTTTGAGCGGACAAAAGAGCATCTCCTATACCGATCTGTGCATACTCCCTCACGTGCACCTACTCGTGGGTCTCAGAACCCCAAAGTTTGAGAAGTACGACGGGCACGGTGACCCCATTGCTCATCTCAAGAAATATTGCAACCAACTGCGGGGAGCCGGCGGCAAAGAGGAATTGCTAATGGCATATTTCGGGGAAAGTCTGGTAGGAATAGCCTTAGAATGGTATATGGACCAAGATATATCTCGATGGCATCTATGGGATGATCTCGGCAGAGATTTTGTCAGAAAATTCCAGTATAACATCGACATTACACCAGACCGAAATTCTCTGTCAAACTTGAAGAAGAAACCTTTAGAAAGCTTCAGAGAATATGCTATTATGTGGCGCGAGCAGGCATCGAGGGTAAAACCTCCCATGGATAAGATAGAAATGGTCACTACTTTTCTCCAGGCTCAAGAATCAGACTATTTCCAGAACATGATGTCAGCCATGGGAAAGCCTTTCGCGGAAGCAATCAAGATCGGGGAGATAGTGGAGAACGGTTTGAAAACGGGTAGAATCTTAAGTCAGGCAGCCATAAGGGCAACCTCCCAAGCCGTCCAAAGCGGGTCCGGAGGAATGGCAAGAGGAAATAAAAAGGAAGAAACGACCATGGCAGCATCAGAAGCAAGAGAATATCGTAATCCCAGGCCCCGTTTTCCAGAAAGAACCCCACAACACTATTACCCCCACCAAAATGTGACATATGCTCCTCAACCCTACATGGTCATGAACACCCAGCCCTTTGTCCATCCGCCACAGCAAGCCAATCGAGGCCAAGCTCCACCTCGCAGAAATCAGCCTCCCTACCGCAACCACTATAATCCACAACCTCCTCAAAATAACCTCCGCCCTCAGGACCCACCTAGAAGGCGGACTTTCACACCCATCGGTGAACCGTATTCTACTTTGTTCCCAAAGCTAGTCCAGTTGGGTTTCCTGCAGCCAGTCCCTCAGACAAGGCACAATCCGGCATCACCTACTTACAAAGCCGGTGTTAGATGCGCCTATCATTCAGGAGTGGAAGGGAACGATACAAATGACTGCTGGGCTTTGAAAAGGGTAGTCGAGAATTTAATAGAGCAGGGGAAAATAGTACTAAGGGACGAGGAGGTCCCAAATGTGACTAACAATCCGTTGCCTGCTCACAATAACGGGCCGCTGATTGGAATGATTTGTGAGGACAAAGAATTTGATCCTCCTTTAAAAGCTATAATCGCCATCGTCGATGCAAGGAAAAGGCCTAAAACCACCCCGAAGCTAGAGAAAGGGGAAAAGAAGGTCAGTACTGTCAAGGGCGAGCCCGAAGAGAAGGTGGAGAAAAAGACAGTAACGATGGTGCCCGTAAGGAATGAAGTTCTTTACGTCCCACGAGGTCGAGCAGAGAAGCCGCAGAGTTTCGAAGTCAAAAGGGCAAAACCAATGTACGTACCAAAAGGGGCCTATGTGGTCCGGGGGACAATTTAACCACCTCGGCTGAATGAGCCAGTGGTTATCGGACGCGTGCCACAAAAGCCAATGACAAACCCATCCACAGTACCGTGGAACTATCAAAGAACGATGGTTACATAGAAAGGAAGAGAGGTCACGGGAGAACTTCCGGAAAATACTTTCGTTGGAAGGTATTCGAACACTCAAGAGTTAAACAACGCCACACGAAGACGCTTCCCACCAAAGAAGCCTGTAAGTGTTGAAGAAGCGGAAGTTTTCTTCCAAAAGATGAAAATGCCAGACTACGAAGTGGTAGATCAACTACGCAAGTGCCCCGAGCAAGTGTCCATCCTATCTCTGCTGATGAAGTCGGCTGAACACCAAAAGATCTTGCTCAAGACCCTGAACGAAGCATACGTACCAGTTGAAACCTCAGTCGAACAACTAGAACGAATGACGGAGAGGTTCTTCGCCGTTAACTAGGTTTCTTTCAGCAAGAACAACTTACCCCCAGAGGGAGTGGCTCACAACAAAGCCTTGCATCTGACAGTTAAATGCGAAGACTACTAAGTCAAGCGGGTAATGTTGGATGGAGGTTCAGGTGTTGACATCTGTCCGCTCTCTACGCTACAGAGAATGGAGATTGGGACCGGAAGAATCCGCCCCAATAATGTCTGCGTAAGGACTTTTGATGGTGTCAAGAGGGACACCCTCGGGGAAATAGACTTGGTGTTGACTATAGGACCAGTGGAGTTTGAAATAACTTTCCAGGTGCTTGACATGGATACGTCCTACAATTTTCTCCTCGGCAGACCTTGGATTCATGCGGCAGGGGCTGTACCTTCCACTCTTCACCAAATGGTGAAGTTTGAGTACGAAGACCGGGAAATTGTGGTCCACGGAGAAAACGAACAGTCTATTTATCGGGACCCATCCATCCCATATCTTGAACCAAGGGAAGGGAGCGAGCACACGGTTTATCAGGCTTTCGAAGTTGTGCTAGCAGAGCAGTATGAAGAGGGAAGACCTTACCCCCAACCTTTCTTGTCTAACGCCTCAATCATGGTGGCTAAAGAGATGATCTGGCATGGATTCAGGCCAGGGAAAGGGCTCGGACGAACATTGCAAGGAATAACGGAACCCATCACTTTGCCTTCCACCAAGAAACTTTTTGGGATAGGTTTTCAACCCACTCCAAAAGATGAAGAGTGGGAAAAGAAGAGGAAAAATGAGGGTTGGAAACTGCCTCGGCCATTGCCGGATTTATATGAAACTTTCGTCGGACCAAAATACACCGAAGAAGAAGACGATGAGGTTTTCACGGCCGAAAAGATCGAGGAGATATGTGGGGCAATGAGAGAAATGCTCTACGAAGCTCACATGGTTTAACCAGGAGAAGGCACAAGCACCGCTGAGATGCTATATGTGGGGCCAAACGCCAAGCTTCGAAACTAGGAGGCCACGCCATTCCCTACTAGACGGGAGTCCGGGTAGACCTGTCCTGCCACCCTTCCTGCATCACGAGTTATCCCCAGGATATAACTTGGATGTTTTTCCCTTCAATTGTTGTTTTGAATTCCTGAGTTATAAACATTGTTATCTTCCAAATTCCAAGAAAATAAAAATCATTATTTTCTCATTTTTTTCCTTTGTTCTGATTTTTGTTATTTTTCCTTTATCTTTTCTTTCAGTTATAATAATGCGACTTTAAATAATATGACATGCTTGCAGACTTCACGCCCAGATCACAACGAGCTATTTAATTGTGAAATAATGAACCAAGAACCAGAATATGACGAAGAAGAGGCTTTTAGGGAAATAAACCGAGAATTGGAACACTTTGACAATAAACCTAAGCCGAATGTGAATGACACCGAACCGGTTAATTTGGAAACTCCTGAAGAAATCCGAGAGACCAAAATAAGCATTCACACGGACGAGAAAATGCAAGACACGATAATTCAACTCCTTTTTGAATTTAAAGATGTGTTTGCTTGGTTATACGATGACATGCCAGGATTAGGTGTTGATCTAGTGGTTCATAAATTGCCAATTCACCCTGATTGTCCTCCAGTTCAACAAAAGCAAAGAAAGTTCAAAACTGATGTCAGTGACAAAATTAAAGAAGAGATCACTAAGCAGCTGAAAACAGGAGTAATTCGGGTAGTCCAGTACACCACGTGGTTGGCAAATGTAGTTCTAGTGCCGAAAAAAGATGGGAAGACTCGGGTATGTGTGGATTATCGAGACTTGAATAGGGCGAGTCCCAAAGACAATTTCCCGTTGCCCAACATCCACATCCTTGTTGATAATTGCGCCAAACATGAGATACAGTCTTTCGTAGATTGTTACGCTGGGTATCATCAGGTGTTGATGGATGAAGAAGACGCCGAGAAGACTGCTTTCACTACACCTTGGGGCACTTACTGTTATCGGGTTATGCCGTTTGGTCTGAAGAATGCTGGGGAAACTTACATGAGGGCCATGACAACCATTTTTCATGACATGATGCATCAAGAAATAGAGGTGTATGTGGACGACGTGATAGTCAAGTCCAGGACGCGGGACAATCATATCCAAGACTTGAGGAAATTCTTCGAGAGACTGAGGAAGTACGACTTGAAGCTGAACCCAGCCAAATGCGCTTTCGGAGTCCCATCGGGCAAGCTTTTGGGTTTCATAGTAAGCAGGAGAGGTATCGAATTAGATCCAACAAAGATAAAATCTATCAGAGATCTACCTCCCCCAAGAACGAAGAAAGACGTGATGAGTCTGTTGGGCAGGTTAAACTATATCAGCCGATTCATTGCCCAGCTGACTAGCACTTGTGAGCCCATATTTAAGTTATTAAGGAAAGACGCGGCGATCAAATGGACGGCTGAGTGTCAAGAAGCTTTTGACAAAATCAAAGAATATCTTTCAAATCCCCCAATTTTTGGTCCAGCCAGAGCCAGAGAGACCACTGTTCTTGTATCTGACAGTCTTGGAAAATTCTTTCAGTTGCTTTCTCGGGAAACATGACATAACCGGAAAGAAGGAACAAGCGATCTACTACTTGAGCAAGAAATTCACCAGCTACGAGGCCAAGTACACTCTGCTAGAAAGAACGTGTTGTGCTTTGATGTGGGTTGCTCAAAAGTTGAGACATTATCTCCAAGCTCACACTACTTACCTCATAAGCAGGCTAGATCCTTTGAAGTATATATTTCAGAAACCAATGCCTAATGGAAGACTGGCCAAGTGGCAAATCTTGCTTACTGAATTTGACATAGTCTATGTCACCCGCACGACAATGAAAGCCCAGGCGTTAGCCGACCACTTGGCCGAAAACCCGGTTGATGAAGAATACCAACCATTGAGTACTTATTTTCCGGACGAAGAAATAAACACCGTAGAAGTAGTCTCGGAAAACGCTCATGTTTGGAAGATGTTCTTTGATGGGGCCGTAAACGCCAAAGGTGTAGGAATCGGGGCAATTTTGATCTCGCCCTCTGGTCAGCATTATCCTGCCACAGCTAGACTGCGTTTCTTTTGCACGAACAATACAGCTGAGTATGAAGCCTGCATCATGGGCATGCATATGGCGATCGATCAGGATGTCGAAGATTTATTGATTATGGGAGATTCTGACCTGATTATCCGGCAAGCCCAAGGTGAATGGGAAACTCAGGATATCAAGCTTATTCCTTACCAACAGCACGTGGAGGACCTCGGAAAGCGTTTTAAATCAATAGAGTTCCAGTATATCCCGCGGTGTCACAATGAACTAGCGGATGCACTTGCTACCTTGGCTTCTATGCTACCCTACCCAGGCAATGCCCACGTCGATCCCTTGGAAATCCAAATCAGGGAGAGACACAGTTACTGTAACATAATCGAGGTAGGATCGTGTACACAGCCATGGTACCATGATATCAAGAGGTTCTTGAAGACACAAGAATACCCCGAGCATGCTACTGGTGATCAAAAGAGAACCATTAGGCGGCATGCAAGTGCTTTCTTTTTGAGCGGCGAGTTGTTGTATAAGAGGACCCCGGACCTCAATCTACTAAGATGTGTTGACGCCGAGGAGGCGAGAAGGATCATGCACGAAGTACACACAGGAGTGTGCGGGCCCCACATGAACGGGTATGTTTTGGAAAAGAAAATCCTTCGAGCAGGTTATTATTGGATGACCATGGAAAAGGACTGTTTTAGCTTCATTCGAAAGTGTCATCAGTGTCAGGTGCACGGTGATTTGATTCATGCGCCCCCCACAGAACTGTATCCCATGTCTGCACCTTGGCCATTCGTTGTTTTGGGTATGGACGTCATTGGTCCGATCGAGCCGAATGCCTCAAATGGACACAGATTTATATTGGTTGCTATCGACTACTTCACAAAATGGGCAGAGGCTGTCACTCTCAAGTCGGTCACTAAAAAAGCTGTAGTGGATTTTGTACATTCAAATCTTATCTGTCGTTTTGGTATTCCTGCAACTATCATCACAGATAACGCAGCAAACCTGAATAGTCACTTGATGGGAGATGTCTGCGAGCAGTTCAAAATAACGCATAGGAATTCCACTCCTTATCGGCCCAAGGCCAATGGCACTGTAGAAGCAGCAAACAAGAACATCAAGAAGATTTTGAGGAAGACGATCCAGAGTTCCCGAGAGTGGCATGAACATTTACCCTTTGCATTATTAGGATATTGCACTACGGTACGCACGTCAGTAGGAGCAACCCCTTATCTGTTGGTTTATGGGACCGAGGCTGTGATACCAGCAGAGGTAGAAATTCCTTCGCTCCGAACCATTGTCGAAGCAGAAATTGAAGATAGCGAGTGGGTTAAGACTCGATTGGAGCAATTGACTTTGATTGACGAGAAACGAATGGCTGCGGTTTGTCACGGGCAGTTGTACCAACGAAGAATGGCCTGTGCTTACAACAAGAAAGTCCGACCCAGGAATTTGAAGTGGGTCAACTGGTATTGAGGCGCATTCTGCCCCATCACCAGGAAGCGAAAGGAAAATTTGCTCCAAATTGGAAAGGCCCATACATCATCAGGAAGATATTGCCGAGAGGAGCATTGTATCTAGGTGATATTGAAAGAAATGATCCTGAAACAACAGTGAATGCGGATGCAGTCAAAAGGTACTATATCTGAGTTATACTCCAGTGGTCCTGACACATTTGAAATGATGAAGGTTTTATTCCCACTACCCCAAACACTATCAACTCTCTCTACAAGCCCTTTGAGCCGGTTACATTTCTTTGGCTACCTATCAAAAAAAAAGAAAGCAAAAAAAAAAGAAAGAAAAAAGAAAAAAAAGAAAAAAAAGAAAAAAAAAAGAAAAAAAGAGGAAAAAGAAGAAAACAAACAAAACAAAACATTGATTGAGCCTGAACTACGTCTGACTTGATTCCGAAAGGATACGTAGGCAGCCTCTCTCTGAGGTTCAGTAACACCAACAATAAAATCTCATTTACCCTGAAATCGAAACCGGGGCACACCGAACGGCTTAGAAGTTGTAGTGTCATCCACCATTCTTTACCAAGAACAAGTCCTTCGGATCAATTACCAAAGGTAGGGGAGCCAAGAGATATCATGATTGAAGGCCAGTACATTCAGAATTGAGAAAAATAAAACGAGAGAGTCTTGTCGGTGAAAACCTTCGGGCACCGCAAGGCGACGGGAGTAGAGAAACCAAAATGAGAGAGCTTGTTTAGTAAAAACTCGAAAAGAGTGCTATCAAGCGACGACAAGAAGAGAAATGATAGAGGTCAACTAGCGAAAACCCGCAAAGGGCGCTGTCGGCCGAAAGGATGACTCCACCTCAGGAAGTCTCAGCAAAGTTCCACCGATTTGGAAACATAGATACATTTTTTGGTTCATGAGGAAATGCAAGTTCATTGAAGGTCAGGCATCCAGTCCAAAAAGCATGTCATGTCAATTTAAAGTCAGCAAGTTTTGCATCAGATAAGTCCTTCTTGTCCCGAAAGGGACACCTCTCTTCTAAAATTTGCTTTCTCCGTTCTTCATTTTACTTTTCTTTGAATCCCTTCCATTTTAACTCCAAGTTCCAGATATACCAGGAAAGAATAGGTGGCAGGACTGGTTTCACGGAATTCCGTTTCGTAAGAAGTAAATACCCCGCTTCAGTGGTACGTTTGTCCAAACCCGATGGATCATGATGTTGGCTGCATTCGAAGTAGAGCCACACCCATATATTAAAAAAAAAATCCCCAAAGACAAATCCCCACAGGGTTTCCCTTTGTAAAGATCTGCACAGAGCCTCCCTTTGTAAAAATTCCCCAAAGAGTCTGCCCCAGCAAATCCCCAGCGAGTCTGCTTTGTAAAAAATCCCCACAGAGTTCCCTTTAGACAAATCCCCACAGAGCCTCCCCTTGTACAAATCCCCACAGAGTCTCCCCAATAAAAATCCCCACTAGAAAATCCCCAAGCAGAACAGGATGATACAAAAAAAAAAAAAACCAAAGCCTTACAAGGCAAATCATCGCAAAATCTGGAAACATAAGTCTGAGCAGTCCAAAGGGTTTCGCCTGTGAATCCAATCAATGGCAAAGTTTCTCAACAGAAATAAGGACGCAACAAAGCAACTGGAACAATCAAGGTCACCGAACCAACCGCCATTTCCGAACTAACAATTGTCCTTTGTTTGAAAATTAAAACAGGTGTGATCCAAAGCAACCGTACAAGAAGCAGGTTGTCGCCCAAAAAGAAAGAAATACATGAGTGCAAGAAATGGCTCGCCAATAAGGAATCCACTTAAAAGGGAAGTTTCCCCAAAATTCTCTTTACATTTTACTAAAAGAAGAAAACTCAAAAAAGAGGGTCAGTTAGAATCATGAGCATTTTCCTTTTAGCCAGCATTAGGGCTCCAACCCTGAACTGAGCATTTTTCTGTTAGCCAGCATTAGGGATCCAACCGTGAACTTAGCATTTTTCATTTAGCCAGCATTAGGGCTCCAACACAAAACTGAGCATTTTTCCATTTAGCCAGCATTAGGGCTTCAACCCTGAACTGAGCATTTTTCTGTTAGCCAGCATTAGGGCTCCAACCCTGAACTGAGCATTTTTCCATTTAGCCAGCATTAGGGCTTCAACCCTGAACTGAGCATTTTCCATTTAGCCAGCATTAGGGCTCCAACCCTGAACTGAGCATTTTTCCTATTAGCCAGCATTAGGGCTCCAACCCTGAACTGAGCATTTTTTTGTTAGCCAGCATTAGGGCTCCAACCCTGAACTGAGCATTTTCCATTTAGCCAGCATTAGGGCTTCAACCCTGAACTGAGCATTTTTCTGTTAGCCAGCATTAGGGCTCCAACCCTGAACTAAGCATTTTTCTGTTAGCCAGCATTAGGGCTCCAACCCTGAACTGAGCAATTTCCATTTAGCTAGCATTAGGGCTCCAACCCTGAACTGAGCATTTTTCTGTTAGCCAGCTGAACTGAGCATTTTCCATTTAGCCAACATTAGGGCTCCAACACTGAACTGAGCATTTTTCCATTTAGCCAGCATTAGGGCTTCAACCCTGAACTGAGCGTTTTCCATTTAGCCAGCATTAGGGCTCCAACCCTGAACTGAGCATTTTCTATTTAGCCAGCATTAGGGCTCCAACCCTGAACTGAGCATTTTCCTGTTAGCCAACCATAGGGCTCCAACCCTGAACTGAGCATTTTTCTGTTAGCCAGCATTAGGGCTCCAACCCTGAACTGAGCATTTTCCATTTAGCCAACATTAAGGCTTCAACCCTGGACTGAGCATTTTTCTGTTAGCCAGCATTAGGGCTCCAACCCTGAGCTGAGCATTTTTATGTAAGCCATCATTAGGGCTCCAACCCTGAACTGAGCATTTTCCAATTAGCCAGCATTAGGGCCCAACCCTGAACTGAGCATTTTTCCATTTAGCCAGCATTAGGGCTCCAACCCTGAACTGAGCATTTTTCCATTTAGCCAGCATTAGGGCTCCAACCTTGAACTGAGCATTTTTACCTTTGGTGACATTAGGGCTCCAGCCTCTGAGTTGCGTTTTGCAGAATAGTTTTTTTTATCCCCGCATTAGTGCTGTAGATTATTATGGCAATTAACTCACGAAATTTTCCTAGTGAAACTGGGGCAGAAAATTTTGTTCGTTTGTTTTGTTGTTTCAGCAGGTTTGACCTCGAGGCGCATGGATCGAGACGACCTACGTGATGAGTCTCAGTCCAGAATAAAGAAAAGAAGAAAAGGACAAAAGAATATGTTCCGAGGTATTGGAACAAACAAAGGGCGGATCGCTCCAAAATTTGATTAAGGTACCGAGCTCCGCCAATCCCGTCTCACTCAATATCGCAGAAATAAACAAGCGCCTGCAATTTGCGAGCATCAAGATTCGGATCGAAGTCTACAAGAAGAATCAGCTAAGACCCAAGATCAAGTTGGAAAAGAATTATAGATAGGAATCTTGTAACTAGCGGTTGACAGGCATAAATAGTTAGATCAGGTTTAGTTTCCTTTGGTTGTAATAAGGCGGTCGGTAAGCAGTAGTGGCAACAGCAGCAGCAGTAACAACAAGCATTGTCATCCCATGGTAGTCCCAGCTACCAAAATTTCCCGAACTACATTGACCTGATTCCTGTTTAGCCCAGGATATGTAGGAAATCTTTGAAACAAAGATTCGGTCAAATCTTTCAAAATATGCTTCACACGGAGTATTCCAATAGGCAAAAATCGCTCATATCCGCTCACTTTATCTTTGCACGAAAACTCTCTGTGTTTTCGGACAAAGAGGGGCAGCTGTGAGCACGTGATTTTTGTTTACGCGACAATCACTCCAAAAGAAATCAAAATAATAACAAATTGTCTCGCCGTACAATTTTTGGAATTTACGTGACATTTTTTGGTAGTTATTTGTGGTTCTGTCCATTCTTATTCAGTCTTATCAAACAAAAAATACAAAATATATATGTCGTGTTTAATTAAACCATAATTCGGTTATTAAAAGGAAAATCACAAAAAATATGCATCTTTTATTCTATTTGTCGCCATAGTGTAATTTTACCTATTTAAATATTTTAATATGTTTGTGATAATTGTGTTAAGTGCTAATTAATGGGTGTTTAATTTCATTTTTAATTAGGTTTTGTGTTTTAAAATTAGAAAATAAAAGAAAAGAGTGCAAATTGGTTTAAAAATCGGATTGGGCCTATTTTCTTTTTAAAATTTGAGGCCCAAAAGCAGCCCAAGGCAGCCGGTCCAAGCAACCCATCTCCCAGGCCACCAAAACTACATCGTTTCAAGGACAATCCATCTCAGACGTTCAAACCAGGTCGATCTGACGGCCCTCGTCCCATCTCCCTTACCCATTACTTAACCCGACAAAATGAAAGACGGTTTGATCCGTTCCAGCATAAGACCAAACGACCCCGTTTCATATAGTTAAAGTAATCCAAACCGTTGATCTCATCAGATCCAACGGCTTGGATCCACTCACCTACCCCGTATATAAGCCCATCCCTCTTACCCCACGCCCCCAAGCCAGACCCCCCCTGCCCTTAGGTCGTCTTCACCATACCCAAACCCTTTAGAACCATAGCGCCGCCCCCCTTTCCCCTCGCCATAAACCCGGCGGCAAGGATGCCGGTGATCACCATCTTAACACCCTAGGACCTCCTCGACCCCCTGAACATAGATCCACTAGCCGTGGGTCTCGAATCTTTCCCCACCATCTCGAATCTTCATTTGAAGATTCGAGCCGGACCTCGATCTACACCGACCTACCCCAAATTCATACAAGGTATCCCCTTGACCTTCCTCGTGAACAAACCAAGCTTGGTTTGGTCCGAATTTACCCACAAATCCCAAAACCCCAAATCTGGAGATTCGAACCCTAGAACACAAGAATTTGTGGAGTGTGTTTGGATTTAAACGGAAGTTTGGGGTCTAGTAGACCCTAATCGAAGTGTTCTCGGTCGAGAACACCTCGGTTAGGATTTGTTCGACTTCAAACGGGCAAATCAAGCTCGGGCCTGGGTCATCTGTATTTAAGCTTTTCTGGTTTGTTCACTGTTCCCTTTTGTTATCTATTTAGTCTAGATTAGTTTATCGGCATGTTTATTTAGTTTGTTTGTTTATTTTGGGATTTCTGTTGTTAGTTGTTCTCCATCTCCATAAGACCTGTTATTTGGTCGATTGTTTATTCTGTTGTTTGAATCCGTATAGTAGTATACATATTTCAATATGATTAACATCGTCGAATCAATAATGCCTGGTTTTTCCCTGTATCGTGCAAAATTGTCAAGAACAGTTCATGCCCTATTTGTATTATTTGTTTAATCGACTGATTGTTCTACTTTATAATTAATATAGTCGATTAGATAAACGTTGTCGATTAGTTTCATAGGACTGAATGTTCAAATGTCCTGATTTCTGAAACTTCATATGATTTGATCGAACCATTGTCGATTAGCTGGTTGTTTGAAAACTATCTGTGAATGGTTTGTTAGCTATAATACAATAGTTGGAATTCAGTTAGGATAGTTTGTTGAATTTGAACTCCCATAAGTTCAGAATTTCTTTTTTGTTGAAGTTGGGATAAAACAGTAATGGTCAGGGGTTTTAAAAGGTTTGGTTTGGGGTTATAAAATTCTGAAATGCTTAAAGGCAAGATGAGCTGACAATAAGGTACTAAAACATTGATTCAACTAATGGAATTAATTGACCAATAGTGGAATTAATGACATATTGAGTGCCTTTAATGGCTGGAAATCAGAAAAGCATGGCAATTTGTAGTTCTTTAATGAATTAGGGTCAATTGGACAGCATGTGCTGTCAGGATACATTCCTGCTGCCCATGTTTGGTTTAGTTTAATAAAATGATAACGACATTTTAATAATGAAAATAGTTTTTGTCAGGGGAATCTCATGGGAAGGGTTTTATTTTATCTTTGAGTGGAAAAACAGCAGGAGAACATGGGAGGGAGTTTGAATGGTCTAACAGGCTGTTTTGAATGGGCTGATGCTAGGATAAATACAGCAGGACACAAGCTAAAGAGGAAAAAAAGAGTTCTGAATTAGAAAGGGTCAATCAGACAGTAGAGAGTTCAGGGCATTAGTTCTGAAAATCAAAAAGAGGATAATAGATAGTTTCAAAAAGAGAGAGTTCCAAAAGAGGGGTTCTGAAAATCAAAAACTGTTTTCCCATTGATATCTTGATTTCACCTATTTCGGCCTGTTGATTAACACTGGTATTTCCAAGTCCCGACAGAGTCTACTGGGTGCTTGTTTCATTGGGTTGTTTCTGGGTTTTGTCCATCTGGGGTCTTGATTCTACTCTACTGTTTGCTGCTGTCATTTTTGCTACTGCTTTCCATCGGTTATAGTTGCATCTTGCACTGGAATTTATTCTGCTGTTCATTTGTTGCTACTACTGCTGTTCGTTGCTATTATTTGTGGTCACTGCTGCCATTTGTTTTGCTGCTAATTTTCTGCTTCCATCTTCTTCTTCATTTGTAAGCATTTCCAAGTACATACTTCTGAAACCATGTGTTGATGTTAAGCTTGAAGATTGGAGTTGAAATGAAATAAATGAATGCTCGTCTGCTTCACAGTATCTATGCTCAAGATGTAGCAATAAGATGAATGATAAAATAGTTTGTGATTGTTTAAGCTCATCCCAATTGTATTTAATTTGTGTGAATTAGAACGTACTCGAACTTGATTTTGGGGACTGTTAAATAGCACGGTGCTGTATCGACTAGACATATTTCCATATGTTTTATCAATCTAGTATGGTTGGTGATGATGATATAACACAGAATATTAGCGGGCATTTGTATGTATCCCATTGGATCTTCGAGTCGTGTTGTCATGGCCCGATCCAGTTTGATTTTAAAACATATTTCAAACAAACTTTCATATTACGTTAGTTAATGCCAACAGATTAATCATTAATGTCAACTCTCTTGTTTGAATTCCATGTTTCAATAAAGGTTAAATAGCGTAGATTAGTAATTAATGTTAGCATCGGCTCACCATTTAAACGAAGTGGCTAATTTTATAGAATCGGTAGGTTTTACCTATTTGGAGAGTACGAATCAATGCTGCAGGGTTAAAAGCTTTAATCTAATAGATTAAAGCTTTAATCAAAGCTTTAATAATGCCAACAGATTAATCATTAATGTCAACTCTCTTGTTTGAATTCCATGTTTCAATAAAGGTTAAATAGCGTAGATTAGTAATTAATGTTAGCATCGGCTCACCATTTAAACGAAGTGGCTAATTTTATAGAATCGGTAGGTTTTACCTATTTGGAGAGTACGAATCAATGCTGCAGGGTTAAAAGCTTTAATCTAATAGGCGTGAATCTAGCAAGATGGTTTAAAATTCAGATCTAATAAACTTTCGAATAAGCACTAAGAATCAAGGTTAATGTTATTTTGAATAGTCAAAAAATAATTATTCGTCTGTTCACATAATTATGCGGAGTTAACCTAGTTATATGATAATTAATCTTCTTGGACTACATCATTTTGTCGAGTTTTGTATTTATTTATAATTTCAAATTTTAAGTAATTTTCCTTTCTGTCTTAACCTAGTACGTAATATGTTATGTTTGTATCATGTAGCTAAGTAAGATTTTCCTCTTTCTCTTCTTATTTTTAATAGAAATGTAGTCACTTTAGAATATCCTTAAAATAAATGAGACGAGCCTCGCCAAATAAAACGCAAATCGCGGGGCCCTCAATAATCGATCATAATAAATACTTAGAATTTCGGAATGACTGTTTAGTGAATTTCACTGTCTTCCCCAAAGATAATAACGCATCAGACTCTTTAGGCCCGATTTAATCAAATTATATTCTTAAGTTCGGGTGCGCATTTATGTGGCCCAAATTCAAATCTCAACGGAGTTGAAGTGTGTTAACAACTACGAGTGCATTGATTGTGACGTGGTTCGAGATGCATTTTCACTACGTTGCAATTCTATAAAAATAAATGATAATAATAAATGCGGTTTAAACTTAATAAAAGCACATAAGTCACAACATGTATTTAAATCAGATATTTAGCCATTATAACAATTTAAGCGACTGTGCTAGAACCACGAGATTCGAGGGTGCCTAACACCTTCCCTCGGGTCAATAGAATTCCTTACTTAGAATTTCTGGTTCGCAGGCTTCATTTGGAAAAGTCGAAAATTTCCTCGATTTGGGATTCAAGATAAACGGGTGACTTGGGAAACCAAAAACCAAACCTTTCCCAAGTGGCGACTCTGAATTAAATAAATAATCCCATTTCGAATATTGTCACTTAAATTGGAAAAACTCCCTCGCGCATTTAACCCTTCGGGGCCGGACGCGCAAAAAGGAGGTGTGACACCAACAATCGAACAACCGGCCTCCTTATCCTTCCCATGGTTCATTTTCTTCAAACAATAAGATGGAGTGTATTGAAAATATCTTCAAGCAAATGATTGAAAAGAATGCTGATTCGGATTCCCAACTTGCCTTACACAACACATCAATCCGCAACCTAGAAGTTCAAATGAGGAAAATCTATTAAGCTTTAAATTCTCTTCCTAAGAGGGCACTACCAAGTGACACAGTGGTAAACCCAAAGGGTGGTAACAACACGGGACATGCCATGGCGATTATCACAAGAAGTGGAAGAAGCGGGAATGCACCCACCTCAAGTGGAAGGAAACTTACTGATGATGATCAAGTGATATAAGAAGAAGAGATCTCGAACAATGTGGTACAACCTAATGATGAAGTTCGGATTGATATTAATTATAGCATGGAAGAGACTCAAGAGGAGGTGAACCCGTCTAGGGAACACATTGTTGACATATCAGAGTCGGTAGTGCAAAAAGCTAAGGCACCATTGCCTAAGCATCTACATCCATACCCTCAAAGACTTGTCAAACAAAATTGTGAGAATCATTTCAAGAAGTTAATTGAAATGATGAAGAGTCTCTCAATCAATGTGCCATTAGTTTAAGCTTTGGAACAAATGCCCGGTTATGCAAAACTTATGAAGGATCTTGTGACAAAAAAGCGGTCAATGAATTTTGCAACCGTCAAAGTCACTCATCAAGTGAGTGCAATTGTGCATTCAATGGATCCTAAGTTGGAGGATCCCGATACTTTCACGATTCCTTGTACAATTGGAAGTGCCGAGTTTGCTAAATCTCTTTGTGATCTTGGGACAAGTATCAATTTGATGCCCTACTCCGTTTTCAAGACTTTGGGAATTGGGAAGCCAAGACCCACCTCTATGATATTGCAAATGACAGATCGCACTATGAAGAGGCACTTGGAAGTGATTGAAGATGTCTTGGTTCGTGTTGATAAATTCATTCTTCCGGCGGATTTTGTCATTTTAGATTGTGAGGTTGATTATGAAGTGCCGACTTTCTTGGGAGATCATTCCTTCCTAAGGGGAAGGATCTTTGTGATGTTGAAGCTGGAGAACTTACCTTTTGGGTTGGTTATTAAAAAGTTGTATTCCATGCGTGTAAGTCTATGCGGCAATCAAATAGTAATGAGGTCTGTTCTTTGTGGACTTGGTGGCGATGTTATTATTGATGATACACGTGCTACAATCAATGTTGGTGATATGTTGGATGCTGTCTTGATCAACTTTGAGGATGAAGAGATTGATGGCTTCATGGAATGTGTGAACTCTTTGCAAGGAATGGGGTCGTACAACTATGCACCCCAGAAATTATCTTTGGAGAAAATAGGACAACTCCTCCTGCAAAGCCTTTTATTAAAGAGCCTCCTACCTTGGAGTTGAAGTCATTTCCTCCACATCTTCGCTATGAATTTCTTGGTCCTTGTTCTACTTTACCGATTATTCTTTCCTCTTGTTTAACTAATGTGCAGGTAGATTCTACATTGGCGGTGCTACAAAAGAAGAAAAAGGCTATTCCACATCCCGCCTTTTGCATGCATAAGCTCAAATTGAAGGATGGCACAAAACCATATATTGAACATCAAAGGAGACTCAATGAGGCTATACAATAAGTTGTCAAAAAGGAGATTATCAATTAGTTAGATGCTGGGGTTATCTACCGCATCTCCGATAGTTCATGGACATCTCCAAATAAATGTGTCTCAAAGAAGGGAGGCATGATGGTGGTCATAAATGATAAGAATGAATTGATTCCTACAAGAACAGTGACCGGTTGGAGGGTGATATATGGACTATCGAAAGCTCAACAAAGTCACAAGGAATGATCACTTTCCACTTCCTTTCTTAGATCAAATGCTAGATAGATTGGCCGACCGTGCTTTTTATTTCTTCCTTGATGGGTACTCAGGCTACAACCAAATTCGCATTTCTCCGGAAGATCAAGAGAAAACAACCTTTACATATCCCTACAGTACTTTCTCTTTCAAGCGGATGCCATTTGGTTTGTACAATGCACCAGTGACTTTTCAATGGTGTATGATTTCTTTTTTGATGGACATGGTGGAGTACTACCTTGAAGTTTTCATGGATGACTTCTCGGTGGTTGGAGATTGTTTTGATGATTCTTGCAAATTTGGACTAAGTGTTGGGTAGATGTGAAGAAAACAATTTGTTGCCCAATTGGGAGAAATACCATTTCATGGTCGAGGAAGGCATTGTCCTTGTCCACAAAAAATCTCAAGGAATGGAATTGAAGTTGAAAAGGCAAAGATTGAGGTGATTTCTAAAGTTCCACCTCCAACTTCGGTGAAGGGTGTGCGGGGTTTCTTAAGCCACACGGGTTTTTACTGGCGCTTCATCAAATATTTATCCAAAGTGGTGAACTCGTTGTGCAAATTTCTTGAGAAGGATACTAGGTTTAACTTCAATGATGATTGCATGAGAGTTTTTGAATTGTTGTAGCTCAAGTTGACAACTACTCCCATCATCACCGCTCCAAATTGGAGTTTGCCTTTTGAACTCATGTGTGATGCAAGTGACGTAGCAGTTGGGGCTGTTTTGGGGCAACACAACAACAAGATTTTTCATTTGTTCTAATATGCTGGTAAGGCTATGAATAGTGCCCAAGTTAACTATACCATTACTTAGAAAGAGCTCCTTCCTATTGTATTTGCAATTGAGAAGTTCCACCCATACTTTATTGGTGCAAAAGTCATTGTCCACGTGGATCATGCGGCACTTTGTTACCTTATGAGCAAAAAGGACTCCAAAGCTCGGTTGATGAGATGGGTATTATTGTTGCAAGAATTTGATATTGACATCCAAGATAGAAAAGGGTGTGAAAACCAAGTGGCGGACCATTTGTCTCGTTTGGAGGAGGAGGAGAGACCGCATGATGGCCTTGAAATCAATCTCTTTCCCCGAAGAGAAACCCTTGTCTATTTCAATGAAAGAGGTGCCATGGTTCGCGATTCTAGCAAATTTTCTTGTTTGTGGAATCATTCTAAATGAGTTCTCTACAAACCAAAGAAAAAAGCTCAAACGGGATTGTCAAGATTATTATAGGGATGAACCATACCTTTTCTTGATTTGTACGGATGAGGTGATTAGAAGATGTGTACTAAAATAGAGCAAGGTTAAATTCTTTGGGATTGTCATTCTTCACCATATGGTGGCCATCATGGTGGAGCGAGAACGGTAACCAAAGTGCTTAGTTGTGGATTCTATTGGTCCACTCTTTACAAGGATGCAAGTGAGTTAGTGAAAAGATGTGATGAATGTCAACGGGCCGGTGGAATCTCAAAGAAAAATGAATGCCTCTTACAACCATTTTAGAGATTAATATTTTTGATGTGTGGGGTATTGACTTCATGGGACCTTTTGTGAGTTCTTGTGAAAACACCAACAATTTGGTCGCAGTGGATTATGTGTCAAAATGGTTTGAGGCTATTGCTTTGCCCAATAATGAGGTGATAAGTGTAGTCACATTCTTGAAGAAGAATATTTTCACAAGGTTTGGTACTCCGCGTGCTATAATAAGCGATGAGGGCTCACATTTTTACAACAAGGCTTTCGACACTTTACCTAGCAAGTATGTTGTTACTCACAAAGTCACGACTCCCTATCACCCACAAGCTAGTGGGCAAGTGGATGTTTCCAACTGGAAGATAAGAGTATCTTGTCCAAAACGGTAAATGGTAATCGGGCGGATTGATCCAAGAAGCTTAATGATGCATTATGGCCTTATCAGACGGCTTACAAAACACCTATCGGAATGTCGCCATACCGGTTGGTGTTCTGGAAAACTTGTAATCTTCCGGTGGAGCTAAAGCACAAATCCATGTGGGCTCTAAAGAAGTTGAATCTTGATTGGGATGTAGCCGCTAACTTGAGAGTTTGCACACTTGAATGAATTAGATTAGTTCTGGTACAATGCTTATGCAAGTTCATCCTTGTACAAAAAAAAAAGATGAAATATCTTCATGACATATACATTTGGAACAAAGAGTTCATGTTGGGCGATCTTGTATTGTTGTTTAACTCAAGGTTGAGTGAGGATGTTTTCCAGGAAGCTAAAATCCAAATGGAGTGGTCCTTTAGAAAAAGTGTGGGTGTGACACCATTTTGGTGAATTAGACTTGAAGAACAAAACAATGAAGTATTTTGAGTCAATTATCACCGGGTGAAGCATTGCTTAAGAAAAGTTGGAGATAGCCACGTCGTGGCCGGTCATTCATTTCACTTGAGGGTATTCTGCACCGTGCCGAGATGTTAAATCAGGCGCTTCTTGAGAGGCAACCCATGTTTATTTTACTTTTTCTTTTGTAGTTAGGTAAAAAATTGTGCGATCGCACATTTCTATGTGCTATAGGAGAAGAGAATTGAGGCTGCACATTCCTCTTACAGACCGCACAATTGAGATATCAAAAATAACAACTCACTAAAGTTTAAGCTTGTCAGCGCGGAGGTCGATTTGCGATCGCACGTGAAATCTGCGGCCGTACCTCAAAATGTATGGACCACAGATAAGGTTCTGAGATGAGGTCCTCAGGTGATAGAGTGTGGACCACACAAGAAAATATGCAGCCGCAACTCGCCCTTCTTCCCATTATCCAACAGTTGGTATAAATAGCACTACAGGCCTCACTTTACACTTTTCCCCCTTTGAACAAACATTGTGCCCTCCTAAGTTTTCTTGAAGATTTTCACTGTTCACACACAAAGCCTCCTCGATTAGTCACTCATTGCACTCACTCTATCTGGTATGCTTCAATTTCATAATAATATTTTTAGTTAGTTTAATTTGTAGATTTTTAGTTCTTTTAAGGCCATCTATTATTAGAGTTCTATTGTATGTATATGTGGGGTAGATCTGAACTAGGTTAACTTGATACATGTTCTACATGAATTGGGTTGGTATAATTTCATGTTTCTATAATGTTTCCATGTCTAATTGTGAAAGAAATTGGACAAACCTATGTAGAAAATGTGGTCTGTACCTAACTTTTGAGATCTACGGTCGCACTTGAATTTATGCGGTCCATAGATGATGAATTTGGGCAACTTGGAGAAGAAGGAATTTGCAGCTGCAAGTAAAATTGTACGTAATGTAGTATTTCCTTTGCAGCCGCAGTGCAACACATCTTTTGTAATCATAGAGTACTCACTTTAATACTCTAGTGTGCGGCTACAAGTCTAATTGTGCAGACCGCATAAATCTTCTTGTGGCCGCATATTGGTCAATTCTCTATCATTAGAGAGTTAGCCTTTTCGGGATTTAGAGGTGCGGCCCCAAGTCAAATTGTGCGGACCATACTTCACTTCTGCGGCCGCACAACAAAAATGTGTGGTGTGCGAGTTCACATATGCCACCGTAGGTGAAATTTTGCAGTCTTGAATTCCCTTTGCGACCGTAGAACAACACATCTTCTATCATCCAAGAGTACTCACTTTGAGACTCCAATGTGTGGTCGCAAGTCTAATTGTGCAGACCGTAGAAATCCTCTTGCGGCCGCAGAATGGTCAATTATCTGTCATCAGATAGTTAGCATTTTTGGTATTCAGAGGTGCGGCCGCAAGTCAAATTGTGCGAACTCAACTTCATTTCTGCGACCGCACAACAAAAATGTGCAGTCCGCGAGTTCGCATCTGTGGCCGCAAGTGAAATTGCTTAACTCAAGGTTGAGTATGTTTCTCGGGAAGGTAAAATCCAAATAGAGTGGTCCTTTTTGAAATTGTGGGTATGATACATTTTGGTGCATTAGACTTGAAGAACAAAAATAATAAAGTATTCTGAGTGAATGGTCACCGAGTGAAGCAATACTTGGGAAAAGTTGGAGATTGCCACATGGTGGCGGTCATTAATTTCACTTGGGGTATTCTGCGTCCTGATGCGGTGTTAAATCATGTACTTCTTGGGAGGCAACCCATGTTTCTTGTCCTTTTTCTTTTGTAGTTAGACGCTATTTTTATTCTAACTTGATTTGAAGTGTGCTACAGGAATGAGTGTGACTTACAAGAATTGTTGACAAAATATGGCTAATCATTCAAAACTTGTGCGCACCGCCTTTTATTTGTGTGAACCACGCATTTCTATGTACTATAGTAGAAGAGAATAGCGGCTACACATTCCTCTTGCAGACCGCATAATTGAGATGTCAAAAATACCAACTCTCTGAAGTTTAAGCTTGTCAGTGTGGAGGTCGATATGCAATCGCACATGAAATCTGCGGCCGCACCTGAAAATGAGCAGATTGCATATGAGGTTCTGAGATGAGGTCCTCATGTGATAGAGTGTGGACCGCACATGAAAATGTGCAGCCGAACTCGCCTTTCTTCCCCTTATCTACCAGTGTGTATAAATAGCATTGTAGGCCTCACTTTACATTTTTCCCGCTTTGAACAATCATTGTGCCGTGATAAATTTTCTTAAAGATTTTCACTGTCCACACAAAAAGCCTCCTTAATTAGTCACTCATAGCACTCACTCTATCTGGTGTGCTTCAATTTTATAATAATATTTTTAGTTAGTTTAATTTGTAGTTTTTTAGTTCTTTTTAGGCCATCTGTTATTTGAGTTCCATGGTATGTATATGTGGGATAGATCTGAACTGGGTTAACTTGATACATGCTCTATGGGGACTAGGTTAGTATAATTTCATGTTTCCATAATGTTGCCATGTCTAATTGTGCAAGAAACTGAATAATCCTAAGTAGAAAAATGTGGTTTGTACGTAACTTTTGAAATCCGCGGCAGCACTTGAATTTGTGCAGTCCGCAGATGATGTATTTGGGCAACTCAGAGATGAAGGAATCTGCGACCGCAAGTTCAAATGTGCTGAACGTAGAAATCCCTTTGCAGCCACAAAACGACATATCTTCTGTCATCAGAGAGTACTCACCTTGAGACTCCAATGTGCGGCCGCAAATCTAATTTTTTGGACCACAAAAATCCTCTTGTTGCCGCAGATTGGTCAATTCTCTGTCATCAGAGATTAGCATTTTTGGGATTTAAAGGTGCGACCGCAAGTCAAATTGTGTGGACCGCACTTAACTTCTGCGGTCGCACAACAAAAATATGTGGTCTGCGAGTTCACATATGCGGCCACAAGTGAAATTGTACGGATCGCAGATCACTTTCCCAGCAAGCATGATTTAACTGTACACCCCCATTATGTCTTATGGTTTATCCTTTACTTGCATGTCTCCTGTATATGTTTAAACATCGAATTGTAACTAATAATCATCTCTGCTTGATACAGACAATGATATAATCAGGAGGATAAAGCGACACTTCAAAAGGGAGAGGTGAACCTTCTCGGGGTCGAGGCAAAAGTGCCTTGCCCCTTGGCCAACAAAAGACGATAAGAAAGAAAGCAACTCCGGTAGAGGGAGAGGTGCAGACCTCTCCGTGACTAGCTCATATATCCCGTCTAGGGAAGTGTCAAAGTGTAACTCAGCCTCTATTCAAGAGCATCTGGCCACACAGTCGAGGCCCCAATGGAGAGACCAGCTCCGGGACGAGCCGTCTTCATCTTACAGTACTTCTGTTGGCCCAAGTAAATGTGAAGTTTTGAAGACTGACAAAAGGAACTCAGACATGGACCAGGTCCATCTCGTAAAGCACTGTCGTGATCAACCCAAACATGTGAGATGCACGTGAAGGAGATGAATCTAACTTATCAGAAGTAATATCTCCTGATCTGATCGAAAAGGTTGCATATTGGATAAGGAGAGAAAGACACTTTACACAAAAAGAACACAGATTAGGAAGAGGATAGTGTTAGAGTATGAGATAAACTAGAACTCTTCTACCATAGAAGAGTAGCATTTGTATCCCAGTCAATCTCTAATTACTAACCCCTTAAATATTAGTGTTGTTCTCTTTTACAGGTAATGCACATAAGCAGAAGTTAAACGTGAATTAGCAAAATAGCAAGGCAATTTTGCATGCAATTTACGTGTGATTCAAGCGTGCAATCCTGAAGCTACTTGAACCAAATAGAAGAACCAGTTCCAAGTGTCTATCTTTTATTCTAGTACAATTATAGTAGGTAATTTTACATTGTACCTTTCGGCTTTTATAGACGCAATTGTATTAGGTACTTAGAGTGTTCAAGTTAGAGTTAACTTGAAGTTGTCGCAACAGTTGAGGCTTGTCACACCTCCTTTTTACCACCCCAAAAGGGTATATGGGATGTTTTTTTCAATTTAAGTGACAATCGAAATGGGATTATTTTTGTTTATTCAAAGTCACCACTTGGGATAATTTATGGTGTCCCAAGTCATCGGTTTAAAATCCCAAAACGAGGATGTCGACTCTATTCACAGTCTGCGAACACAGAAATTCGGGTTAGGAATTCTGTTAACCCGGGAGAAGGTGTTAGGCATTCCCAAGTTCCATGGTTCTACCACGGTCGCTTTGATTATACTTGGCTTAATAAATTATCTAGTTACTCATTTTAGAACCTATGTGCATTTGCCTCTTTTAATTAAGAAATTATCTTAAAACAGGTCACGCGCACGTGTACCCATTTATTTGGCGTGTCAAAAATCATGTCACGCGAATGTGTCCATAATTAATAACGCTTTATTATTATTAAGAAAATTCGGCCGAAGTGGCGTGAACGCATACTCCGGTTTTATTTTTAGAAATCGTAATCATGTCACACGAACGTGTCCACAACCACGATAGTGTATTAAACGTGCCTACAGAAAAACTACGAACATTTGTCATTTTTATATCTAGGTTATGAAATTAATACGAGGGCCACGAATGATTAAATTGTGGATGGCACACCTTATATTAGATAAACTAAATTTAATTAGTAGCCTATTAAAACAATTTTGTTATTAAGAAAGTTTGATCGAAGTTGCGCGAACGCATACTCTGAATTGATTTTTAGAATTGTAACCATGTCACGCGAACATGTACACAATCACAATTATATTTTAAACGCACGCCTAAAGGATTTTCTACGAATATTTATTTTTAATGCCTAGTTATAACATGTGAGGGCCATAGACTAGGTGATTGTATGGCACACCTCAATTTTATTAAAGGAAAAAGCATCCAACTAAATGAACTAGGATACTCATATTTATACTAATTTGAGATTATTGCTAGGTCAAGAATTTATACGCATCTCTCTACCGCCCCAACATTAACCACGCAAACAAATTTGTATCCTACAGAACAAATTAACATTCAGCTAGAATAAAACAAGTAGAATCAAATGCAATGGCCATTAAGTCCAATGCACAATATATAGCAAAGGCCGAATCTGATTTTTAAGAAACTATCCCTATATCATCAAGCCTTTACACTCAAATTGCTGTCAATTACAAAGAGGAATTGTCAAACAAACAGAATCAATTTAACCCTGGTGACGATATTCAAATATCAAAGTACTCAACTACAAATAATGTTTTCAGAATATGCAACTTCAAATTCATGTCGTTTAATCAGAAAGTGAACTAGAAGGAATGAAAGATGAATATCCTAAATAAACAAGACAAAATCAATTTATTCAACTAAGGCCATATATAAAGAAATAAGAACCATAAAATCAGAGAAAGTATGAATCAAAACGGACCTCAATGTCCAAATCTTTGAACTCCTAATTAATGACAGAACACACAGCAAAACCTTAAACGAGCACATGAACCTACGATCGGAGTCTTCGATTGGCAACTCCATATCTCGAACGGATTTTTGGAACTCGAACAACAACTTCAGTAATGAACGTTTTACAGGAGATCAAGCGATAATATTCATTTTTGTTCTTTTGTTTTTTGAATCTCTTTTCCCTCATTGTTAAGTCTAACCCCTCTCCCTCCCTGTTCTGTTTTTCTTTGCCCTTTTTGTGTGCGTTAGCTTCAGGGACGTGAGACGAGGGGTCATTCGTTTGAAAGGTTCAATGGCTGTTGGGTTCAAGAGAGATCAGGTTTTCTTTTTTTTTTTTAATGGTGAAGAAGCAAGATTTCAAGAGGGGTCGTGTGTTTGGTTGCTGCGGCGTGAGAGCTTTTCCAATGGGGGGAGGTCTGTGGTTTTGTATAGAAGATCAAATTCAAAGGGGGACCTCTATTTCATGAAAAACGATGCTGATTTCCCTAGGGTTCTAGGCTTTGTCTTTTCTGTATTTTTTAGCTCATAGACGTTAGCTCCCTATAAAAAAATCTGATCCTTTTAGGTCTTTTAGGGTTATATTATGTTTGGGGGGTATGGGCCTAGGAATTATGGGCTAGGTCCGAAAATTAGACCTAAAAATTGGATGTTTGAGTCCAAATTTTATTCTTTCTCCGTAAACAAGACTAAAAATACGACCTTATTTACCAATTAATCCCACTTAAGTAAAATAACTATTAAAATAAGACTGACAGTTAAAACAAAACTATTTTTGTTATTTTTCAAGATTAAAAATGACTACAAAATATTAATGAAACTGTTGTTTGTAATTTTCATTTTCTTGTAATAAAATAAAGTAAAAGAGTCAAAATTAGTTGAAATAGCGACATTAGGCCTAAATTAAATATTTACATGCTAAAGTATGAAAAATCTTGGAGAGGGTCAAAAATCACATATCTACAGCTGCCCTTCTTTGACTGGGAATACAAAGTATTTTCAGACAAAGAATGACTAAACAGGTTTTTGACCCGACCCTTATTTTGAGAGACCAAAACTAAGAGAAAAGGAATGTGACCGAGCCCTGGTATCTGAGCTACCTACATATCCTTGGCTATAAAGGAACCAGACCACGTGTAGTCAGAAGTGAATGAGGTGAATGATGAGTGGTGATTTTACCACTCAATCTAGTCTTTTTTCCTTAGCTTTTATGTCCTTTAACTATAATATGAGGTCATTTATGGTGTGTATTGTTAGATTTTCAGGTAAATAATGCTACGAAGTGATTTGAATTGAATTGAAGTGGAATTGAGCAAAAAGGGGTGAAAACAATGCGAAATTCTCTAGTGATTCCGCATCTGAGGAAGAGTGGTCGCAGAAGCAACCTCGCATCTGCGGGAGTGGACACGCATCTGCAGAGCTAGGCCTTTTCTCAGGAATCGCATCTGCGAGTGGCTTTCCGCTTCTGCGGTAGCACATCTACGCTTTTGGAGTCCTCATCTGCGGTGTCAAGCATATTTCAATATCCCGCTTCTGCGATAAGGTATTCACATCTGCGTGAATTCATTCGCAGATGCGGTCAATGGGCATCAGACCTGGGCAAATTAGGCATTTCAAATTTTCTCATTCCCAAACCATTTTTATACTCGTCCAAGCAAATCTTTGGCAGATCTTTGGCTTATTTTTCAGTTTCATAGACTAGAGAAGAACAAGTCTTGAAGCTAGGGTTTGCACATACACTTGAGTTTTGAAGATTTCAAGCTTGTGGTTAAGGATTTCTTACCCATTTATATTTATTTCTTTATTTCCTTGCTTTGTACTATATATCTAAGTGTGTACTATTTATTTCCAACACTTGAATCTTGTTTATGGAAATATTCATGTTTAAAGTGTGGATTAATGTCACGACTCAAACTGGAGGGCAATGACTAGCACCCGACCACACTTGCCGAGCACCAACATACATTTCATCTAACCTTCATTATTATCTTTTAGGGCTGACGAGATCAATATAAATGGTAGACCTGGATCAGGGACAACCAGCAATAAAATATGACGGCATGAACATACATAGCAGGGGATGACCAGACAATCAAGAAACTACATATAAGGTATGAGCTACCACGCTACTATGAAAGACTATACAACAAAACTAGCCGACAAGGCATACCAAACTATACATGAGTCGACACTTGTCTATGAGCCTCTAAAGGAACATAAGTGCTGCAACATAGCCAGAACAGGGCCCCGACATACCCACAATGTCTATAACAAAAATGCATACCAAGACCAAGGCATGTCCGAAAAAGGGATCTCGCCAATCACCGCTGAACTGGACAACCTACTATGGTGGGGGAGCTGCACCTGCCTGTCTATCAGGACCTGCAGCACGACATGCAACGTCCACAATTAAAAGGACGTCAGTACGAATAAAGTACTGAGTATGTAAGGTAGGGAACCATAAATACGATCAGTAATGTAAGCAAGGATAGAGAATATACAACCTGTAACATCTTAGTACCTCTGAGGGCTACTTACATGAAATGCATGATACATATGTATAAATATATAAACCCTTAAAACATTCGCCTCAGTGGGCATCATCATCATCATATCATACCCGGCCATAATAGGCTCGGTAAAAAAAACGTACCCGACCATCATAAGGCTCGGTAGAATCGTACCCGGCCACGTGGAGCTCGGTAAAACCCAACTGATCAGTGGTTGCACAATAGGTGCCGTACCCGACCAACTATAGCGTGGCTCGGTAGAGTAAAATAGATACATATATATAATGCATGCTCGACTCATGGAATCACATTCTAAACCTTTCGGAGTGACGTAAGGTCGGTATCCTCTGTACACGTTATTAGGACTAACTCTTCACTATGAACCTTATAAGAATCAGGAAGTACCAACAACATTGATAACATAATAATAAGAGAAGCAACATTAACATCAATCGTTCCATAAGAGGGAAAACAATGTAAGTACTGCTAGCTTCTAAGAGTAGAGTATCTTGGAAGCTCATTCATTACATTATGTACAATCGGAGTCGTGCAAGAGAAGGAAAGGGATAGCCTCACATACCTTGTATATACTTCCCCAATCTCAATCTATGCAATTGTCAAAACTCCTTAGTCTACAATAAGAGAAACGATACTATCGTTATTATTTAAGCGTCATAACTATTATGTATCGACCACAACCTATTTTACGATGAAACGGACAGCACCTCCCCTATATATATGACCTCACACCATTCAAAACAGTCACCAAACAGCCCAAACAACATCAATAATAAACATATTGAGCCTCCCAAAATAGTCCACACACAACCTAATCACTCCATACATACGACGACCACCGTAGTCGTGTCAAACAACCTGGAAATGTTACGAATAACTATCAGCCCATAACCCTACATATATATGGTGTTTCTCCACACCCTTCCTCCTCCAAAACTCCACAAAACAGTAGTAAAATACGCATCCCAACAGCAACGCAAAACAGTCCACAAAATAATAACATTACTACCAAGCCTTTCGATATATATTTCACAAGTTCTAGCTTCAATGGCTTAGCCGCAACTTGGATAATCTTAAATAAATATAGAGTAAGAGGTTCCTTAGCTTTATACAGAAATAAAAACTCCAATTTGACCTTAAATTTCCATGAAATATCCCTCCAATGCTGCCACAACAACAAAAAAGCGAAACTAGCGATCAATTAGTGTTTTTCGGCACTAGAATCACTTTAGAAAGCTTGAAATCACCTAGGATTGATATTAAAAACATGAGGGAGTATTTACAGAACATAAAAACTTTAAAACAACCTCCCACACGAGCTGGAATGACACAAAAATGAGCAACAACAAGAAGAACAAGAGACTTACTAGCGCCACGGAATTCCCGACACTTGATTTGTGTTGTTTGCCCCTTTTTTAAGTCTTGAATCTTGAGATAACCTTGAGAGGATGTTCCTAGGGTTCTAAGGTCTGAAAATAGTGAGAAGAAATGACTTAAAACGGGTTGGAGGCATCCTATATAGGTCCAAATATCTTAAACCGCCTTAGTGGGCCCCATAGAGAGGTGCTTGGCGCAGTCTCGCGAAAACGCGAATATCTCTCTACTCCGAGATCGTATCGATGAAAGGTTTAATGATTTGGAAACTAGACTCATAGATCTTTAATTTTGTTGGTATATCTCCCCATAATTCCTTGTAAATTAGGAGAAAAGATTATAAATATTTGACCTAATGTTTAAGTAAAATTATGAACCTAAGTTGCGACAACTTTTGTCGACTTTTGTTTCATAACTCGTTTGACTTCAAGACTTATGATACGGATATTATATGATTAAAATACCTTAATAAATTAACTCTTGAGTGTATTAAGCACCGCTAGATTTACCTGAAAATACGAGTTACAACATCCTTGATTCATTTAACTTCTAATACTTGTTAATCACCCTTATACACTCTTGTATCACTTAAAACCAATAGGATTGACTTCTTATCATCTCAAAGATAATTCCTTCTTGGATTTATGTTAACTAATATATGGCATGAACTAACACATGTGGATATAGGTTGTAACACCCTCCCCCTTAGGAACATTCGTCCTCGAATGTAAGGGTTTATGGGGAGTTTAAATCATCGTGGATTCCAATGGAAATTTCCGATCAATTTTCCCCTATAAAATGGTCACTAGCAAAACTTGCAAGTAAGTAAGCCCAACATATGGCTTCACAAGGCTACACAAAGCATTATGCGTATTTACATTATCTACATATCACCATTTTGTATTAAGGAGGAGTATTCTCAAATTATTGCTTACCTCATAGAGCCGTTTCACCTTCCAATGTATCCTGTCTTCCACCAGCATCCTTGTTATCTTCATTCTGGAATAAGTAAGGGTATTTAGACTTCATCTACTCTTCTGCTTCCCATGTCATTTCTTCCGTATTTTTGTTCCTCCGCAATACTTTGACGGAAGCTACATCTTTTGTTATCAGCTTGCGGACTTGCCGATCTAATATTGCCACTAGCACTTCTTCATATGATAGGTCCTCTGTAACTTGTACATATTTGATAGGGACGACTCGAGAAGGGTCTCCAATACATTTTCTCAACATAGATACATGGAATACCGGGTGGACAAATTCCAATTCGGATGGCAATTCTAACTCATAAGCAACCTGTCCAATTCATCGAAGAATTTTATAAGGCCCGATATACCTTGGACTCAGCTTACCTTTCTTCCCAAAACGCATAATACCCTTCATTGGTGAGATCCTCAGGAAAACCCAATCACCAACCTCAAACTCTAGATCACGACGTCGGACATCAGAATAAGATTTTTGCCTGCTTTGTGCCGTCCTCAATCGCTCCTGTATCACTTTCACCTTCTCAATAGCTTGGTAAATCAAATCTGGCCCATATAATTCTGTTTCTCCTCCCGTATAGTGTCTCGTATGGGGCCATTTTAATACTGGAATGGTAGCTATTATTGTAGGCGAATTCTATGAGTGGAAGATGATCATCCCAATTCCCCTTAAAATCTAGAACACATGCTCGTAGCATATCTTCCAGTGTCTGAATGGTACGTTCAGCCTGTCCGTCAGTCTGCGGATGAAATGCAGTGCTGAGATTTACTTGTGTGCCTAAACCCTTCTGGAAAGACCTCCAAAAGTTAGCCGTAAATTGAGCTCCTCGTTCTGATATAATAGATATGGGCACACCATGAAGCCTAACAATCACCTTGATATACAACTTCGCATAATTTTCAGTCGTGTAAGTTGTCTTCACTGGCAGAAAATGGGCACATTTTGTAAGTCGATCAATTATCACCCAGATGGAGTCAAACTTATGATAAGAGCGGGGTAATCCAATAATGAAGTCCATATTAATCACCTCCCACTTCCAGGTCAGAATCTCTATATTTTAAAGCAATCCACCGGGTTTCTGATGTTCTATCTTTACTTGTTGACAATTGGGACACTGGGCTACAAATTCTGTAATAGACTTCTTCATATTATCCCACCAATACTGCTCCTTGATATCATGATACATCTTTGTCGAGCCGGGATGGATGGAATATCGGGATTGATGAATCTCATTCATAATCTTCTCTCGCAACCCTGCCACATTAAGCACACACAATCGGCTCTGGTATCTCAATGCCCCGTCTTTTCCAATCCCAAAAGCCATACTTTTACATTGTTGAATGCTTTCTCTTAATCGTACTAAGATAGGATCTTCATATTGTCGTGCTTTTACCTCGGCTACCAAAGATGATTCTGATGTATTCTGTACAGTAACACCTCCGTCATCAGAGTCTAACAATCTGATTCTCATATTGTCTAGCTGATGAAGCTCTTTAATCAACCCCCATATACCTGCCTCAATATATACTAAGCTTCTCATTGATTTACGGCTGAGAGCGTCTGCCACAACATTGGCTTTACCGGGATGATACAATATCTCGACGTCGTAGTCTTTCAATAATTCAAGCCACCCACGCTGCCTCAAATTCAACTCTTTCTGCTTGAAGATGTATTGTAAACTCTTGTGATCTGTGTAGATGTCAACATGGACGCCGTATAAGTAGTGCCGCCATATCTTCAAAGCATATATTACTGCAGCCAATTCCAAATCATGGGTTGGATAATTCTTTTCATGCTTCTTCAATTGTCTTGATGCATAAGCAATCACATTCCCATGCTGCATCAATACGCACCCCAAACCTATACCTGAGGCATCACAATATACCACATAACCTTCTGTTCCTTCAGTAAGAGTGAGCACTGGTGCGGATGTCAATCGATTCTTCAGCTCCTGAAAACTATGTTCACAAGTGTCAGACCACTGGAATTTGGTAGCTTTCTGTGTTAACTTAGTCAATGGTGATGATATAGAGGAAAATCCTTCTACAAACCGCCTATAATATCCTGCTAGCCCTAGGAAGCTGCAGACTTCTGATGGTGTTGTAGGTCTCGGCCAATTCTTTACTGCATCGATCTTCTGAGTGTCGACACTAATACCCTCATCAGATATCACATGGCCAAGGAATGCTACTGAGTTCAGCCAGAATTCACATTTGGAGAGCTTAGCATATAACTTACGATCTTGAAGCGTCTGTAATACTATCCGCAAGTGGCCCGCATGTTCTGCCTCCGAACGAGAATACACTAGAATGTCATCAATGAATACAATCATGAACACATCAAGATAGGGCCTGAATATAGTATTCATGAGATCCATAAAAGTTGCTGGGGCATTTGTTAGCCCGAACGACATCACCAAGAACTCAAAGTGCCCATATCTTGTCCGGAAGGCCGTCTTTGGAATATCCTTCTCCCTAACCCTCACCTGATGATACCCTGAACGTAAATCAATCTTGGAGAAATACTTGGCACCCTGGAGTTGGTCAAACAGGTCATCAATTCTTGGAAGTGGATACTTGTTCTTTATAGTAGACTTATTCAACTGTCGATAGTCGATACACATCCGTAACGACCCGTCTTTCTTCCGCACGAATAGGACTGGTGCACCCCAAGGTGAAGTGCTAGGCCTAATAAAGCCCTTATCCAACAAGTCCTTCAACTGCACCTTCAACTCTCGCAACTCTGCCGGGGCCATTCTGTATGGAGGAATAGAGATCGGTTGAGTGTCAGGCAACACATCAATGCTAAACTCAATCTCCCTTTCAGGAGGAAGGCCTGGGAGTTCATATGGGAAAACATCTGGGAATTCGTTGACCACAGGGATTGATTGTAAAGTAGGCGGTTTCGCCTCTGCATCCCTAACGCGAACGAGATGATAAATGTAACCTTTTGAGATCATTTTTGTTGCCTTAAGATAGGAAATAAACCTACCTTTCGGTGTAGCAATGTTCCCTTTCCATTCAATGATGGGTTCACCCAAAAATTGGAACCTAACCATCTTCGTACGACAGTCAACATTTGCATAGCATGAGGCCAACCAGTCTATTCCCATTATCACATCAAAATTAACCATTTCTAACTCAAAAAAAATTTGTCGAGGTTTGACGACTACAAATCATCACAGTGCAATCTATATACCCTTCTAGCAATCACAGAATCTCCTATCGAAGTAGATACCGCAAGGGGTTTACTTATCAATTCAGGTTCAATGCCAAACTTATTAGCCACAAAGGGTGTAACATATGATAATGTAGATCCCGGATCAATCAGCGCATATACATCACAAGAAAACACAGATATAATACCTGTAACAACATCTGGATACGACTCGAGATCCTGTCGACCTACTAGAGCATAGGTTCGATTTTGAGCACCACTCAAACTCGGCACTGCACCTCTACCCCTACCACGACCTATCGATTATTGAAAACCCCGTGCTGGAGGTCGAACTGATGAGGAAGAACCAGATACAGATCCAGTCGGCTGAGCCATACCATCACCTCCTCTATTAGGACAATCCCGCATCATATGGCCAGGCTGTCCGCACGAATAGCATGCATCAGAACCTCGACGACACAGTCCAAAGTGGGCCTTGCCACACTGATCACAATGTGGTGTTGGGGGTCTCATCTGACTAGTATCCCTGTGATGTTGCGAGCCAGATGTCCGCGAACTCTGACCTGGACCAAAATAGGATCGATCATATCGAGGCCTCTGAAATTGTGGAGGAGCACTAGCTACAGGTGGTGCCGAACTCCTCAAAAATTGTGGCCTGATGCTGCCTCTGAAGCCATCAGAACACCCTACAAATCTCGCCCTCTTATGCTGACCCCTATCCTGCTCCCTAACTGCCCTCTGCTGGCGCTTACGATCCTCTAGGGTCTGGGCATAAGCTTGAATACGGGAAATATCCATGCCCTCCACCAAGGAGGCTGTCGTACACTCATTTATCAGATGTGGTCCCAACCCATTCACGAACATATGCACCCTATCACTCATCTCGGCCACCATATGGGGAGCATACCTTGCCAAAGAATCAAACTGCATATTGTACTCTCGCACACTCATATTACCTTGTCTAAGGTTCAAGAACTTATCAGCTCTAGCTCGTCGTATCTCAACTGGCAAGTAGTGACGAAGAAAGGCCTCAGAAAATTCCTTCCACACAGCTGGAGGAGGGTTCGGACCCCTAGATCTCTCCCAACTATCATACTAGAGAACCGCTAAATCCCGTAGCCGACAAGAATCCAACTCTACTACCTCTGTATCACTAACATACATAATCCGAAGTGTACGATGAACCTGGTCAATAAAAGTCTGTGGGTCCTCCTTGGGGTCTGATCCGGTAAACACTGGAGGGTGTAAATTAATAAAATCACGAACTCTTGTACTAACTGGTTTCTCAGCAGCACCTGTATTCTGCCTCTGAGCCTGAGCAGCTACCAATTAAGTCAATAACTGCAAAGGACTCCGCATATCCTGGTCTGGAGTGCCAGACGGAGGAACTGGAGGCGCTGAGTGCCTTATAATATCCTCTGGAGGAGATGGAGTAGATGAGGTATGAGAGGGCATCTCACTCTGAGCCTCACTTTGTCCTACTCTGACTTGGGGCACCTGACTGGTACCCTCTCCCGCTGCTGTATCAAGCCGTCTACTAATCGTTTGCTTCCTAGTCGAAGGCATCACTGAAAAAACAAGGTGAATATTAGAGACGAACACTTACGACTCAAATCTACGCACGATCTAGATTCAGGAAGAAGGTAACAACCCTAGATGTCATGTAGCCTCTTGATTATAAATGTGGCACGCTACACATCCATAATCAAGAATCTACTAGACACGGCTCATAGACAACCCCTAGGATAGACTTGCTCTGATACCAAGTTTGTCACGACCCAAACTGGAGGGCCATGACTAGCACCCGATCAAACTTGCCTAGCACTAACGTACATTTCATCTAACCTTCATTATTATCTTTTAGGGTTGACGAGATCAATATAAATGGTAGACCTGGATCATGGACAACCAGCAATAAAATATGACGGCATGAACATACATAGCAGGGGATGACCAGACAATCAAGAAACTACATATAAGGTATGAGCTACCACGCTACTATGAAAGACTATACAACAAAACTAGCCGACAAGGCATACCAAACTATACATGAGTCGACACCTGTCTATGAGCCTCTAAAGGAACATAAGTGCTGCAACATAGCCGGAACAGGGCCCCAACATACCCATAATGTCTATAACAAAAATGCATACCAAGACCAAGGCAAGTCCGGAGAAGGGATCTCGCCAATCACCGCTGAACTGGACAGCCTACTGTGGTGGGGGAGCTGCACCTGCCTGTCTATCAGGACCTGCAGCACGACATGCAGCGTCCACAAATAAAAGGACGTCAGTACGAATAAAGTACTGAGTATGTAAGGCAGGGAACCATAAATACGATCAGTAATGTAAGCAAGGATAGAGAATATACAACCTGTAACATCTTAGTACATCTGAGGGCTACTTACATGAAATGCATGATACATATGTATAAATACATGAACCCTTAAAACATTCGCCTCTGTGGGCATCATCATCATCATATCATACCCGGCCATAATAGGCTCGGTAAAAAATCGTAATTGGCCATCATAAGGCTCGGTAGAATCGTACCCGGCCACGTGGAGCTCGGTAAAACCCAACTGATCAGTGGTTGCACAATAGGTGTTGTACCCGGCCAACTATAGCGTGGCTCGGTAGAGTAAAATAGATACATATATATAATGCATGCTCGACTCATGGAATCACATTCTAAACCTTTCGGAGTGACGTAAGGTTGGTATCCTCTGTACACGTTATTAGGACTAACTATTCACTATGAACTTTATAAGAATCAGGAAGTACCAACAACATTGATAACATAAGAATAAGAGAAGCAACATTAACATCAATCGTTCCATAAGAGGGAAAACAATGTAAGTACTGCTAGCTTCTAAGAGTAGAGTATCTTGGAAGCTTGTTCATTACATTATGTACAATCGGAGTCGTGCAAAAGAAGGAAAGGGATAGACTCACATACCTTGTATATACTTCCCCAATCTCAAGCTATGCAATTTTCAAAACTCCTTAGTCTACAATAAGAGAAACGATACTATCGTTATCATTTAAGCGTCATATCTATTAGGTATCGACCACAACCTTACGATGAAACAGACATCACCTCCCCTATATATATGACCTCACACCATTCAAAACAGTCACCAAACAGACCAAACAACATCAATAATAAACATATTGAGCCTCCCAAAATATTCCACACACAACCTAATCACTCCATACATACGACGACCACCGTAGTCGTGTCAAACAACCTGGAAATGTTACGAATAACTATCAGCCCATAACCCTACATATATATGGTGTTTCTCCACACCCTTACTCCTCAAAAACTCCACAAAACAGTAGTAAAATACGCAGCCCAACAGCAACGCAAAACAGTCCACAAAACAATAACATTACTACCAAGCCTTTCGATATATATTTCACAAGTTCTAGCTTCAATGGCTTAGCCGCAACTTGGATAATCTTAAATAGATATAGAGTAAGAGGTTCCTTACCTTTATCCATAAATAACAACTCCAATTTGACCTTAAATTTCCATGAAATATCCCTCCAATGCTGCCACAACAACAAAAAAGCAAAACTAGCGATCAATTAGTGTTTTTCGGCACTAGAATCACTTTAGAAGGCTTGAAATCACTTAGGATTGATATTAAGAACATGAGGGAGTATTTACAGAACATAAAACCTTTAAAACAACCTCCCACACGAGCTGGAACGACACAAAAATGAGCAACAACAAGAAGAACAAGAGACTTACTAGCGCCCTGGAATTCCCGAGACTTGATTTGTGTTGTTTGCCCCTTTTTAAGTCTTGAATCTTGAGAGAACCTTGAGAGAATGTTCCTAGGGTTCTAAGGTCTGAAAATAGTGAGAAGAAATGACTTAAAACCGGTTGGAGGCATCCTATATAGGTCCAAATATCTTAAACCGTCTTAGTGGGCCCCATAGAGAGGTGCTTGGCGCAGTCTCGCAAAAACGCGAATATCTCTCTACTCCGAGATCGTATCGATGAACGGTTTAATGAGTTAGAAACTAGACTAATAGATATTTATTTTGGTTGGTAGATCACCCCGTAATTCCTTGTAAATGAGGAGAAAAGATTAGAAATATTTGACCTAATGTATAAGTAAAATTATGAACCTAAGTTGCGACAACTTTTGTCGACTTTTGTTTCATAACTCGTTTGACTTCAAGACTTATGATACGGATATTATATAATTAAAATACCTTAATAAATGAACTCTTGAGTGTATTAAGCACCGCTAGATTACTTGAAAATACGAGTTACAACATCCTTGATTCATTTAACTTCTAATACTTGTTAATCACCCTTATACACTCTTGTATCACTTAAGACCAATAGGATTGACTTCTTATCATCTCAAAGATAATTCCTTCTTGGATTTATGTTAACTAATATATGGCATGAACTAACACATGTGGATATAGGTTGTAACATAGCCTATCAAAGAGCAAAAGCTTTTAACAGGTAGGGAAAATTGTGGCTTGGTAAATATTCTTGTTCTTTAATGTTTCCAAAGGGATTATATAACCCTAGGACTCACCCATTAACTCCGAATTAATTTTGGAAAAGAGAATTTGGGGTTGGAAAAGATTAATTAACAAGAACTTGAGGCTTTAACCCTCATTTTATAGATTATACCTAGGGATAGGATTGAACTACTTGTAGCCATTCTGGATGTGGTTAGTCTCTTAATTGTTTTAGGAATATTTCAATTAGGAAGTTTTGTTAGTCTTCAGAAGAAGCTAATTGAGAATTATTATCCATGTCTAATTAACATAAACTCGCTCATATTTATAAAATCATGAAATACATTGGATCATTACTTGAGTATAAATCCCGATGCATCCTTACTTGTATCCATTGATCATTTTACTTGCTTTCTTGGTTAGTTTACATTTCCGCATTTAGATATAAAACGTTTTCAAAACCAATTCAAGCTAGGGTTTGCACACACAGTTGAGTTTTGAAGATTTCAAGCTTGTGGTTAAGGATTTCTTACACATTTATGTTTATTTCTTTATTTTCTTGCTTTGTACTATGTATCTAAGTGTGTAGTATTTATTTCCAACACTTGAATCTTGTTTATGGAAATATTCATGTTTAAAGTGTGGATTAAATACCTTGTTGTGCTTATGTATTGAATGTTTTTTATCCTTTTATAAAGTGAGTTATTGTTTCTTTAATTATTCTTGTTCTTTAATGTTTCCAAAGGGATTAGATAACCCTAGGACTCACCCATTAACTCCGAATTAATTTTGGAAAAGATAATTTGGGGTTGGAAAAGATTAATTAACAAGAACTTGAGGCTCTAACCCTCATTTTATAGATTTTACCTAGGGATAGGATTGAACTACTTGTAGCCATTCTAGATGTTCTTAATCTCTTAATTGTTTTAGGGATAATTCAATTAGGAAGTTTTGTTAGTCTTCAGAAGAAGCTAATAGAGAATTATTATCCGTGTCTAATTAACATAAACTCGCTCATATTTGTAAAATCATAAAATACATTGGATTGTTACTTGAGTATAAATCCCGATGTATCTTTACTTGTATCCATTGATCATTTTTACTTGCTTTCTTGGTTAGTTTACATTTCCGCATTTAGATATAAAACATTTTCAAAATCAATTCTAAGTGTTTGGCATTGCGCGATAAGTGATAATTCTCTTACATTCCTAATCGCCTACATATTGTTCTTTGTGGGATTCGACCCCGACTCATAGTTGGGTAAACTATATTGCATGCGAACGTGTCCATTTACTTTTTAGTAGTGGATTTGGACGTCACTAGTGATGGAGTATACTGAGTTGGAGAGACGGTCGAGGTGGCATTCCGCCGAGGTTCCGATCCGCGGTCCTGTTATTACATCAAAAATTAAAAAATGAAAAAGACTACCTAAGCCTGTAAACTACGAGTTACAAGATTCCTATCTATAAGTCTTCTGAAGCTTGATCTTGAGTCTTGAATGGTTCTTCATGCAGACTTTAGATTTGAACCTTGGCGTTTGTTAGCTGCAGGTGTTAGCTCGTTCTTCTTCAACTTTTCGGATAAAAACCGGACATATCATGCTTGTGACTTCATTCATGTCTTGAGCAACTCACATCTTTCATCAACCTCTGCATTTGGATTCACTTCTTGCCTTTCTTTTTTTTCATTCTGGATTGTGACTAACTTACGTTGATAATCTCGGACTATCGACTCGCATTTTTGCTACGAATTTCTGTTATTGCTGACTTAAATTACATTCTAAAGTGAATTCCATTATTCTCCAGGTGGCGCCTGATTGCCAACATTTGAACTGTGTTCCCTTGTTCTCCTGGCGAGCGCCTGATTAACAAAATTTGAATTGTATTCCCTTTGTTACCTTAAACTGTTTTCTCTTGAAACATGTGTTGTATTCCTTTGAAACTTTAACTACTTTCCTTATTCTCGAGGTGGGTGCCTGATTGCCAAAACTTTAACCGTATTCGCTTGCTCTCCAGGTGGGCGCCTGATTGCCAACACTTTAACTATATTCCCTTGCTTTCCAGGTGGATGCCTGATTGCCAAAACTTTAATTGTACTCCCTTTCTCTATAGGTGGGTGCCTGATTGCCAAAACTTTAACTGTATTCCCTTGATCCCCAGGTAGGCGCCTGATTTCCAAAACTTAAACTATATTCCCTTACTCTCCAGATGGGAGCCTGATTGCCAAAACTTGAACTGTATTTCCTCGAACTTGACCTATTTTCCCTTGTTCTCCAAGTGGACTCCTGATTGCTGAACTTGACCTATCTTCCTTTGAACATTACTGCTTTTCCTTTGTTCTCCAGGTGGGTGCTTGATTTCAAACACTTGCACTGCTTTTCCTCGAAACTTGACTTGTTTTCCATTGTTCTCCAGGTGGGCTCCTGATTGCTGACCTTGAACCATCTTCCTCTGAACATTACTGCTTTCCCTTTGTTCTCCAGGTGAGTACCTGATTTCCAACACTTGCATTCTCTTTCCTCGAAACATGACTTGTTTTCGCTTGTTCTCTGGGTGGGTTACTGATTGCTGAACTTGAACCATATTCTCTTGCTACTTGGAGCTGTTTTCCTTAGAAACTTGCACCATTTTCCCTTGCTGTCTAGGTGTGCGCCTGATTGCTAAACTCGCACCATTCTCCTTTGAAACATGAGTTGTTCTTCCTTGTTCTCCAGGTGGGCGCTTGATTGCTGAGCTTGATCCGCTTTCCTTTGAACTTGTGTCGTCTTCCCTTGTTTCTCCAGGTGGGCGCCTGATTACTGAACGTGAACTTCTTTCTCTTGAGACTGCTTTTCCTTAGAACTGTCTTCCCTTGTTTCTCCAGGTGGGTCCCTGATTGCTGAACCTGAATTATCCTCTTCTTGAAACTGCTTTTCTTGTCTTCCCTTGTTTCTCCAAGTGGGTGCCTGATTGCTGAACCTGAATTGTCCTCTCCTTGAAACTGCTTTTCTTTGAACTGTCTTCCCTTGTTGCTCCAAGTGGGTGCCCGATTGTTGGAGCATGAACTTCTTTCTATTCTTGAAACTTGCAATGTCTTCCCTTGTCCTCCAGGTCCTGATTTCAACAAAACAGACATAACAAAAGAAATTATTCTGCCCCAGTTTGATATTGGGAACATCTGTGAGTGTTAACCAATTCTTGTTTTCACAATAAATTCTAAAATAGATTTCCCTATCCTGAAAATTTCAAACCAAGCTTCATCTCAAAAGTGAAAAATTTAAAATGCTAAGTTATACTTCCCAAAAGTAAAATACTCGTCAGACCTTGTCACTTGCAAGGATCTCAAAACTTATCTAGGAGGGTACTGCAAACTTATTGTTGAGCCTGTCTGGCACCTGCTTTCCCACGTAGGGTTTCTCCCGAACAAACATAATTTCTTGTCCATGTTTCAATCAAAGAAAACTTGTGAGTTTAAACATGGTGTTTGGTTTGTGGCCTTGACTTTGAGGGCGATTGCTCCCTCACTTCCCATGATAACTTTGATTTCAACTCGAAAAACCTTGCCTATTTATTGACTGACCACTTTCTCTATCACCCTTATCACGAAAAATAACTCTGGTCCATTCAAACCCAATACCATTCATTTGTTGCACTGTGCTCATGTATTGACATATACTGAACCTTTGTGTTTCACATGAATTCCAAAACATGTCACTTGCTACCCACTCAGTGCGCACGCTGTTCTTTCCTGACTTATGCCACTTTGATGTGCTTGCCAGAATCCACTTTGTGCAATTGGAAAGCTGGTAGCATATTTTGAAGTCATTTCTCACTTGTTTTGACCAAACTGACTCAGGAAGAGGAAGTAAACAAGACAAAAGGAACAGAGTAAAGGACAATGAAAAGAGATGTTTCCTAACAAGAAAACTAAAAAGTAGAGACTTATCAGATGTGGATACCATTTCTAATGACCATGACATGCACCTTTGGATCAAGTGGCCTAATCTCTCAAGCAAGTCTGACGTTCAACTCTTGTTATACCCCTAAGCCGTGAGACTGGGCTTTAATGCTCCGATTATCCAATCTGATTCACGATCCTTATTCGACTTGTAGCGCCCGGAGGGTTTTCACCACCAAGCCGTTCTTTCTCTCAACTCATCATCGCCTTATGGTGCCTGTGAAGGTTTTCACCAATAAGACTCTCTCATTTTGTCTTTTCTTCTTATTCTCCTCTGATTCTGCAGATAACAAGGCATTAACCATGGTAAAAACAACATATACTCTTGGCATGTCTAAACTCAACACTCTCAGAGATTATCTAGGAGGTCTTTTTTTGGACTGTAATGTGGCTTTTGGACACGGTTGGAAAGAAAAGATATAATAAAGGCTCAAAATAACTAAGACAACGGGGTTAATTTATTTACAACTTTTGGAATCCATTCTAAAAACTTTGCCCCAATTTCTAAAACAGGGGAATTTGAATATATTTTTCCCTCTTTTTTATGGAATTTCCCACTCTCGACTTCATGGGATTATGAAATATTTTATTTGGTGTGACCGAACCGTAACGCTACCTACGTATCTTGTGGTGACAAAATTAGGTCGAACGTAGTTCACAAAGATACGTTTTGTTGTTGCTATTTGCCTTTTTCTCTTTTTCCTTCTTTTTTTTTCTTTTTCTCTCTTTTTTTCCTTCTTTTTTCTTCTTTTTTTTCTTTATCTCTATTTTCTCTTCTCTTTTTTTTTGAATTTTCCTTTTGGAATGAACTTTCTAAAATAAACCTATGGAGACAAAAAAAATCTTTTTCTTTCTTTTTTTTCCCTTTTTTTGTATGACTCTAACTTGATTCCAAAAGAGGGGAGGTCAAAGAAATCAGTACAAGCTCAAAAGGGGTACCAAAGGGTATAAAGTGTTTGGATAGCTGAAAGAGGGCCTCTCAATCTCTAAGAAAACCAAGTTAACACATGCAACTTGAAAATGAAAAATGAAGATCATGTATAGCATTTCTTTTGCAGCATCAGCATTGGTATCACTAATATGCCTTCCACTTTCTTTAGTGCCTTGTCAAGTATAGAACCCTCGTTGGGTGATTCCCTCTTCACAATGGATATCCTCTGTCAATTCGGAGAAAACTTTCTTGACTTTATCTTGTAACTTTAGATGCACTTGAACTCAAAGTTGTTTGTTTCAAATCGTTGGGACGCACTCTCTTGTATCAAATTCTTGTCGTCTCATTAACTTTCCAAACTATCTACCCCAATTTCACATGGATCGGGCTTCAAATGATCTCAAAATATCCAAATCTGTACTTATTTCCCTCAAGTGTCCCTATCATCTTCAAAATTATTTCATTGCTTCATGATTAAACAAACTTTTAAGACCAGACTAGAATTATGCTTGCATGTCATATCACTAGAGCCAGCATAAAAGAACTATAAAAGGAAAAGAGAACTAAACAAAAATGACTAGACATAACAGAATACAGAAAATTGCATTAGACAGACGGTAAAAGGGTTTGAACAACAAGACAAGAAAAATAAACTGGGGTACAACCCTGGAACAAAACTAGATAACACTAAATGAGTTGCTACGACTAAAGGAACTAGGCAAAATAAAAGGATAGAAGGGTTTGAGTCACAAGACAATATCCAGATTACAACCCTAAAATAACCCGGACAACAGAAATGACAACAAAAGAGCGTCTTTCCTATTACCAAGCTCGACATCTTAGCCACTGAGTTCCACATCAATATTACCAAGACCATTACCAGTTTCAATATCATTAACTTTAGTCAGCAAGTTCCCAAGAGAATTCTCATGCTCCCTGTCACTACGCATCATCCCCATAGAGTGTGCATCATCATATGTAGGTAAAGGATTTTGCGTGATATGTTGGGTGTCACTGTTCTAGATCACAATTATCCCTTCTTGAATCATTCTTTCTAGTTCCCTTTTGAAAGCATGACAATCTTCAATGATATGCCCCTAGACATTAGAGTGGTACATGCACCGTACAATAGGATTAAAACCTTTTGCATATGGGTCCGGAGTATATCCGAGGAGCGGCTCAATCAGGCCATAATGTTTTAACTTTCCTAACAAGCTTGTATAAGATTCTCCAATTGGCATGAAATTATTTTTTTGCCTTTGTTTCCCTCCATGCCCCAGTTTTCTAGAGTTGTTGGATGCTCGAAAATGATGTGAAGGCAAAAGTGCACTAGGCGATGCTGGCGCTCGCCATGAGGAATGACCCAGTGGTTGGACAGATGACCGAACATTGTTCAGAGGATAATACCGGGGTGAATTATATGGAGCTCGGGGATGTTCATGGGGTCAGTATTGAGGCTGAAAGCATTTAGCAGGAATGTCTCCCGGATCTTGTCATGGGCGGGATTCAGCAACATCTTTTCTATTAATGGGAGGACTGTCCTGAGCAACTTGTTCGTTCCATCTAAGCCAAAATTCCCTAAAACTTTCCTTGGGTTTCTTTTCCATCTGAGATAGAGAGGAGCAGTCGGGGAAAATGTTTATATTGTACCGAAAGTGCCGCACAAAATCTTGAGCCATGTCATCCCAGGTATGCCACTTACCGCCATTTTGACGAGTATGTCATTCCAAAACTGCACCAATTAGGCTCTTACTGAAATATGCCATCAACCACTCATCTTTCCCGCTAACACTTCTCATTCTATTGCAATAACCCCTCAGATGGGCTACTGGATCTCCACGCCCATCATACAAATTAAACTTTGGCATCTTAAACCTTTCACTTTTCTGGATATCTTATCTTGCTCCACTGTCTTAGCAGGATTTGCAGTCTCACCGGGAGGCTCAAAATGAGGAGCATAATTGTATAGTCCCGAGAACTTGAAAATTGGTTCTGGAGCATAATGTTGGGCCTCGGGAAGTTTGAACATAGTCTCGCTAGAGGATCGAGGAAAGGTAGCAGGTGTATGAGATACAAAAACATGAGTGGTCAAAGGAGCGGGATATGAGGTGGTTCTGGGGGGGTGGAGTGTGAAAAGGTTGTGAGGAGATATCCTGGACTTGTGACAGTGGCGGAATGGTGACAAGGCTCTCAGTGCAGTTAGTGGGAAACAATGGTGGAGGATGCCCACTAATCCACGCTTGGTATATTTCGGCCATCCGTCCTTTCAACCTTAGAACCTCTTTTTTCAGCTCAGATTCTGATTCAATAATCCCCTTAGATAGATCAGTAACACCTGTGTCGAACTCTTTGCCGGCCATGACTACCTTACTCTTTGATCTTGTATTGTATGGATGAGTTACCTTAAGAACCACAAATCAACTCTGCTCAATGGAGATAACAAAAGGAACAAGATGAAGTTATCATGTTAACGTTAGGGCATTTAACAGCTTCAAATATCACATTGTGTGTAATGCACCTAGCAACAATTAACGGTTCTAGAATGCCTTCGAGGGTCACAAGGTCACTTGGCATCATCCCAATTTTGTTCATTTCAACCTTCTTTGTCTTTTCTTTTCTAGCACTTCTTGGCTTGCTCATTTTCCTTCCTTTCTTTTTCTTACTGATTATCGCTCTTTTCTTCCCTTTCATTTCTCATAACCAATAATTCATATCCTTTTTTCTCTTTTTTCTTTTCCTTTTAATAATAATAAAAATGATTCAATCGAACCCTATGTAGGTTGTCATGCATCATGACGCCGCATGAATAAGTTCTTTGCATAGTTTGGGAAGATCGAAAATAAAGTAAACAAACTAACGTTCTCAATTTATTTTTCTTTTCTTTTTTTCCCTTAATGACTACTCTGATTAGAAAAGAAAAATAAAATAACCAGATGCTTTTTTTTTTGAATTTTCTAGACTTAATGTTCTATAACCTATTCTAAACTCAATCTTATCGAGCATATATTTTTTCTCTTTTTTTCTTTTTGAAACAAATACTCTATGGGAAATTATTAAGGAAAAAAATCCTACAAGAGAAAAATATTTTTTTGATTATTTTTTTAAGAAGGAAATCTAAAGAATAAACAAAAGAAAAATATTTTGAATTTTCATTTAATATCCCTGAAGAAAGATTTCGAAACGAAAAATGAATAAGATAAAAAATATTTTTGGATTTCATTTTTGATTACCTAAAGAAGAAACTTTAATGATAAACAAAAGATAAAGAATATTTTTTTTCCTTCTATGTACAATATCCTAAAGTTCTAGTGAAAATAGAAAGAATTTTTTTTTTATTTTTCATTAATTTCCCAAAGAAGAACCTCAAAAGAAATGTTTTTTGGATTTTTGAAATTAATACCTTAAAGAAAACCTTTTAAAGAGGTACTAAAATAAAATTCTTTTTTTTTTAATTTTTAGTCTTTATATACTAAATGAAATATAAAAGCAATTTTTATTTTAAGTTCTAGATATTAATTTCCTAAGGAAACCCACAAAAGATTTTTTTGAACATCTAGAGTTAGTATTCTAGAGAAAACATCTAACAGAAATATAAAAACGCAAATCTCTTCTCTTTTTTCTTAGATTTTTGACTTATTACACATCTTTTTTTTTCAAATACAATATAGGAAATACCATAATAAAAGACTCAACTAGCTTAACTAGTCTATGACAGACTCTAATTTCACCTAAAAGACTTGGCATTATTATACAAAACTAGAAGGTAAAAGACGACATAAAAATAAAGCAGACTCAAAACATATCAATAAAAAAATCCTTAAGCAAGCTCCTGAATGAGCGATCTTGACTGGATGGTCCTAAGGCGTCTGTCTGCCCAAACTCCGGTAAGTAGATCCACACCTGTATGAGAAAATTAAGACAAAATAAAGTTAAAGACCTAGAACGCTAGATAAGACAATAACCCTTCCTGTTGGACACATACAAGACATGATTGTAACTATTTTTCTAAAACTAACCTATGTGGCTAAAAGCCTCTAAAAATGCAAGATTTGGATAAGACCCCGCAAAGCCAAGAACCTAAGATTCACTAGGAAGACCGGACCCTATGTAGGTTGCCTACGTATTACGCCCCGAAAGACAAGAATCAGGTATGCGTAGTTCGGGCAGATTGGATACGGGCAAGAATTAAAAAATAACTAATTTAGAAAAAATATATTTTTGTCTTCTTTTTTTCTTTGAAAAATGATGAAACATGTAAACTCATTTTGGATTTTACATTTCCCCTTTTTTTTGTTTTTTTGTTTTTCGAAAAATGCTGAAAAAGTGCAAAATCCTTTTTTTTTTTTGAATTTTCGAGCTCTTTTTTTTTCTTAACAAAAATATGACAGAAAACATAATTGGGCCCTACTCGCTTTATCCTCACACTTCACCCACTCTTTTTTTCTTTTTTTCATTTTCATTTGCCCTCAACTATCATTGGTCCGCCAAATGACCCTTTTACCCTTGAACAAATGCAACATGTAGCACGTAGGATTCATCAAGATGGTCTGTTATTTTGGGTACACCTTTCCTAGACAGACCCAACCCTGTGTTGAGTCCCCTAAGTCAAATGCACATGATACAAACAAGCGTTCCTACTAGGGATCCGACATGAGGCTGTGTTTTTCTAGGTTTAAATCCTGGGTTGTGTTCTAGACATGGGTTACCCGAGCGGACAACTGGGGCCGAAGAGGGGGAAACGTACCGGGAGCACTAAAGTCTGCCCGGCCTTGTTGCTGGCCCAACCTCATTCTTTTTGGTATAATTTCTATAGAAAAAGCGAGTCACGCGAACGTGTGCACCATTTTAAGAAGACTCAAAAGGGTGGCGTAAGAAGACAGTTGTATACAACTCAAACAATATTAAAGCGGTAAACAGATAGCATTTAGCACACAAGGTTAACAGAATACAATAATATTAACAATAAATGAAGCCAAGTAAAAATCATTTTAACAAGGTCGAATTCTTGAACCATGAACCAAAGATTTTGGGTTTATTTAAGTAACAATCGAAACGGGATTGTTTTTGTTTATTCAGAATCGCCACTTGGGATAATTTATGATGTCCCAAGTCACCGGTTTAAAATCCTGAATCGAGGAAGTCGACTCTATTCACGGTCTGCGAACACAGAAATTCGGGTAAGGAATTCTGTTAACCCGGGAGAAGGTGTTAGGCATTCCCGAGTTCCGTGGTTCTAGCACGGTCGGTTTGATTATACTTGGCTTAATAAATTGTCTAGTTACTCATTTTAGAACCTATGTGCATTTGACTTTTTTAATTAAGAAATTATCTTAAAACAAGTCATGCGCACGTGTACCAATTTGTTTGGCGCATCAAAAATCATGTCACATGAATGTGTCCACGGTTAATAACGCTTTATTATTATTAAGAATGTTCGGCCGAAGTTGCGCGAACACATACTCCGATTTTGTTTTTAGAAATCGTAATCATATCACGCGACAGTGTCCACAACCACGATAGTGTATTAAACGTGCCTAAAGCAAACTACAAACATCTGTCATTTTTATATCTAGGTTATGAAATTAATACGAGGGCCACGAATGATTAAATTGTGGATGGCACACCTCAAACTAGATAAACTAAATTTAGTTAGTGGCCTATTAAAACAATTTCGTTATTAAGAAAGTTTGATCGAAGTTGCACAAACACATACTCCGAATTGATTTTTAGAATTGTAACCATGTCACGCGAACGTGTACACAATCACAATTGTATTTTGAAATGCACGCCTAAAGGCTTTTATACGGATATTTATTCTTAATTCCTAGTTATAACATGTGAGGGCCATAGACTAGGTGATTGTATGGAACACCTCAATTTTATTAAAGGAAAAAGCATCCAACTAAATGAACAAGATGTCACAACCCAATCCCCTATCCGATCGTGATAGCGCCTCTCATGAAGACAAGGCCAGCCATCTAAACCCAATACATCCTATTTAAAGAGGTTAAACAGTTCATAAGCATTTTAAATGTGATTAAATGATAGTAATTAGCGAAAGTACAACCCGACATAGCCCAAACCGGGGAGTCACAAGTCACAAGCATCTATTAGAGTATAAATACAACTGCAAGGCGTGAAACATATAAAATAGGACTGATAAACAAAAGGAAGAGATGCGGTGCTGCGAAAGCTGGCAGTCACCTCACTAAACTCCGATAACTTAGCCTCCGACCATCTCAAAACCCGCTACTGGGTGAACAAATACCTGCATCTGCACACGAGGTGCAGGGAGTAAAGTGAGTACTCCAACTCAAGGAGTAATAAAGGTAAATAATAACTGAGCAGTAAGAAATCATGAAAAATGCATCAACATGCTGTATAGAGTAGTCTAAAACCCTTTGAATAAAAGCAGTGAAACTGTGAAATCCTTGGAAAAACATCTTAGCTTAGTTTAAAACTGTTTTAAAAATGACTTTTTCAACTGTTACGCAAATGAATGCAAACAAATAGTGTAGATAAGCACGAAAATGGGCAGGCACAACACTCAATTAACAGATAAATGCTAGGCGATCAGATAGATATCACATGAAGTAGCACAAACAACTGATAATGGCAGACAGATGAAGTAAAGTAAATACGTAGAACAGTACTAACACCGTCGCGACGTGTAACCCAATCCATATATCGCTGCGGTGTGCAGCCCAATCCATATATCTCGTCGATGGCGCTCACTAGGGGTGTGCAGACTCTGGGAGGGGCCCCTTACGGCCCAAGCGCAATATCAAGCCATCTCGTGGCATCAAATCTAGGCCCTCGGCCTCATATCAATATTAGTATAACATTATTGTGGCTTGCAGCTCGATCCCATAGTATCCTCACATCTGGCCCTCGGCCATACTCAGTCTAGAAATCAGATAAGCCCCTCAGGCATTAGTAAAAACAGTAGTTCTCAGCCTCAAAACATCATTTAATATATCATTTTAGTTTCAAAACCAAGTAAAAGTGGCTGAGTTGTACAACAGTGGAAAACAATACGACTGAGTTCAAGTAGTAGGTCAAAATAGTGAGGAAATAGTGATAAAAATCCTCGGAGGGTTCAAATAGTTGGCTCGAAGCCCAAATATGACAATCAGTCCAAATAATGATGATAACAAATAAGTTTCAAAAAAATACGCGGTAAAAGCGTCAATCGGGACGGACCAAGTCAAAATCCCCTATAGTAAACGACCCCACGCTCATCATCAAGCGCATGTCTCACCTCAATATAGCACTATGATGTTTGAATCCGAAGTTTCAAACCCTCAGAATATCATTTACAATCACTACTCACCTCGAACCGGCAAAATCTCTAGCTCGCGACGCCTTTGCCCCTCAAATCAGCCTCCACGCGCATCGAATCTATCTAAAATCAGAACAAATGCATCACAATATGATAAGGGAACAAAGCCCAAGCGAAAACAATCAATAACGGGCACAAATCCTGAAATTACCAAAAACCCGAGCCCCGGGCCCACTTCTCAAAACTCAGAAATTTTTACATCAACGGGTTCCTTATCCTTCCACGAGTTTATACATATCAACAACATCAAAGTCGGAGTTCAAATGACCCCTCAAATCCTCCATTAAAGGCCTCTTAAACTCAAGCCCTAATCCTCCATTTTTAGCCCTTTAACCCATTAGTTACAACCCTAATGTAACGACCCAAAGTGTCATCACCGTAGTTCTTCCTTGTTCCGCGCTTTCGAGGCCTTGAAAATCTTGCTTTTAGTTGCCTCGATTGGCGTGCGCAGTTCGGGCGCGTAGCCAGAAAGTTTTTATGTTAGAATATGTGAATTATGTGAAACATTTGATGAATTTTGGTATTAATATGCATAATATTGACTTCGGTCAACATTTTGGGTAAACGGACCCGGACCTGTGATTCGACGGTCCTGAAGGGTCCGTAGGAAAATATGGGACTTGGGCGTGTTCCCGGAATCAAATTCCGAGGTCCCAAGCCCGAGAAATGAATTTTTGTGTGAAATTGTTTTCTGAAATTAATTAAGGAAAATGAAGAATAAAATTGATCAGAAAACTATGGTATCGGGCTCGTATTTAGGTTCCAACGCCCGGTATGAGTCTTAAATATGTTTTAAGCACTATCTGTAAAGTTTGGCTAAAAACGGACGTCATATGACGTGTTTCGGACTTAAAATGGGGAAGTTGAGTTTTTGTGAAAGTTGAAAGAAAATCATGTGTTTGAGGCTTGATCCTATGTATATGATGTTATTTTGGCGATTTGATCGCACGAGTAAGTCTGTAAGATGTTTTTAAGGTTGTGTGTATGTTTGGTTTGGAGCCCCGGGGGCTCAGGTGAGTTTTGAATGGGGCCCGGGAGGTCTTGGACTTAAGAAAATGCAGGTTCAGTTGTTGCAGACACCAGCGCGGCCGCGGTCATTTCCGCGCGGTCAGCGCTGGAGCCGTGCGGCCGTGATGCATTTTTGTGCGGTCCACGTGGCTGAGTCTGAGGGTTAGGGTTTCAGGTTAACTAGCGCGGCCGCGCACCAAAACAGTGCGGTTCGCGCTAGGTGGGTTCAGAGAGAGCCCACTTCTTCCCTCCCTCGGTGCGGCCGTGGTACATTTCCGCGCGGTCCGCGCTGGCAGCCACGCGGCCGCGGTGCATTTCTACGCGGTCCGCGACAGCCCCCAGCATATATATAAATTCGGGATTTTCAGTCATTTTTTCCACTTTTCAAAAACCCAAAACCTAAGAGGCGATTTTCCAAACAACTTTTCTTCTTCAAAACGATTGGTAAGTGATTTCTAACTCATTTTCTTCACTTCTTAACATCTTTTAACATGATTTCAACTTCAAAACAAAGATTTTCATGGGGGAAATTGGGTGTTTTGGGTAGAACCTAGGTTTTCTACAAATTGAGGAGTTGGACCTCAATTTGGGGTCCGATTTCAAAACAAAGCATATACTTGGATTCGTGGGAGAATGGGTAACCGGGTTTTGGTCCGAACCTCGAGTTTCGACCACGTGGGTCCGGGGGTGTTTTTGACCTTTTTGGGAAAAACCTTGTAAAAATTATTTTCATGCATTGGGATTGATCCATTTAGTAATTATTAATGTGATTGAGTAACTTATGACTAGATTCGAGCGGATTGGTGGTGGAATCAAGAGGTAAAGCTATACTAGAAGCGTGAGTTGAGTTTGGAGCATTCGAGGTAAGTGTTTGTTCTAACTTTGGCTTGAGGGAATAGGATTAGGATGATATTTGCTACTTGCTAATGTGGAGTACGGTGTATAGGCATGGTGACGGTTATATATGCATCCGAGTCTAGCATGACCATGAGTCTTGATTGCTTTTAATTCGAATAATGTGACACAAGCTCCTTGTTTATTTGATGAGTTTCACATAATATGAACGGTTGAGGTAAAATTGCGATTGGTGTACTTTTGGAGCGTTAGCTCGAACATGAATGTGTTAGTTGAGGAAGAATGGATTTAAAAAGGAGAATGTGTTGTGAATACTCCCTTGCCGGGATGTGTAGACTGATATATATATTCTCCCTTGTCGGGATATTTTAGGCCGTTAGTTGTACCCTTGCCGGGTTAAAGGTATTGAGTTGTTATTCTCCCCTGAAGGGGTCTACTATATGAAGTCAGATATTATAAACTATATTATGGGATCGTGTGGCACGCCGTCCACTTATATACTGTACTATGGGATCGTGTGGCACGCCGTCCACTTATATATGATATTATGGGATCGTGTGGCACGTCGTCCACTTATATATGATATTATGGGATCGTGTGGCATGCCGTCCACTTATATATGATATTATGGGATCGTGTGGCATGCCGTCCACTTATATATGATATTATGGGATCGTGTGGCACGCCGTCCACTTATATATGATATTATGGGATCGTGTGGCACGTCGTCCACTTATATATGATATTATGGGATCGTGTGGCACGCCGTCCACTTATATATGATATTATGGGATCGTGTGGCACGCCGTCCACTTATATATGATATTATGGGATCGTGTGGCACGCCGTCCACTTATATATGATATTATGGGATCGTGTGGCACGCCGTCCACTTATATATATATATATATATATATATATATATATATATATATATATATATACTTATATATATATATATATATCATGGGAACCGGAGTCTCTTCTGCTTATTTCCGATATTTCATTTTTATCTGTTACTCCCCGATAGCATGTCCCCTCCCAGTTTTACTTTGTATTATCTTGTTATTGTTTTCTTGCACTTGTTGTATATATATCTGTATTGGTTAAATGTGGTAGGTGTTGTCTAGCCTTGTCACTACTTCGCCGGGGTTAGGCCAGGCACTTACCAGCACATGGGGTCGGTTGTGCTGATGCTACACTATGTGCAAATTTTTGTGCACAGATCAGGGAGCAGCTTACGGACCACAGCAGTAGGATTTCTGGGAGCTGTCTTCAGTCCAGGGACTCTCAAGGTAGCCTAGCTGGCGTTCGCAGGCCGAAGTCCCTTTCCATGTTTTTCGTTTGTTCATATTGTATCAGACAAACACGATGTATTTCCTTTCAGTCATTGTTTGTAGTATTCTGTAGTAGTCTGTGAGCTAGTGACACCAGACCTTGGGTTGTGATGTGTATTAAACCTCCACACTTTTGGTTTTCAGTTGCTTTAGATTTAAAGTCTTTCGCTTAAATTTTGTCTCGTTTATTATATTATTTGAAAGAAAGCAGGAAAGGTGTTTTAAATATTTGGCTTGCCTAGCTCCGATAGTAGGTGCCATCACGACACCCGATGGTGGGAAATCCGGGTCGTGACAAGTTGGTATCAGAGCCCTAGGTTACTTAGGTCTCACAACTCACGGACAAGCTCAGTAGAGTCTGAGGGATCGGTACGGAGACGTCTGTATTTATCCCACAGAGGCTACCGAGTTAGGAAAACTTCACCTTTCTCATTCTTGTCGTGCGATTCTGTTTCTCAAGTACTGATTGTCTTTCCACTCTGTTCTTTCGCAGATGGCAAGGACACGTGCTTCCTCTTCTACGGCGCAACAGCCTGAGTCCCCAGCAGCAGCCCCTATTAGGGGCAGAGGGTGAGGCCGAGGCTGGGGCAGGGCTCAGCCATGAGCAGCATTTCCAGCGACGGAGCCTCAGGTCGATTTTGAGGAGGAGGTTCTGGCCCCAGCTGTTCCAGTGGGCCCAGCTCAGGTCCCAGAGGGTTTCATAGCCACTGCAGTGCTTCAGGACGCTTTGGTCCGACTGGTAGGCTTAATGGAGGGCATTTCTAGAGCGGGTTTGCTTCCCGCAGCTCCAGCCACATCTCAGGCTGGGGGAGGAGTTCAGACTCCCGATACTCGTACTCCAGAGCCGGTAGCTCCTCAGGCTCAGGTTCCAGCAATTCAGCCAGCTGTGGTAGCGCAGCCAGGTATTGCGGCTCAGTCCAGTGATGGTGCGGCTATGTCCGCGGATGCTTTGTGGAGGCTTGATCGTTTCACCAAGATCTTCACTACTACATATAGTGGCACTCCCTCAGAGGATGCTCAGGATTTCATATTCAGCTGTCATGAGGTTCTACGGATTATGGGCATTGTAGAGACCAATGGGGTCGATTTCGCCACTTTTTGCCTGACAGGATCCGCCAAGACTTGGTGGAGGGATTTCTGTTTAGCCAGGCCAGCAGGGTCGCCATCACTGACCTGGGATCAGTTTTCAGAGTTATTTCTGGGGAAGTTTCTTCTAGTTACTCAGCGAGATACTCTTCGCAGGCAGTTTGAGCGTCTCCAGCAGGGTCCGATGACGGTCACCCAGTATGAGACCCCATTCATTGATCTTTCTCGTCATGCCATTGTGATACTCCTCACCGATAGAGAGAGGGTGCGGAGGTTTATTGATGGGTTGGCCCAGGCGATCCGTGTTTAGATGGCCATGAGTGCCGGTAGTGAGATTTCATTTCAGGAGGCGGCAGATGGTGCCCGCCGGATAGAGATGGCACTTGCTCAGGGAGGTGGTCATGGGTCTGATAAGAGGCCCCGTCATTCTGGTAGATTTAGTGGTACCTCGTCTGGAGGTAGGGATTCTTATGGTAGAGGCCATTCTTCGAGGCCCTTTCTGTCAGCTCTCCAGGCTTCTCATGGTACACCAGGTGGTCGTGGTTCTCAGCTGCAGTATTTTGACCAGCAGCTCTTCAGTTCACCATCAGCACCTATCAGTGCACCACCACTTCGTTTTACTCACCAGCCGAGGGCTTGTTATACTTGCGGCGATGTGAGTCACATTCCCAGATATTGCCCTCGAGCTTCTAGCAACTCGCAGCAGCAGGGTTCTCGCCCGATGATCCAGGCACCAGTTACCCCACAGCCTGCCCAGCCAGCTAGAGGCGGGGGTAGAGGACATAAAGGTGGAGGTAGAGGTCTTAGAGGTGGAGCTCAGACCACTAGAGGTAGGGGTCAGCCAACAGCAGATCGTCCCAAGGATATGATTTAGGGAGGTGGGGCCCAGCCCCGTTGTTATGCTTTGCCAGCCAGGCCAGAGGCTGAGTCATCAGATGCTATGATTACAGGTACTATTCTGGTGTGTGATAGGGATGCTTCTGTGCTATTTGATCCCGGATCTACGTATTTATATGTGTCGTCCTATTTTGCACCCTATTTGGTTATGCCTAGTGACTCGTTGAGTATTCCTATTTATGTGTCAACACCGGTGGGTGATTCTATTGTGGTCGACCAAGTTCATCGTTATTGTATCGTAGTGTTTGGGGGTCTTGAGACCCGTGTTGATTTGTTGCTTTTGGACATGGTCGACTTTGATGTTATATTGGGGATGGATTGGTTATCCCCGTACCATGCTATCTTGGATTGCCATGACAAGACCGTAACCTTAGTCTTACCGGATTTACCCCATTTAGAGTGGAGAGGGACTTCTGGTCATTGTACCCGCAGTGTTATCTCGTATGTGAAAGCTCGGCATATGGTCGAGAAGGGATGTTTCGCCTACTTGGCGTATGTTTGCGATTCTAACACGGAGGCCCCTTCTATTGATTCTGTGCCCGTTGTTCGGGAGTTTCCTGAGGTTTTCCCTTTAGACTTTCCGGGTATGCCGCCCGACAGGGATATCGACTTTTGTATTGATTTGGCCCCGGGAAATCAGACCATTTCTATCCCGTCATATCGTATGGCCCCGCCGGAGTTGAAAGAGTTAAAGGAACAGCTGCAGGATTTTCTTGAGAAAGGTTTCATTAGACCTAGTGTTTCACCTTGGGGTGCGCTGGTGTTGTTTGTTAAGAAAAAGGATGGTTCGATGAGAATGTGCATCGATTACCGGTAATTGAACAAGGTTACAATTAAGAATAAGTATCCACTACCGAGGATCGATGATTTATTCCACCAGCTTCAGGGTGCAAGGGTGTTCTCAAAGATAGATTTGAGATATGGTTATCATCAACTGAGGATTAGGGCGTCTAATGTCCCCAAGACAACATTTCGCACTCGGTATGGGCACTATGAGTTTTTAGTCATGTCATTTGGATTGACTAATGCCCCAGCAGCATTCATGGAGTTGATGAACCGAGTGTTCAGACCTTATTTGGACTTGTTCGTGATAGTCTTCATTGACGATATTCTTATATACTCCCGCAGTCAGGAGGAGCATGAGCAACACCTCAGAGTGGTCCTTCAGACCCTAAAGGATAGTCAATTGTATGCTAAGTTCTCAAAGTGCGAGTTTTGGTTGAGTTCGGTCGCATTCCTGGGTCATGTCGTATCAGCAGCAGGTATTCAGGTAGACCCGAAGAAGATTGAGGCAGTCAAGAACTGGCCTCGACCATCTTTAGCTACGGATATTCGGAGTTTCCTGGGGTTAGCAGGTTACTACCGTCGTTTCGTGGAGGGGTTTTCATCAATTTCAGCCCCTATGACCAGATTGACCCAGAAGGGTGTCCAGTTCAGGTGGTCGGACGAGTGTGAGGCGAGCTTTCAGAAGCTCAAGACGGCTCTGACTACGGCACCGGTATTGGTTTTACCCACAGGTTCAGGGCCATATACGGTCTATTGTGATGCGTCTCATATTGGGCTTGGTGCAATGTTGATGCAGGAAGGCAAAGTCATTGCCTATGCTTCAAGGCAGTTGAAGATCCACGAGAAGAATTATCCGGTTCATGATCTCGAGTTGGTAGCCATTGTTCATGCCTTGAAGATCTGGAGGCATTACTTATATGGCGTGACATGTGAGGTTTACACTGATCACAAGAGTCTTCAGTATCTGTTCAAGCAGAAAGAGTTGAATTTAAGGCAGATGAGGTGGTTAGAGTTGCTAAAGGATTATGATGTTACTATCTTATACCACCCGGGGAAGGCCAATGTGGTGTCTGATGCATTGAGCAGGATGTCCGCCAGCATGGGTAGTCTTGCTTATATTCCAGTCAGCCAGAGATCGCTTGCTTTGGATGTTCAGGCCTTGGCCAATCGTCTTGTAAGGTTGGATATTTTTGAGCCTATCAAATTGTTAGCTTGCACGGTTGCTCGTTCCTAACTATTAGAGCGTATCCGCGAGCGGCAGTTTGAGGATCCCTATTTGTGTGTCTTGAGAGACACGGTGCAGCATGGAGGTGCCAAGAAAGTAACCTTAGATGATGATGGTGTATTGAGATTGCAGGGGCGAGTTTGTGTGCCCAATGTTGATGGGATTCGAGAGTTGATCTTAGCGGAGGCCCACAGTTCTCGGTATTTTATTCACCCGGGCACCGCGAAGATGTATCAGGATCGGAGGCAGCACTATTGGTGGCGTAAGATGAAGAAAGACATTGTTGTGTACGTGGCTCGATGTTTGAATTGTCAGTAGGTTAAGTACGAGCATCAAAGACCTGGTGGTCTATCTCAGAGGATTGCACTTCCCGAGTGGAAGTGGGAGAGGATTACGATGGATTTCGTTACTGGACTTCCGATGACTCGGAAAAGGTTTGATGCAATTTGGGTCATTATTGATAGGCTAACCAAGTCAGCGCATTTTGTTCCTGTTGCAGCCACCTATTCGTCCGAAAGGTTAGCCGAGATTTATATCAGGGAGATTGTTCGCCTTCATGGGGTGGCACTATCTATCATTTCGGATCGGGGTACGCAGTTTACCTCGCATTTCTGGAGACCGGTTCAGCGAGAGTTGGGCACCGAGGTTGAGTTTAGTACAACATTTCATCCCCAGACGGACGGTCAGTCCGAGAGGACTATTCAAATTCTTGAGGACATGCTCCGAGCCTATGTCATTGATTTCAGAGGATCGTGGGACCAGTTTTTGCCTTTAGCAGAGTTCGCCTACAACAACAGCTACCAGTCCAGCATTCAGATGGCTCCGTATGAGGCACTGTATGGTAGGCGATGTCGGTCTCCAGTTGGATGGTTTGAGCCGGGAGAGGCTCGATTATTGGGTACAGATCTGGTTCAGGAAGCCTTGGACAAGGTCAGGATTATTCAGGATAGACTTCGTACAGCTCAGTCCAGACAGAAGAGTTATGCAGACCGCAAGGTCAGCGATGTTGCTTTCATGGTTGGTGAGCGGGTATTGCTCCGTGTATCGCCTATGAAGGGCGTGATGAGATTTGGGAAGAAGGGCAAGCTCAGCCCTAGGTTCATCGGTCCATTTGAGATTCTTGATCGTGTGGGAGAGGTGGCTTACAGACTTGCCTTGCCACCTAGCTTGTCAGCTGTGCATCCCGTGTTTCATGTATCTATGCTCCGAAAGTATCGCGGAGATCCATCGCACGTGTTAGATTTTAGCACTGTCCAATTGGACAAGGATCTGTCATATGAGGAGGAGACGGTGGCTATTCTAGACCGGCAGGTTCGACAGTTGAGGTTGAACAGTTTTCCTTCGGTGCATGTTCAGTGGAGAGGTCAGCCTCCTGAGGCATCGACCTGGGAGTCTGAGTCCGATATGCGGAGCCGTTATCCTCATTTATTTTCCGACTCAGGTACTTCTTTTTTTGTCCGTTCGAGGACGAACGGTTATTTTAGAGGTGGAGAATCTGACGACCCGAAGGGTCATCACCGTAGTTCTTCCTTGTTTCACGCTTTCAATGCCTTGAAAACCTCGCTTTTAGTTGCCTCGATTGGCGTGCGCAGTTCGGGCGCGTAGCTGGAAAGTTTTTATGTTAGAATATGTGAATTATGTGAAACATTTGATGAATTTTGGTATTAATATGCATAATGTTGACTTCGGTCAACATTTTGGGTAAACGGACCCGGACCTGTGATTCGACGGTCCCGGAGGGTCCGTAGGAAAATATGGGACTTGGGTGTGTGCCCGGAATCAAATTCCGAGGTCCCAAGCCCGAGAAATGAATTTTTGTGCGAAATTGTTTTCTGAAATTAATTAAGGAAAATGAAGAAGAAAATTGATCAGAAAACTGTGGTATCGGGCTCGTATTTTGGTTCCGACGCCCGGTATGAGTCTTAAATATGTTTTAAGCACTATCTGTAAAGTTTGGCTAAAAATGGACATCATATGACGTGTTTCGGACTTAAAATGGTGAAGTTGAGGTTTTGTGAAAGTTGAAAGAAAAACATGTGTTTGAGGCTTGATCCTATGTATATGATGTTATTTTGGCAATTTGATCGCACGAGTAAGTCCGTAAGATGTTTTTAAGGTTGTGTGCATGTTTGGTTTGGAGCCCCGAGGGCTCAGGTGAGTTTTGAATGGGGCCCGGGAGGTCTTGAACTTAAGAAAATGCAGGTTGAGGTGTTGCAGACACCAGCGCGGCTGCGGTCATTTCCGCGCGGTCCGCGCTGGAGCCGTGTGGCCGCGATGCATTCTTGTGCGGTCCGCGTGGCTGAGTCTGAGGGTTAGGGTTTCAGGTTAACCAGCGCGTCCGCGCACCAAAACAGTGTGGTCCGCGCTGGGTGGGTTCAGAGAGAGCCCACTTCTTCCCTCCCTTGGCGCGGCCGCGGTACATTTCCGTGCGGTCCGCGCTGGCAGCCACGCGGCCGCGGTGCATTTCTGCGCGGTCCGCGCCAGCCCCCAGCATATATATAAATTCGGGATTTTCAGTCATTTTTTCCACTTTTCAAAAACCCAAAACCTAAGTGGCGATTTTCCAAACAACTTTTCTTCTTCAAAACGATTGGTAAGTGATTTCTAACTCATTTTCTTCACTTCTTAACATCTTTTAACATGATTTCAACTTTAAAACAAAGATTTTCATGGGGGAAATTGGGTGTTTTGGGTAGAACCTAGGTTTTCTACAAATTGAGGAGTTGGACCTCAATTTTGGGTCCGATTTCAAAACAAAGCATATACTTGGATTTGTGGGAGAATGGGTAACCGGGTTTTGGTCCGAACCTCGAGTTTCGACCACGTGGGTCCGGGGGTGTTTTTGATCTTTTTGGGAAAAACCTTGAAAATTTTATTTTCATGCATTGGGATTGATCCATTTAGTAATTATTAATGTGATTGAGTAACTTATGACTAGATTCGAGCGGATTGGTGGTGGAATCAAGAGGTAAAGCTATACTAGAAGCGTGAGTTGAGTTTGGAGCATTCGAGGTATGTGTTTGTTCTAACTTTGGCTTGAGAGAATATGATTAGGATGATATTTGCTACTTGCTAATGTGGAGTACGGTGTATAGGCATGGTGACGGTTATCTATGCACCGGAGTCTAGCATGACCATGAGTCTTGATTGCTTTTTATTCGAATAATGTGACACAAGCTCCTTGTTTAATTGATGAGTTTCACATAATATGAACGGTTGAGGTAAAATTGCGATTGGTGTACTTTTGGAGCGTTAGCTCGAATATGAATGTGTTAGTTGAGGAAGAATGGATTTAAAAAGGAGAATGTGTTGTGAATACTCCCTTGCCGGGATGTGTAGACTGATATATATATTCTCCCTTGTCAGGATATTTTGGGCTGTTAGCTGTACCCTTGCCGGGTTAAAGGTATTGAGTTGTCATTCTCCCCTGAAGGGGTCTACTAAATGAAGTCAGATATTATGAACTATATTATGGGATCGTGTGGCACGCCGTCCACTTTATATATGATATTATGGGATCGTGTGGCACGCCGTCCACTTATATATGATATTATGGGATCGTGTGGCACGCCGTCCACTTATATATGATATTATGGGATCGTGTGGCACGTCGTCCACTTATATATGATATTATGGGATCGTGTGGCACGCCGTCCACTTATATATGATATTATGGGATCGTGTGGCACGCCGTCCACTTATATATGATATTATGGGATCGTGTGGCACGCTGTCCACTTATATATGATATTATGGGATCGTGTGGCACGCCGTCCACTTATATATGATATTATGGGATCGTGTGGCACGCCGTCCACTTATATATGATATTATGGGATCGTGTGGCACGCCGTCCACTTATATATGATATTATGGGATCGTGTGGCACGTCGTCCACTTATATATGATATTATGGGATCGTGTGGCACGCCGTCCACTTATATATGATATTATGGGATCGTGTGGCACGCCGTCCACTTATATATGATATTATGGGATCGTGTGGCACGCCGTCCACTTATATATGATATTATGGGATCGTGTGGCACGCCGTCCACTTATATATGATATTATGGGATCGTGTGGCACGCCGTCCACTTATATATATATATATCATGGGAACCCGAGTCTCTTCTGCTTATATATATATATATATCATGGGAACCGGAGTCTCTTCTGCTTATTTCTGATATTTCATTTTTATCTGTTACTCCCCGATAGCATGTCCCCTCCCAGTTTTACTTTGTATTATCTTGTTACTGTTTTCTTGCACTTGGTGTATATATATATGAATAGGTTAAATGTGGTAGGTGTTGTCTAGCCTCGTCACTACTTCGCCGGGGTTAGGCCAGGCACTTACCCGCACATGGGGTCGGTTGTGCTGATGCTACACTATGTGCAAATTTTTGTGCACAGATCAGGGAGCAGCTTACGGACCACAGCAGTAGGATTTCTGGGAGCTGTCTTCAGTCCAGGGACTCTCAAGGTAGCCTAGCTGGCGTTCGCAGGCCGAAGTCCCTTTCCATGTTTTTCGTTTGTTCATCTTGTATCAGACAAACACGATGTATTTCCTTTCAGACATTGTTTGTAGTATTCTGTAGTAGTCCGTGAGCTAGTGACACCAGACCTTGGGTAGTGATGTGTATTAAACTTCCACACTTTTGGTTTTCAGTTGCTTTAGATTTAAAATCTTCCGCTTAAATTTTGTCTCGTTTATTATATTGTTTGAAAGAAAGCAGGAAAGGTGTTTTAAATATTTGGCTTGCCTGGCTCCGATAGTAGGTGCCATCACGACACCCGATGGTGGGAAATCCGGGTCGTGACACCTAAATTCATGAAATTCTACTATATGAATGTGTTTTATGTCCAAAATCCTTACCTCAACGAAATCTCTTTGATTCCTCTCTTCAAAATCGCCCAAAGCTCCCAATTCCGAGTGCAAAATTGGTAAACCCTTCAAAAATCGAGAAGGAAGACATATATACATTTTGCCCAGACATCACCGCATCTGCGGTCCAAAATCCGCTTTTGCGGTACCGCATATGCGGTCAACACATCCGCTTCTGCGGAGTTCACTACACCGGCCTAAGCCGCATCTGCGCTTCCGCAGATGCGATCCCTTTAGCCTCTTCTGCGGTCCAGCTCGCCTGACCCATTTTCGTTTTTGCGATGATACACCCGCATCTGTGGTCCACAAACCGCAGATGCGGAAATACAAGAACCAGCAAATCTAAAGCTGCAACACAAATTCCAATTTCCCCGCCAACCATCCGAAATCACCCCAAGGCCCCCGGGGCCTTAACCAAAAGCACGAACATGACCGAATACCTTATTCAAAATAGTTCCAATCATCAAAACACATCAAACAACATCAAATCCATCAATTCACATCGAATTCAAGCCTAAGTTTTCCAAAAACTTCTGAAATACGCTTTTGATCAAAAACCCAACCAAATAACATCCGAATGACCTGAAATTTTGCACACACATCACAAATGACATAGCGAAGCTACAACAACTCTCGGAATCCCATTCCGACCCTCGGATCAAAATCTAACCTATCAACCAGAAATCGCCAAAATACTAACTTCGTCAATTCAAGCCTATTTCTACTCCGGACCTCCAAAACCAATTCTGATCACACTCCTAAGTCATAAATCACCCAACAAAGCTAACCAAATCATAAAAATTCCGATCCGAGCTCATATACAAATAAGTCAACTCTTGGTCAAACCTTTCAAATTCAAACCTTTCAATTGACACTATTCTTTCGAATTCATACTGATTTTCGTAAAAACCAAAATCAATGATTTACAGCAGTTATAATATATCGTACGGGGCAAGTCATTCTCGAGAAATGGGTATCAAAGTGCAAAAGCTCGAAATGACCGGTCGGGTCGTTAAATCCTCCCCCACTTAAACACGCATTCGTCCTCGAACGTACCCAGAGTTGTTCTAAAAGCCAACCCGTAGCTGAAAGATTTTACCATGCATATACCCGGGGGTGATCCCATGTCACCCTATCTCATATAGGTCCGATAACACATTGCAACTGAAATAGAACAATCCAATATGGCCCATAAGCCATAGAACCACATTTCCACTTCTGAAACCATCAATACAATCAAAACCTCACACCTACACTTTGAATAGACTTGAACCAGCTATAATAACCCATGCCTGCAACCTCGGGAGCAATCCCATAATATACCACATAACTCAAACACTCGTAGCGATAACTTCTATTCACAGCAGTTGCCCACAACAACCGAATACTGGTAGAAAACCTCTTATCAACTAAAGTCTCATTCCAACACTTTCATATACTACCAACGATAAATGAAATATGCACTGAACCATAACCATTTCAGAGATCGACTATTCATGTAGCCACTTCTCCTTTGGCAAATACCATAGCAAATTTCCGAGCCGAACCTCGACATTATCCTCCTAACGTGCTGAAATCGAATCCGTTCATATTCATTAATGATCCCAACGATCTCCTCTAATCAACACATCACTTTGGTGACATGACGCATCAATAGAGGCGTAAGCCACAACTGGCATAATACGCGCGCCAATAAGCAACGGTCCTAACATACTCAATCATGAAAATGACTCAATGGAGGAGTTGTACCTCAAGCTCACCCGTACCACCACCACACAAGACTGAGGACCCCTCTCACATCATAGAAATAGAACACCCAAATCTAACCCGCAAGGTCATATCTCCAACTAGATTCGCTGCAAAAATGTGCGATTCTATCCAAACATTGTTCCACATGAAACACCTCAAGTCACTATACTCGAAATCGACAACCGCACACAATTTGACGCATGGAACCAGAGCAAATCACTACACCCATGGTGAAACAAGGAACATATAACATGCAGATCCGATACGACGTAACCGATATGCCATCCACCGAGCAACACCCAATTACTTTTCCCGCTCGACTTCCACTATGAATCCCAATAGATCCGCACCATATGTGCCCATAACCAACAAATCATAACGTCTCACAACACAGAAAGGCAACTCATAGATCTCCCAGATCGCTAGTAAGCTCAATAACGGTCGAATCAACCTGTCCCTCAACAATATATCTTGGGGCCAACTAAGCTGACTCAGCTAGAACACGCATCCACATTGGCTTGCTAACGAACTCCTTATCAATGAAGCCCGAAGATCCTCCTTCCACTACTATAACTCCTGCCGGAGCCATACGATATGGTGCCCGGCGCCAAATCAATACCGAAATCAACAACCTACCCGGCGACATGCCCGTCCACAAGGAACACACCCGGAGAGTTCCTCAACACCGGAACTGAATCAGTGGTAGAATCCTCTGCACTGACATCCATCACGAAGGCTCAATTAAGAAAGGCAATCCTTCCTAGCCGTTCGCTGGGTCTTTGAAATATAAACCACCCTACTAGAACATAATTTGCCACCCCTCGCCACTCAACCCGTGGCATTTCCGGCATAGCCCATAGCGTAATAGTCCATAATAACCCAATACTGAGACGACCAGTCTGAACTCCAACATCTAACATACTAACAAAGAAAAATCCACTTGAGCCTCCAAATCCCGATAGTTGCTAAACAGTGCCAATACACACGATCTACAACCACAACATAGCCTGAATATGAGAACTTCCGTCTCTAAATCCATACGGCCCATAAATCACCACATCCGATCCCAATTTCACCGTACGAATACATGCTACACCTCAAATACCCAATCATTCCATGATAGATACTCAAAAATTTCCCTGTGCCCCAAGCAAACTCGAATATCACCAGTCGATCTAACAAGAAAGTGTCGTGATACTACCTAAGTACCATCAACTTAATCACATTGTCTTTTCTGAAACACATACCCTCGTCAAATCACCCCAATTAGCACTACCTCTTCCTTAATCATCTGAAACTGCCCGTGCTGCCTAAGAATTCATGACTTTTTGTTCAAAACTGAACCGTAACCTTCAACATGCAATTGTCAAACCTCCACAACCCACCGCATTTACCATACCATCTCAGGATAACATGAGAACTTCACCTTCCTTCCGAGCCACAAACATCTACGTACTCAATTGGTCAAGAACTTTCCATTGGTCTCAATCTAGAAGAAAAATCACTATACATCCCATGCTCCGCATGCCCATAGAAAATATACATCTCCAAACTGTGGTAAAAACCATCAAGAACTCTCCGAGTTCCCTTTGCACAAATCAGACATGTCAGGACTGAATCCTTCTAACTCGATCAAGCAAAGAAAGCCATCAAAACCTAAGAGCATCGCCACAAAATACTTGAAAGAACTCATTACCTCGAACACACACAAGGAATTAATCATATCCTTACCATACCGATTCGGTCTACTATCAAACTATTCCATCTATCTAAATTTCCTTCTGATTCATTTTCAACTTGATATTCTCTCTTGATGTAGTACCACAATTCCTTAACCCAGGCTCACCACACTAGACCCAAGCACAAGATCACACTATCTAAGACATATAATCCGCTGAATACTCACTCAATTACTCCCAGAAACACCACATTCTGGAACACTTTACTCCGAGGAACTTCCTGCAAATCTAAATCTGTTACCTTTGCATTCCTGATACTGATACATAGAGTCCTATATTTAATATAGAAATATCACAAATCTTGACCTCTTCCCATGAAAACACAGTTTCTAACCCCAAATAAAACTTTAAGATACCCAATTGTTACATGTAGAACCTCGAACACATTAGAACCATTCTCGAAAGTCGCTCACTCTCTTCAAACTACAATTAGCCTGATCAAACGAACATAACCACCGGTGCCTCATTAGCACTCTGACACCGCAGAATAAAATCCTCATCCCAACACATCCAGGCAACTTCCTGCTCTATGCACCGAGCATTCCTTACCAACAACAACTTAAGACATCCCGTGATTTTTCTTACTCTATGAAGCATAATATAACCTTTGTCAAAAAATTTCCTCTACTCGAGTCATCCTCGGTCTCAATTTCCGCAAGCCATAACTGATTCACCCGTACGCCTCAAATTGGAACCAACATAGCACCTAACCATGCAACCAACTACTCACAACAGACTCCCCCACTTGGCTCGGTGCCGTAGATCAAAATACACTCGATAACTCATAACACTTATACTCTATTGATTCCACAATACCATAGTGAGATTAAGCTCAAATCCTTTTGTAAGCTTGTGAAAACACAGATCATCTAGTATTTTAAATCTTCTGCAAATATCGTATTCATCCTCACAACAGTTATGCCCACTCTCTTAAGCGATCTGAAATTTCAAATTTCAACACGCACTTTTCACTTACACATGAGATCTTCTAACATACACATAAGGATCACACCACGTCAGAACACTCCGCAGGAGATAACCCACCTACTTCGCCTCAATCTAACATTTCTGTATACCTTCCACCGTCATACATATTACATAGTTGCTTGGTCTTCCTGAGTCTGAACTCGTACCGCAACATAAAATTTACTTCACTCTCAACTGGAAAACATGAAAAGATCCTTCACGCGCCCACAACTCAGAGCTATACTTCGAATCAAGATGGAATTCAAGCACCTAATAATTCTTCTATCCTCCAGCCGGCCTTCCTCGTTACTTCCAAGTCACATAATACATCTCGCAGTACTAACATACTCACCACACAGTTATCCAGCCGTCACTTCCACTAATAGCGGAAATACTAAATATATAAGTGCAACACACTTGCTCACACAATCAGCACCTCGGTGCTCAAGCCACAGGCAAAGATCCGGCCTCAAGTTCTCCAAACTGGCCCAACATCAAACTCACAGAGATCATAACTCGCCCCTCGATCAGGGAATCACAAACCATCAAAGAACGTCTGATACTGAGCGCTCATGCGCGCATGCGAGCTCGTGGAAGGAATTTCAAGAGTTACTTTACAAGCTGGATCAAAGACGCACGATAAGAATTCAAGAATGTGAAGTTTTTCCTAAAGGTTCTGCAGCCTCTCGAGGATAAATACAGACGTCTCTGTACCGATCCGCGAGACTCTACCAAACTTGCTCATGACTCGTGAGACCTATGTAACCTAGTCTCTAATACCAACTTGTCACGACCAAATCCTCGATCCGGTCGGGATGGCGCCTCTCGTGAAGACAAGGCCAGCCAACTAAGCCCAATAAATCCTATTTAAAGCGATTAAACAGTTCATAAGCAGTTTAAATGTGATTAAATGATAATAATTAGCAGAAGTACAACCCGACATAGCCCAAACCGGGGTGTCACAAGTCACAAGCATCTATTAGAGTATAAATACAACTGCAAGGCCTGAAACATATAAAATAGGACTGATAAACAAAAGGAAGAGATGTGGCGCTGCGAACGCTGGCAGTCACCTCACTAAACTCCGATAACTTAGCCTCCGACCAGCTTAAAACCCGCTACCGGGTGAACAAATACCTGCATCTGCACAGAATGTGCAGGGAGTAAAGTGAGTACTCCAACTCAGTGAGTAATAAAGGTAAATAATAACTGAGTAGTAAGAAATCACGAAAAATGCATCAACATGCTGTATAGAGCAGTCTAAAACCTTTTGAATAAAAGTAGTGAAACTGTGAAATCCTTGGAAAAACATCTTAGCTCAGTTTAAACCTCTTTTAAAAATGATTTTTTCAACTATTACGCAAATGAATGCAAACAAATAGTGCAGATAAGCACGAAAATCCGCCCTCGGGCACAACACTCAATTACCAGATAAATGCTAGGCGATCAGATAGATATCACAAGAAGTAGCACAAACAACAAATAATGGCAGACAGATGAAGTAAAATAAACACGGTGAACAGTACCAACACTGCTGCGGCGTGCAGCCCGATCCATATATCTCATCGACGGCGCTCACTGGGGGTATGCAGACTCCAAGAAGGGCCCCTTACGGCCCAAGCACAATATCAAGACATCTTGTGGCATCAAATCTAGGCCCTTGGCCTCATATCAATATCAGTATAACACTGCTGCGGCGCACAGCCTGATCCCATAGTATCCTCACATCTGATCCTCGGCTATACTCAGTCCAGAAATCACATAAGCCCCTCAGGCGTTATTAAAACAGTAGTGCTTAGCCTAAAAAGATCATTTAATATATCATTTTAGTTTCAAAACCGAGTAAAAGGGGCTGAGTTGTACAACAGTGGAAAAAAATACGACTGAGTTCAAGTAGTAGGTCAAAACAGTGAGGAAATAGTGATAAAAATCCTCGGAGGGTTCAAATAGTTAGCTCGAAGCCCAAATATAGCAATCAGTCCAAATAATGATGATAACAAATAAGTTTCAATAAAATACGCGGTAAAAACGTCAATCGGGATGGACCAAGTCAAAATTCCCTACAGTAAACCACCCCACGCTCATCATCAAGTGTGTGTCTCACCTCAATATAGCACTATGATGTGCGAATCCGGGGTTTCAAACTCTCAGGATATCATTTACAATCATTACTCACCTCGAACCAGCGAAATCTCTAGCTCGCGACGCCTTTGCCCCTCAAATCAGCCTCCACGCGCATCGAATCTATCTAAAATCAGAACGAATGCATCACAATATGCTAAGGGAACAAAGCCCAAGCGAAAACAATCAATAACGGACACAAATCCCGAAATTACCAAAAACCCGAGCCCCGGGCCCACTTCTCGAAACTCATAAATTTTTACATCAACGGGTTCCTTATCCTTCCACGAGTTTATACATATCAACAACATCAAAGTCGGAGTTCAAATTCCCCTCAAATCCTCCATTAAAGGCCTCTTAAACTCAAGCCCTAATCCTCCATTTTTAGCCCTTTAACCCATTAGTTACAACCCTAAATTCATTAAATTCTACTATATGAATGTGTTTTAAGTCCAAAATCCTTACCTCAACGAAGTCCCTTTGATTCCTCTCTTCAAAATCGCCCAAACTCCCAATTCCGAGTGCAAAAATGGTTAAACCCTTCAAAAATCGCGAAGGAAGACATATATACATTTTGCCCAGACATGACCGCATCTGCGGTCCAAAATCCGCTTTTGCGGTACCGCATATGCGGTCAACACATCCGCTTCTGCGGAGTTCACTACACCGTCCTAAGCCGCATCTGCGAACCACTTCCGCATCTGCGCTTCCGCAGATGCATCCCTTTAGCCTCTTCTGCGGTCCAGCTCGCCTCACCCATATTCGCTTTTGCGATGATACACCCGCATCTGCGGTCCACAAACCGCAGATGCGGAAATACAAGAACCAGAAAATCTTGAGCTGCAACACAAATTCCAATTTCCCCGCCAACCATCCGAAATCACCCCAAGGCCCCCGGGGCCTCAACCAAAAGCACGAACATGACCCAATACCTTATTCAAAATAGTTCCAATCATCAAAACACTTCAAACAACAGCAAATCCATCAATTCACATCGAATTCAAGCCTAAGTTTTCCAAAAACTTCTGAAATACGCTTTTGATCAAAACCCCAACCAAACAATGTCTGAATGACCTGAAATTTTGCAAACACATCACAATTGACATAACGAAGCTACAACAACTCTCGGAATTCCATTCTGACCCTCGGATCAAAATCTCACCTATCAACCAGAAATTGCCAAAATACAAACTTCGCCAATTCAAGCCTATTTCTACTCCGAACCTCCAAAACCAATTCTGATCACACTCCTAAGTCATAAATCACCCAACAAAGCTAACCAAATCATAAAAATTCCGATACGAGCTCATATACAAATAAGTCAACTCTTGGTCAAACCTTTCAAATTCAAACCTTTCAACTGAGACTATTCTTTCGAATTCATACCGATTTCCGTGAAAACCAAAATCAATGATTTACATCAGTCATAATACATCATACGGGGCAAGTCATGCCCGAGAAATGGTGATCAAAGTGCAAAAGCTCGAAACGACCGGTCGGGTCTTTAAATCCTCCCCCACTTAAACACGCGTTCGTCCTCGAACGTACCCAGAGTTGTTCTAAAAGTCAACCGTAGCTGAAAGATTTTACCATGCATATACCCGGGGGTGATCCCATGTCACCCTATCTCATATAGGTCCGATAACACATTGCAACTAAAATAGCACAATCCAATCTGGCCCATAATCCATAGAACCACATTTTCACTTCTGAAACCATCAATACAATCAAAACCTCACACCTATACTTTGAATAGACCTGAACCAGCTATAATAACCCATGCCTGCAACCTCGGGAGCAATCCCATAATATACCACATAACTCAAACACTCGTAGCGATAACTTCTATTCACAACAGTTTCCCACAACAACCGAATAATGGTAGAAACCTCTTATAAACTAAAGTCTTATTCCAACACTTTCATATACTGCCAACGATAAATGAAATACGTACTGAACCATAACCATTTCTGAGATCGACTATTCATGTAGCCACTTCTCCTTTGGCAAATACCATAGCAAATTTCTGAGCCGGACCTCGACATTATCCTCCTACCATGCTGAAATCGAATCCGTTCATATTCATTAATGATCCCAACGATCTCCTCTAATCCAACACATCACTCTGGTGAAATGACGCATCAATAAAGGCCTAAGCTTCAACTGGCATAATACGCGCGCCAATATGCAACGGTCCTAACATACTCAATCATGAAAATGACTCAATGGAGGAGCTGTACCTCAAGCTCACCTGTACCACCACAACACAAGACTGAGGACCCGTCTCACATCATAGAAATTGAACACCCGAATCTAACCCGCAAGGTCATATCTCCAACTAGATTCGCTTAAAAAATGTGAGATTCTATCCAAACATTGTTCTACATGAAACACTTCAAGTCACTATGCTCGAAATTGACAACCGCACACAATTTGACGCAAGGAACCAAAGCAAATCACTACACCCATGGTGAAAAAAGGAACATATACCATGTAGACCCGATACGACGTACCCGATACGCCATCCACCGAGCAATACCCAATTACTTTTCCCGCTCGACTTCCACTATGAATCCTAATAGAACCGCACCATATGTGCCCACAACCAACAAATCATAACATCTCATAACACAGAAAGGCAACTCATAGATCTCCCAGATCACTAGTAAGCTCAATAACGGTCGAATCAACTTGTACCTCAACAATATAGCTTGGGGCCAACTAAGCTAACTCAGCTAGAACACGTATCCACATTGGCCTGCCAACGAACTCCTTATCAAAGAAGCCCGAAGATCCTCCTTCCACTACTATAACTCCTGCTGGAGCCATACGATATGGTGCCCGGCACCAAATCAATACCGAAATCAACAACCCTGCCCGGCGACATGCCCGGCCACAAAGAACACATCCGGAGAGTTCCTCAATACCGGAACTGAATCAGTGGTAGAATCCTCTGCACTGACATCCATCAGGAATGCTCAATTAACAAAGGAAATCCTTCCTAGTCGTTCGCTGGGTCTTTGAAATATAAACCATCCTACTAGAACATAATATGTCGTCCCTCGCCACTCAACCTGTGGTATTTCCGGCATAGCCCATAGCGTAATAGTCCAGAATAACCCAACACTGAGACGACCAGTCTGAACTCCAACATCACATCCAACATCTAACATACTAACAAAGAAAAATCCACTCGAGCCTCCAAATCCCGATAGTTGCTAAACAATGCCAATACACACGATCCACAACCACAACATAGCCTGAATATGAGAACTTCCGTCTCTAAATCCACACGGCCCATAAATCACCACATCCGATCCCAATTTCACCGTCCGAATACATGCTACACCTCAAATACCCAATCATTCCACGATAGATACTCAAAAATTTCCCTGTGCCCCAAGCAAACTCGAATATCACCAGTCGATCTAACAAGAAAGTGTCGTGATACTACCGAAGTACCATCAACTTAATCACATTGTCTTTTCTGAAACACATACCCTCGTCAAATCACCCCAATTAGCACTACCTCTTCCTTAATCATCTGAAACTGCCCGTGCTGCCTAAGAATTCATGACTTTTTGTTCAAAACTGAACCGTAACCTTCAACATGCAATTGTCAAACCTCCACAACCCACCGCATATACCATACCATCTCAGGATAACATGAGAACTTCACCTTCCTTCCGAACCACAAACATCTACGTACTCAATTGGTCAAGAACTTTCCATTGGTCTCAATCTAGAAGAAAAATCACTATACATCCCATGCTCCGCATGCCCATAGAAAATATACATCTCCAAACTGTGGTAAAAACCATCAAGAACTCTCCGAGTTCCCTTTGCACAAATCAGACATGTCAGGACTGAATCCTTCTAACTCGATCAAGCAAAGAAAGCCATCAAAACCTAAGAGCATCGCCACAAAATACCTGAAAGAACTCATTACCTCGAACACACAAAAGGAATTAATCATATCCTTACCATACCGATTGAGTCTACTATCAAACTATTCCATCTATCTAAATTTCTATCTGATTCATTTTCAACTTGATATTCTCTCTTGCTATAGTACCACAATTCCTTAACCTAGGCTCACCACACTAGACCCAAGCACAAGACCACACTGTCTAAGACCTATAAGCCGCTGAATACTCACTCAATTACTCCCAGAAACACCACATTCTGGAACACTTTACTCCGAGGAACTTCCTGCGAATCTAAATCCATTACCTTTACTTTCCTGATACTGATACATAGAGTCCTATATTCAATATAGAAATATCACAAGTCTTGACCTATTCCCATGAAAACACAGTTTCTAACCCCATATACAACTTTAAGATACCCAATTGTTACATGTAGAACCTCGAACATATTAGAACCATTCTCGAGAGTCGCTCACTCTCTTCAAACTACAATTAGCCTGATCAAACGAACAGAACCACTCGTGCCTCATTAACACTCTAACACCGCAGAATAAAATCCTCATCCCAACCCATCCAGGCAACTTCCTGCTCTATGCACCGAGCATTCTTTACCAACAACAACTTAAGACATCCCGTGATTTTTCTTACTCTATGAAGCATAATATAACCTTTGTTAAAAAATTTCCTCTACTCGAGTCATCCTCGGTCTCAATTTCCGCAAGCCATAACTGATTCACCTGTGCGCCTCAAATTGGAACCAACATAGCGCCTAACCGTGCAACCAACTATTCACAACAGACTCCCCCACTTGGCTCGGTGCCATAGAAAAAATTCACTCGATAACTCATAACACTTATACTCTATTGATTCCATAATACCCTAGTGAGATTAAGCTCAAATCCTTTTGTAAGCTTGTGAAAACACAGATCATCTAGTATTTTAAATCTTTTGCAAATCTCGTATTCATCCCCGCAACAGTTATGCCCACTCTCTTAAGCGACCTGAAATTTCAAATTTCAACACGCACTTTTCACTTACACATGAGATCTTCTAACATACACATAAGGATTACACCACTTCAGAACACTCTGCAGGAGATAACCCACCTGCTTCGCCTCAATCTAACATTTCTGTATACCTTCCACCATCATACACATTACATAGTCGCTTGGTCTTCCTGAGTCTGAACTCGTACAGCAACATAAAATTTACTTACCTCTCAACTGGAAAACATGAAAAGATCCTTCACGCGCCCATAACTCGGAGCTATACTTCGAATCAACATGGAATTCAAGCACTTAATAGTTCTTCTATCCTCCAGCCGACCTTCCTCGTTACTTCCAAGTCACATAATACATCTCGCAGTACTAACATACTTACCACACAGTTATCCAGCCGTCACTTCCACTAATAGGGGAAATACTAAATATATAAGTGCAACACACCTGCTCACACAATCAGCACCTCGGTGCTCAAGCCAGAGGCAATGATCCGGCCTCATGTTCTCCAGACTGGCCCAACATCAAACTCACAGAGATCACATCTCGCCTCCTCGATCAGGGAATCACAAGCCATCAAAGAACGTCTGATACTGAGCGCTCATGCGTGCATGCGAGCTCGTGGAAGGAATTTCAAGAGTTACTTTTCAAGCTGGATAAAAGACGCATGATAAGAATTCAATAATGTGGAGTTTTTCATAAAGGTTCTGCAGCCTCTCGAGGAAAAATACAGACGTCTCTGTACCGATCCGCGAGACTCTACCAAACTTGCTCATGACTCGTGAGACCTATGTAACCTAGGCTCTGATACCAACTTGTCACGACCCAATCCTCGATCCGGTCATGATGGCGCCTCTCGTGAAGACAAGGCCAGCCAACTAAGCCCAATAAATCCTATTTAAAGCGGTTAAACAGTTCATAAGCAGTTTAAATGTGATGAAATGATAATAATTAGCGGATGTACAACCCGACATAGCCCAAACCGGGGTGTCCAAGTCACAAGCATCTATTATAGTATAAATACAACTGCAAGGCCTGAAACATATAAAATAGGACTGATAATCAAAAGGAAGAGATGCGGCGCTGCGAACGCTGGCAGTCACCTCACTAAACTCCGATAACTTAGCCTCCGACCAGCTCAAAACCCGCTACCGGGTGAACAAATACCTGCATCTGCACATAAGGTGCAGAGAGTAAAGTGAGTACTCCAACTCAGTGAGTAATAAAGGTAAATAATAACTGAGTAGTAAGAAATCACGAAAAATGCATCAACATGCTGCATAGAGCAGTCTAAAACCCTTTGAATAAAAGTAGTGAAACTGTGAAATCCTTGGAAAAACATCTTAGCTCAGTTTAAACCTCTTTTAAAAATGACTTATTCAACTGTTACGCAAATGAATGCAAACAAATAGTGCAGATAAGCACGAAAATCCGTCCCTCGGGCACAACACTCAATTAACAGATAAATGCTACGCGATCAGATAGATATCACAAGAAGTAGCACAAACAACAAATAATGGCAGACAGATGAAGTAAAGTAAACACGTAGAACAGTACCAACACTGCTGCGGCGTGCAGCCCGATCCATATATCTCGTCGACGGCGCTCACTGGGGGTATGCAGACTGCAGGAGGGGCCCCTTACGGCCCAAGCGCAATATCAAGTCATCTCGTGGCATCAAATCTAGGCTCTCGGCCTCATATCAATAACAGCATAACACTGCTGCGGCGCACAACCTGATCCCAGAGTATCCTCAGATCTGGTCCTCGGCGATACTCAGTCCAGAAATCACATAAGCCCCTCAGGCGTTAGTAAAAACAGTAGTGTTTAGCCTCAAAACATCATTTAATATATCATTTTAGTTTCAAAACCGAGTAAAAGTGGCTGAGTTGTACAACAGTGGAAAACAATACGACTGAGTTCAAGTAGTAGGTCAAAACAGTGATAAAAATCCCCGGAGGGTTCAAATAGTTAGCTCGAAGCCCAAATATGGAAATCAGTCCAAATAATGATGATAACAAATAAGTTTCAATCAAATACGCAGTAAAAGCATCAATTGGGACGAACCAAGTCACAATCCCCTACAGTAAACGAGCCCACGCTCATCATCAAGCGCGTGTCCCACCTCAATATAGCACTACGATGTGCGAATCCGGGATTTCAAACCCTCAGGATATCATTTACAATCATTAACCAAATCATAAAAATTTCGATCCGAGCTCATATACAAATAAGTCAACTCTTGGTCAAACCTTTCAAATTTAAAGCTTTCAATTGAGACTGTTCTTTCGAATTCATACCGATTTTCGTGACAACCAAAATCAACGATTTACATCAGTCATAATACATCATACAGGGCAAGTCATGCCCGAGAGCTGGCGATCAAAGTGCAAAAGCTCGAAACGAGTGGTCGGGTCATTACACTAGGATACTCATATTTAGACTAATTTGAGATTATTGCTAGGTCAAGAATTTATACGCATCTTTCCACCACCCCGACATTAACCACCCAAACAAATTCATATCCCACAGAACCAATTAACATTCAACTAGAATAAAACGAGTAGAATCAAATGCAATGGCCATTAAGTCCAATGCATAATATACAGCAAAGGCCGAATCTAATTTTTAAGAAACTATCCCTATGTCATAAAGCTTTTACACTCAAATTACTGTCAATTACAAAGAGGAACTATCAAACAAACAGAATCAATTTAACCCAGATGACGAGATTCAAATATCAAAGTACTCAACTACAAATAATGTGTTCAGAATGTGCAACTTCAAATTCATGTCGTCTAATCAAAAAGTGAACTAGAAGGAACGAAAGATGAATATCTTAAATAAACTAGACAAATCGATTTATTCGACTAAGGCCATATATAAACAAATAAGAACCGTAAAATCAGAGGAAGTATGAATTAAAACAGACCTCAAATTCCAAATCTTTGAACTCCTGATTAATGACAGAACACCCAGAAAAACCTTAAACAAGCACATGAACCAATGATTGGAGACCTCGATGGGAAACTCCAGATCTCGAATGAATTTTTGGAACTCGAACAACAACTTCAGTAATGAACGTTTTACAGGAGATCAAGCGATAATCTTCATTTTTGTTCTTTTATTTTTTGAATCTCTTTTCCCTCACTGTTACGTCTAATCCCTCTCCCTTCCCGTTCTGTTTTTCATTGCCCTTTTTATGTGCGTTAGCTTTAGGGACGTGAGACGAGGGGGTCGTTCATTTATAAGGTTCAATGGCTGTTGGATTCAAGAGAGATCAGGTTTTCTTTTTTTTTTAATGGTGAAGAAGCAAAAGTTCAAGAGGGGATCATGTGTTTGGTTGCTGGGGCATGAGAGCTTTTCCGATGAGGGGAGGTCTGTGGTTTTGTTCAGAAGATCAATTCAAAGGGGGGCCTCTATTTCTGAAAAACGACGCTGATTTCCCTAGGGTTCTAGGCTTTGTCTTTTCTGTATTTTTCAGCTCTTAGACATTAGCTCCCTATCAAAAATCTGATCCCTTTAGGTCTTTTAGGGTTATATTAGGTTAGGGGGTATGGGCCTAGGAATTATGGGCTTGAGAATTATGAGCTAGGTCCGAAAATTAGACCTAAAATGGGATGTTTGAGCCTAAATTTTATTGTTTCTCCATAAACATGACTAAAAATACGACCTTATTTACCAATTAATGCTACTTAAGTAAAATAACTATTAAAATAAGACTCACCGTTAAAACAAAACTATTTTTGGTATTTTTCAAGATTAAAAATAACTACAAAACATTAATGAAACTATTTTTTGTAATTTTTATTTTCTTGTAATAAAATAAAGTAAAAGAGTCAAAATTAGCTGAAATAGCGATATTAGGCCTAAATTAAATATTTACATGCTAAAATATGAAAAATATTGGGGAGGGTCAAAATCACATGTCTACAAGGTTGTGTGCCACAACGAGATAAGAGTTAATCCTAGGTTTACAAAAGAGTTATTGTAAATGCAGTTTTTGACTCAGTGATGTTAGTGGAAGTTTGGGAAATCCCTACTGAGTAGTAGGTCGTGATTTTTTCACCTTTTGAGCCAGATGTTTTCCACATAAAAATCTCTGTGTTCTTTATTTTCTTTACTTATTATTCCGCAAACAGTAGCAGTTGGAACACATAAAAGAACTAGGTCCTTCTATAATCAAGTTAAGCAAAAATTGGGTACCACACAAATTACCCCCCCCCCCCTTGTGTGGTGTTGAAGTATAAAACATCAATTGGTATTAGAGCAGGTTATCCTTGAAGAGGATAACACCTTAGGATCACATCAAGATGAGTGCACCACCTGGAAACTAGGAAGGGCAATCCACTGGTAGGCCCCCACTCTTTAATGGTCAGTATTATTCTTGGTGGAAGAACAGGATGAGAGACCACAACATAGGAGAAGACTATGAACTCTGGGACATATTCACTAATGGTCCCCTGGCTACTACAAAGAAGAATGCTGAAAGAGTGGACGTGCCAAAGACAAGAGATGACAGCACTGCTGAAGATTTGAAGAAATGGGAAAAGAATGCCATGGCCAAGAAATGGCTTGTGTGTGGACTAGGTCCAGATGAGTACAGCAGGATTCAAAGTTGTATCACTGCTAAGGAGATATGGGACACTTTACAAGTGCCCGATGAAGGAACTCCTCAAGTAAAGAGATCAAGAGGAACATTGTTATATTCTCAATATGAGAATTTCACCGTGAAGGAAGGAGAAACTATCCAGGAGATGTACATAAGGTTCACAACACTAACAAATGAACTTAAATCTCTTATAAGAATTATCCTTGAAGAAGAAAAGGTTGAGAAAATCTTGACAAGGGTCTTACCAGTAACTTGGGAAAGTAAAATCACTGCTATTTAGGAATCAAAGAACATTGCTACTCTCAAGTTGGATGAACTGATTGGAAATCTCATTGCCTATGAACTGAGAAGGCAAACCATGAAAATAGATACACCCAAGAAGGAAAGGAGTCTGACTCTCAGAATTGTTGAAGGTGCAGATCTAGAGGATGATGAAATGGACATGATCACAAGGTATTTCAAGAAGTACTTGAAGGGAGGAAAGGGTTCTTCAAGAGGTACAACCTTCAACAAACCAAGGGCTCCTGAGAAACAGACCAACGAGGGCTGCTACAAATGTGGCAAGACTGTCCACATGATCAAGAATTGTCCTCAGTGGGAAATTGAATGGAAGAAGGAAAGGGTTGAACGAAGGAACAGGAAGAAGGAATAGGTTCAACCAAAAAGGAACAAAGGATCAACAAAGGCTATAGTTGTTGCTTGGGGAGAAACATCAAATGAGGATTCAGAAGATGAAGCTGGAGATGAACAAGCAATTATGGCCATTGGAGAATCAGATAATGAACAAAAGGTAAGTGTAATTCATCGCAGCGACAAGATTAAAATTTTGGAAATAAGAGAGGACTTGGCTATCCTCCGATGCACTATCCTGGCTACAGGAGCACCACAGTAACAATAAGAGAGGACTTGGCTATGGGACCCCAGAACCTAAGTGGGATCCCAAAAGCAAATACATCACACTTCCTGAAAACAAAATCTACACTCATTGTGGCGAGATTGGTCATTACAAAAGTGAATGTAATGAAAAAGAAAAGGCCAGTCAAAAGAACAAAACCTTTGTTCAAGAGAAAAATAGGCTGTCTGGATGGGCCAAGAGGAATTTAATTCACCCATTTGCCTATAGAAAGGGACCAAAACTAGTTTGGTTCCTAAAACTAATCCCTGATTTCATTTTGCAGGTCCAAGTGAAGGGAAGTAGCCAAATATGGTACATGAATAGTGGTTGCTCAAAGCATATGACTGGAAGCAAGAACCAGTTCCTTTCACCTGAGGATCTAAAAGGAGGTAATGTCTCCTTTGGAAATGGGAAGAAAGGTGAGATCATTGGGGTTGGAAAGGTAGGTAAGACAGACTCACATTCCATTAAGAATGTCTACTTGATAGCTGGCTTAAAATATAGCCTAATCAGTGTATCACAACTGTGTGATAGAGGTAACCTTGTAGCATTTACTCTACCAAATACTTTGTGATTAATCTTACCACAGACATGATTGTTTTGCAGGGAAAAAGAGTTAACAATATTTACATTGTAGATTTGTCCACTCTTTTAGAAAATGAACTCACTTGCTTGAGTGTGTTGGATAATGATCCCCTCCTGTGGCACAAAAGACTTGGTCATGCAACTCTAAATCAACTCAACAAATTAGTCTCCAAGGACCTGGTGATAGGGTTACCTAATATCAAGTTCAAGAAAGACCAAGTTTGTGAGGCCTGTGCAAGGGAGAAGCAGGTAAGATCATCTTTTAAAAGCAAGAAAATGGTAAGCACAACCAGGACGATAGAACTGGTTCATATGAATCTTTGTGGTCCAATGAGAACATTGAGTAGAGGTGGTAAGAAATATGTGATGGTACTTGTTGATGATTATTCTAGGTTTACCTGGGTACTGTTTTTAACATCTAAGGAATGAAGCATTTGACATGTTTACTGCCTTTGTTAGACAAACTCATATACAACTGGGTAATCAACTTGCATCAATCAGGTCTGATCTTGGAACTGAATTTGAAAATGCTAAGTTTGCTAAATTTTGTGATGAGCATTATATAGATCATAATTTCTCTACCCATAGGATTTCTCAACAAAATGGAGTAGTTGAAAGAAAGAATAGGACTCTTGAAGATATGGCTAGGACTATGCTTCTTTCTAGTAAACTGCCTCATAGCTTCTGGGCAGAGGCTGTAAATACTGCATGTTACATCATTAATAGATGCATGACTATACCTCTTGTAGAAAAATACTCCCTATGAGTTACTTAAAGGGAGAAAACAAAATATATCCCATCTTAGGGCATTTGGATGCAAGTGATTTGTGCACAATAATGGAAAGGACTCCCTAAGTAAGTTTGATCCCAAAAGTGATAAGGGAGTATTTTTGGGATATTCTTAACATAGCAAAGCTTATAAAGTGTACAGCAAAATAACTTTGTGTGTAGAATAAAGTGTACATGTAGTGTTTGATGAAACTAACATTCTTTCTGAGAGACAGGAACATGAAGAAGAAGCTATTGGGCTTGTAAAGAATTGAGTGAAGTCACAACTCAAGATAAGGATGAACCAAAAGAAGTAACATGTGATGGAACAAGTTCTTCCATCTAAGGCAACAAGATAGGGGAACTGAACAAAGAAGAACTGAAACCAATCCCTAATGGAACCTGTCCATGACCATGTTCCTCAGTAATAGAACATGGAAGAAAGATCAAGCAGAAACCAGTTGGTTGTGAAACCTTGCAAGTATCAAAGTTCTCATCCCAACATAATTGTTGATCCAATATCTGGAGTTAAAACTAGATCACAATTAAAGAATCTATGTGCTTTTGATGCTTTCTTATCTCTTATTGAACCTAAAAATGTTGTTGAGACTTTGCAAGATGCAGATTGTATAAATGCAATGCAAGATGAACTTAATCAGTTTGAGAAAAGTCAAGTTTGGCATCTAGTTCCATGACCCAAGGACAGACCAATAATTGGCACTAAATGGGTCTTCAGAAACAATCTTGATGAAGATGAAATAGTTGCAAGGAACAAGGCAAGATTGTGGTCCAAGGTTATAGCCAAGAGGAGGGCATAGATTATGATGAGACCTTTTCTCCAGTTGCAAGGCTGGAGGCAGTAAGACTCCTCATAGCCTTTGCAACACACATGGAATTCACTCTTCATTAGATGGACGTAAAAAGTGCCTTCCTGAATGGATACCTAAAAGAAGAAGTGTTTGTCAAACAACCTCCAGGGTTTGAGAGCAAGGAGTATCCGGAACATGTGTACAAATTAGACAAGGCTCTCTATGGACTCAAGCAGGCTTCTAGAGCATGGTATGAACGACAGTCTAAATTCCTACTCGAACATGGCTACAAGAGAGGTAAAATTGATAGTACTTTATTCCTGAAGGAAAAAGGTAAGGATCTTCTTGTAGTAAAAATATATGTTGATGACATAATTTTATGGGCAACCACTGACAAACTAAGTAAGGATTTTGCCAAAGTAATGGGGAGTGAGTTTGAAATGAATATGATGGGTGAGCTTAACTTTTTCTTAGGCTTACAGATCAAACAAAATCCAAATGGAACCATGATCCATCAGCAGAAATATGCAAAAGAGTTGATTAAGCAGTTTAAAATTGATGAATCAAAGGAAATATACACACCCATTTCAACAGCTACTAAATTAGACATAGATGAACCTGGTTCATTAGTTGATCAGAAGTTGTATAGGGGTATGATTGGTTCAATTTTGTATCTTACTGCTAGCAGACCTGACATAATTTTCATTGTAGGGCTTTGTGCTTGTTTTCAAGCAAATCCTAAGGAATCTCACTTGACTTTTGTCAATAGGATACTGAGATATTTGAAAGGTACTACTGATCTTTGTCTTTGGTACCCTAAAGGTAGTAATTTTAATCTAGTGGGGTATGCTAATGTTGACTATGCAGGTTTCCTTGTAGATATGAAGAGCACCTAAGGTATGGCTCATTTTCTTAGTTCATGTTGTTAGAAACTGAGCGTCCACCATACTGTATAGAGAACCGGGTTCACTATGAGTTTCAACAGAAAATATTGAGGAACCAAACTGTACAGTGATCTGGTCCTATATCAGTTTGGTACAGTGCTAACTGCGGAACCAGTATGTAGATGAGACACATGATAAGTTCCCACTGTATAGAGAACTAGATTCTCTACCAGTTTCTATTGTAAGCAACAGACTGTACAACTAATTAGTATAGGGAATCAGGTTCTCTAATTTTTACCACAGTAGCTTGGCAGTAAGCAAAGAACATAGAGGATTTTTACATAGAAAAATCCCAACACAAGGGGACAAAAACCATGACCTACACTTGTAGGCTTTCAACTTCACTAACTTGTAAACACCTATTACAAGTCACTTTGTAATACCTCTATTACAAAGGATTCAACTCAACTAACTTGTGGCACTCTCACCACAAGCCACTTTGTGACTCTCTAGTTATAAAAACTTTGACTAACTTGTGATACTCTCACCACAAGCCACTTTGTCACTCTCTAGTGACAAAGACTTTAATCACTCTAACATGTAATAACCCTATTACAAGACACTTTATAATAACTCTATTACAAGGGCTTTAAAACTCGACTAACTTTAGCCAAGACACAAACTTGGAGGGTTTGTGACTTTGGGTTTCCTAAAACAGCTTCTAAGAAAGCAAGATAGGAGTTACAATTGAAGAATAAATAACAAAGACTCAACAAACCTAAGGACTTAAGACATCTTCAATCTTGGATCTGATCCTTGAGGTTGAAGTAGCTTTGTTCTTGAGAGAGAGGTTGTTCTTGCACTTGAGAAAATATTTTCGTTATTGATTTTGCAAGTCTTGGAACCAGAATTTTGTGCCTTGCATAAGGTTTATACTACAAAAGACATTACCTTAGTGATGTCCAATCTCAATGGGTAGTGACTGCTGCATTGTCTGCTGCACTGTTGCAGGCAGTCACTTTCTGTAGTTGCTTTCCAACTGTACAGTTGACTTATACTTTTGTTAGGGGAACCCAAGGTATCAGGTCCCTAATCTGGTTCCTGTGAATCTAAAGAACACTACCCAGATTATCTTGAGTCGATTAACTTGAATGATTGTACTAGACATGCTTCAGGTCCTTTATCTGGTTCTCTCATGAAGTAACTCATTTTACCTTCCTTGATTGTATTTATACGTGTGTGACATCACTTACAATGATGTAAGCAAGGTAGGTAAAAAACCTTCCACAGAAATTTGACTGTTGCACTATTCTTGTACAATAGCGTGGGCATGCAGCAACTTTCCTGATGGAGAGTTGACTTCATACAGTATCCTCAGGAACTTGTAGGGACCTGTTCCCTAAGCTGTTCCTTCTACTCTTCCTCACTTGAGTCATTGCTATCAGCTTTGAGTACCAGGTTCTTTTCTTTCTTTGGTTCTCTTCTTTCACTATCTATCTTCCTTTTCATCTCGTATGTCTTTAGATGTCCAACCAGCTCTTCTATGGTCAGATCCTGCAGGTCCTTTGATTTTGTAATAGCATTCACCTTGCTTTCCCAAGGGCTGGATCCCAACCTAGAACTTTGTGATCTCAAGGTCTTGTAGATGTGTAACAGGTTCCGTATCTGGTTCTGGATGGTAAGTTTGTTAGATTATCAAAACATAAAGTAAAGTACTTATACCCAAGGTACTTGTAACCTATCAATTTCCCCCTTTTTAATGACGACAAACTTAGAATTGATATTACCCTTGAGAACTAGATCTCCACATTGTTCCCCCTGCGAATCAAACATATTCCCCATGAGAACTGAACCTAAAGAGCTGATCACAACTGGTTCCTCAAGACTGTTTCGCAAATCAGGTCCCTAATCTGGTTCCTGTGAATCTAAAGCACACTACCCAGATTATCTTGAGTCGATTAACTTGAATGATTGTACCAGACATGCTTCAGGTCCTTTATCTGGTTCTCTCATGAAGTAAGTCATTTTACCTTCCTTGATTGTATTTATATGTGTGTGACATCACTTACAATGATGTAAGCAAGGTAGGTAAAAAGCCTTCCAAAGAAAGTTGATTGTTGCACTGTTCCTATACAATAGCGTGTGCAGGCAGCAACTTTCCTGCTGGAGAGGTGACTTCATACAGTCTCCTTGGGAACTGGTAGGGGAATGCTCCCTAAGTTGTTCCTTCTACTCTTCCTCACTTAAGTCATTGCTATCAGCTTTGAGTACCAGGTTCTTTTCTTTCTTTGGTATTTTTCTTTCATTGTCTATCTTCCTCTTCATCTCATAGGTCTTCAGATTTCCAACCAGCTCTTCTTTGGTCAACTTCTGCAGGTCCTTTGATTCAGTAATAGCATTCACCTTCTTTCCCATGGGCTGAATCCCAACCTAGAACTTTGTGATCTCAAGGTCTTGTAGATGTGTAACAGGTTCCGTATCTTGTTCTGGATGGTATGTTTGTTAGATCATCAAAATATAAAGTAAAGTACTTATACCCAAGGTACTTGTAACCTATCAATTTCCCCCTTTTTAATAACGACAAACTTAGAATTGATATTCCCCTTGAGAACTAGATCTCCACATTGTTCCCCCTATGAATCAGCCATATTCCCCATGAGAACCGAACCTAAGGAGCTGATCACAACTGGTTCCTCAAGACTGTTTGGCAAATCATCAAAACTCAAAGTACCATAACTTATTAATTTCCCTTTTTTGATGAATGACAAACCCAGAATTATTCCCCCTAATAATCAGGTTCCTTATCTGCACTTGATCATATCTGCTCCGTACCCAGTACATTGAGAACGTTTGTCCTCATCAAAACAGGACATAGAGTAACTTAGATTACCTTCCCCCGTTTTGATGATGACAAACCCAAACTTATTTATTCCTCTTGAGAACTATATTCCTCAAATGTTTCCCTGCATATCAGACGTATAATCAACATATTTTCAACATGTTCCCCCTGAAGCAGAGCCATCAGTAATGTTCCCCCTGCGGAGCAAATCCATCTTCCATGCACAACACAATATATCAATTAGATTCTGTTCCTCTCCCATGTTGACACCTATATAACTTCCCCCTTTTGGCATCATCTAAAAGAATAACAGAAGAAGTACCACCAAAAAAACGTTCAGCAACATTAACTCAGGCCACTTGGGCAACACAACATGAACAGTAACAAGAACAACAAGTGAATGTCATGATACAAAATAGAGTGATTGCCCATAGTGGAGTAATTATAACAAAAGCACAGTCGTTTTAACAATACATTATATGACAATTTAAACAACTGAAGTACCAATGTCATCCAATATAGGGATTAAAAGAGGATAAGAATTCAAGGGAATTTTGAAGGAGTGAAGGACATGGATCACTGGGCAGGAAGAAAAGTAAGGAGCTAAGGCTTTGATGAGCTTAACCATTCGTTTATTTACTCTCCTTTGATCAATTATCATCTGCTCTCTCAGTTCCTCCACCTGTTTCCTCAATCTTTCATTCTCACCCTTCAACTTAGTATTCTATTCTGCCAAGGGTCCTCGAGGACCAGCTTCTCAACCTATATGAGTAGGTTGAACCATCAATCAGATCACCAAGAATCTCCCCAAGCTTTGTCACATCAAGAAAAGACTCTGTCTCATGCACATATAGCATCATAGTATCACGCAAAACATAGAAGTTTTTACGTCTTCTTCAGAAAATATTGGGACTTGGAGGAACAAAGAGGTGATTCTATTTTTGGAACTCAACAATGTCAAGAAGTTCCTCCATTTTTCGGCAATATTAGAGTCAATGCTCTGCTTTACAGTACTTTTTGAAAATTCAAAGTCTGCTCCCTCCAAACCTAATGGCTCAACCTTTTACTTCTGTAAGGAACCAGGTTCCTCACTTACACTACCCTTTCTATCCCTAAGCAGTCATGTCTCCCTCTTTTTCTTCTCAATTTGTTTGCCCTTATCATCTGTTGCATTTTTTTAGCCAACCCTCTCCTTTTTTTTTAAATAAATTCTTTCTTACAGGAAAAGATTTCATTTCATTCTCTCTTCCACAATAACATCAGCAACTCACACCACTTCATCATCAATCAGCCTACTTTTCATCAATCCTTTTTACTGATCAAAAGATCATTTATACACAGAACTCAAAGAGAAAAGGATCATCATTAAAATTAACTTCATATGAAGGACTTGAGGGATCAGGTCCGTCATTCAGTCCTCACATTTACCAATTTCTCCATCCTTCAAGGCTTCCACAAATCCAGCAACAACTTCAGCCATACGCTCTAGCATATTAGATCTGCCATGTTCCCTTTCAGTTAAACTTCCATCAAAATCTACCAAAGAATTCTTGGGGTTTTGATTCTAATGGAGTTAGGTTTTTAGAAAGTGAGAAAGTTGGGTTCACTTCTGGCATATTTGGAAAGAAGGATTATTTTGAGACAATGTTGATTTTTGGCTTTGAAGAAAAGAATCGGTTTTATTTGGGTGTAAGATAGAGAAATGCCTTTTTGGGGCAACGGGTCAGTTTAGAAAAGTTTTAACATTTTGGACTTCAAAAGTCAGGAGGAGAGGCAGGAGAAAGGTAGAAACAAATTGATGACATGAGCTTCAGCAGCTTAAAAAGCCATATAAGTATTGAAGAGACTACTAACCTGAGTCACAGGAACCAGGTTCCGAGACTGTTTTTGAAAATTTTGAGCAAAGACTCTTAGAAGTGCAATGTCATTCTTACTTGTTTTTGTCCTGAAACTGAAATATATGTATACCTGTAATAGTATAGATTTGAGTTATATGTCACCGAAAAACACTTTTTTGCATTGTACCTTTCCTTCTTAACATAGCTAATCATCGAGGGACCAGGTCCTCAGTTGAGCTTGATAAACCTCAACTCCAGATAATTTCTTTCAAAAAGTTTCCTGCTCAGCGCCTTGGTGAAGATGTCTGCTACCTGATCCTTCGTCTTCCAGAACTTCATACAAATCAGAACCTTTTCCCCATTGTCCCTGAGAAGATGGTGTCCGACATAAATGTGCTTTGTCCTCTTGTTTTGTATCGGGTTCAAGCTGTAAATGCACCAAAGTCTTCAAGATATTACCAGATCTATACTATTTGAGCAGAACAAGAAGCATCAACCACATATTCAGCTTCATCAGTAGAAGGAGCCACACAGTTTATTTCTTTGTACCCCGTGAGATCAAGTATGACCCTGGAAAATGTTCCGTTCCAGAAGTGTTTTTTTGTCACCCAGATATTCAACATAATCAGCATCAACATATCCAACCAAATCAAAAGAATCTCCTGAACACTAGATGGGGACATGTCTTTCGTTCCCTTAGGATACCTCAAACTTCCCTTGGCACCCTTCAACTGAGAGTGTTTTGGCCAGGTTCCAATCACTATTCTATATGAAGTCCTAGATACCAAGGGCCACATTTGATTCCTCTCAACTAATGGAGTTCTTCTTGCATAGCAGCTATCTAGTTAGCATTTTTCAATGCTTCTTTGATGTTCTTATGCTGATTTAAGTCAAGAATGCTGAGAGGGAAAACATGTTCCTTACCCTAGAACTAGGTTGAATACCAAAGTATAAGGATGTGATTATATTTTGAAGGGATGTGAACTCTTTTGCTTCTAGTTGGATACTTGAACTTCAAAATTGAAGGACCAGGTTCTTCCATATGTGAATCATCATTGACATCAACAGAATCATGACTTCCACTATTTTGTTCTACATCAGGAGTTCCTAATGTTGCATCTCCAACTCTTTCTTCAGCTTTAGTGGTAGCAATTAGGGTACTAGGTTCCTCTTGAGAAGTGGAAGAGGATATAAAATTGTCTTCACTTGCCTTCTTCATCTAACTCATCATATCAACCTTGCCATCTGAAATATCAGATATTTCCCTTAGCACATGCATCACACACTATGTGCTCCTTGAAATTTGAATTTGGCAGACCACAAACCTGGTCCTTCTTCAAGTAGATCATATTACCAGCTTGTAGAGACTCAAAATCAGCAACGTAGATATTCTTGTGTCTTTTGGTTACTAAGACCATTTCACCAATCATCAGATTAGTAACTGTACAAACTTTAGACAAGAACTCTACTTTGTTCCTTTAATCACAGATTTGAGAGACTTTCCAACCTTTACGACACCGAGAATGTACAACTTCTTTCATTTCCAGATGATACATTCCCTCCCTACAGGTCCTTCAGTGAAAGGAAATCATTTGTTCTTCCAGTCATGAGCTTTGAGCAGTCGTTATCCATGTTCCACTATTGACTGCTCCCTTTCATTGTTCCCTGCACACTAAATCAATGATTTGACTTAGGAACCCAAGCCAGCTTGGGTCCCTTATAATGATAGAATGGGTGGATCAAACTTCTTTTTGCCTACAGGCAGCACATATTTTCTTTTCTGGGAACCAGGTTCCTCATGAATACGCCTCTTTTCAAAAAACTTTATTTCTCTACAACGACTGAATTTTAACTTTACAGGAGTCCTTGTAATGAGAAGAGGGGTGAATGAGGGCTCTTTTGGTCCAAGCAGTCATTATACGGTTTTTATGTGAAGGACCAGGTTCCGTAGCAGTAGTGACTTTTTCAGCAAAAACTTTGTTTTTCTATTGGGAATGAATTCTGACCTTACAATTTTCCTTAAAGTGCATAGTGTTGCCACAGTGAGTGCAAAGCCAATTGTCAGGTATAGTAACGTACTTGCTATAAGGGTTGTGGCGAGTCTTTTCCTTTTGGAACCCGATTCCCTACCTATTTTCCCCTTTTGTTTGTGTACAGGGCAGTGATAGCATCAGAGGACCAGGTCTACTTGAGTGATTTTTCAAGATCACTCTTCACTCTACCTAGTTCTTCTTGAAGTTGTTTTTTTCTCAAGCTCAGCACACAAACTAGACTTCACTGAATTTAACTCACTTTCAAGCTTAATGTATGCCTCACTTGCAACTTTCCCTTTTGAGTGTTCCCAGGCCTACTTTCCATTTTTAGTTCCTCAATTGTTTTCTTTAGGTCTACACCCACAACTGATAGGTCATCTCTCTTATGCTCAACGTTAACAACCTTCTCAGTTATAACCTCTTTCTCCTATCTAACACACTCAGTGGTCTCATTTAGATTGACCATAACAATCACTAGATTTTCTCTCTCATGTCATATGTTTGCAATTTTTTTAGTTAAGGCATCTTTTTCTTTCTTCAGACTCTCAATGGTTTCTTCTAAGTCTATAACTTGAACTTCTAGATCTTCTCTCGATTGTTCTGCTTCTCCCAGTTCTATAGTTAAGTTATTTTTATCATTTATAAGACTATGATACGCATCAATTAAAACATTAGCCAAAGACATAAGTTTTTTCGAAGAATAATACTTTAGATTTCTTTGAACACTCAAAGAAGTTTATCTCATCATCATCATCTTCTTCATCCTCATCAGATTTTGCCATTAATGCAAATATGGAATTATATTTTGCAGTTTTTCTTTTAGCAGCCATCATGGAGGTATCCTCCTTTTCATTATCACCCTCAAATTAACTAGAGGAATCTCTCCAGGCAGCCAGAACTTGCTTTACAATATTGTCAACGACATTTCTTCTCTTGACCTTTGTGAAGGGGACCAGGTTCCTCTTACCCACCTTGCCAGCATTGTGTTTGTAATGGACCTGATTGTGGAGAGGATAGTCTTTGATCAAATGTCCTGGTTTTCGACACTTGTGACAATAATCATATCCTTTAGTGTTTCTGCTAGAGCTACCCTTATTGGGAATGCCTCCATTTCTACTAACCATTTTTTGAAATCTTGGTGGCCTGTAGGTTGATCGACCTTCCTCAAAGTCTGGTAGAGCATCCATGTAAATCCTTTCTATGTGTTAACCATTTAGAAAGAACCCGCTCTGATACCAATTGTTAGAAAGTAAGTGTCCACCAAATTGTATAGAGAACCGGGTTCTCTAAGAGTTTCCACTGAAAATATTGAGGAACCAAACTGTATAGCGATCTGGTCCTATATCAGTTTGGTACAGTGCTAAATACGCAACCAGTATGTAGAAGAGACACAGGATAAGTTCCCACTGTATAGAGAACCAGATTCTCTAGTAGTTCCTACTGTAAGCAACAGACTGTGCAACCAATCAGTATAGTAAATCAGGTTCTCTAATTATTGCCACAATAGCTCGGCAATAAGGAAAGAACATAAAGGTTTTTTTCATGGAAACATCCGAACTCAAGAGGACAAAAACCACGACCTACACTTGTAGGCTTTCAACTTCACTAACTTGTAAACACCTATTACAAGCTACATTGTAATACCTCTATTACAAAGGATTCAACTCAACTAACTTGTGGCACTCTCACCCACGCCACTTTGTGACTCTCTAGTTACAAAGACTTTGACTAACTTGTGATGTTCTCACCACAAGCCACTTTGTCACTCTATAGTGACAAAGACATTAAGCACTCTAACTTGTAATAACCCTATTACAAGCCACTTTGTAATAACTCTATTACAAAGGCTTTACAACTCGACTAACTCTAGCCAAGACACAAGCTTGGAGGGTTTGTTATTTTGGGTTTCCTACAACAGCTTCTAAGAAAGCAAGATAGGAGTTATAATTGAAGAATAAATAACAAAGACTCAACAAACCTAAGGACTTAAGACATCTTCAATCTTAGATCCATTCCTTGAGGTTGAAACAACTTTGTTCTTGAGAGAGATGTTGTTCTTGCACTTGAGAGAATATTTTCGTTACTGATTTTGCAGGTCTTGGAACCTGGATTTTGTGCCTTGCATAAGGTTTATACTACAAAAGACATTACCTTAGTGACGTCCAATCTCAATGTGAAGTGATTACTGCACTGTCTGTTGTACTGTTGCAGGCAGTCACTTTCTATAGTTGCTTTCCAACTGTACAGTTGACTTATAATTCTGTCAGGGGAACACCAAGGTATCAGGTCCATAATCTGGTTCTTGTGAATCTAAAGCACACTACCCAGATTATCTTGAGTCGATTAACTTGAATGATTGTACCAGACATGCTTTAGGTCCTTTATCTGGTTCTCTCATGAAGTAAGTCATTTTACCTTCCTTTATTGTATTTATATGTGTGTGACATCACTTACAATGATGTAAGCAAGGTAGGTAAAAAGCCTTCCAAAGAAAGTTGACTGTTGCACTATTCCTATACAATACCGTGTGCAGGCAGCAACTTTCCTGCTGGAGAGGTGACTTCATACAGTCTCCTTGGGAACTGGTAGAGGAATGTTCCCTAAGCTGTTCCTTCTACTCTTCCTCACTTAAGTCATTGCTATCAGCTTTGAGTACCAGGTTCTTTTCTTTGTTTGGTTCTCTTCTTTCACTGTCTATCTTCCTCTTCATCTCATAGGTCTTCAGATTTCCAACCAGCTCTTCTATGGTCAACTTCTGCAGGTCCTTTGATTCAGTAATAGCATTCACCTTCTTTCCCATGGGCTGAATCCCAACCTTGAACTTTGTGATCTCAAGATCTTGTAGATGTGTAATAGGTTCCGTATCTAGTTCTGGATGGTAAGTTTGTTAGATCATCAAATCATAAAGTAAAGTACTTATGCCCAAGGTACTTGTAACCTATCACATGTCTTGTATCATGGGCCACTAAAAAGTAGAATTCAGTGGCCTTATCCACTGCCGAGGCTGAATATGTTGTTGTTGCCTCTTGTTGTGCTCAATTATTGTGGATCAAACAGTAGCTGATAGATTTTGGCATTGAAGTTGGTTGCATTCCTATATTTTGTGATAAAACTAGTGCTATAAGTATGACAAAGAACCCAATTCATCATAACTGGACTAAGTACATAGATGTTAGATATCACTTCTTAAGGGACAACTATTAGAAAGGATTGATTACCATAGAATTTTGGGCTACTGATAAACAAATTGCTGACATCTTTACTAAAGCACTTACTAGAGAAAGTTTTGAAAAGAACAGGTTAGAATTAGGGATGATTAAGATCACCTAATGGGACCAGCTCAGAATGCACAATGAAAAAAATATATGAAAATAATGGCTAGGAAATCTGGAACTTGTGTAAATATCTAGATTAATTTTTACTCAGCTTCATACTGTAAATAGTATATTCTTGTGACATGTGTTAATATGACTCACTGATCTCTAACATAATTTTCTCTATTGTGGTAAATTGAGGCAGGATCAAGAGAATTTTAAATGAAGAATTTGGTTCATAAGTATTGGTTCATATGAATGCCAAGGTATGTTTTCTATACTCTGCATAATTAGAAATATAAATATTTAAATCATGAGCAGAGTCCTACCATTGTTCAACACATTAGAAAATCCTATCCGTTTGTCTTTGAACTAGTTTCGTCCTTATTAGAATTCTAACCACAAAAAATGCCTAAAATCTAGGGAAGCCTAACCGTTCGTTCAACCTGCAATTTCGGGTTCATTAGACCTCTAATTGACTGCTAAAGCTATCATTTTCCATTAAATGAGTCTTTCCCTTTAAATACTCATTATTACTTTCTGCCACCATCATAATTCAAAACCATCAAAAACCTTCTTCACTTTCAATTGCTTTCTTCTCCAAAGGTTTAACTCACCAATTCTCTCAAGAAATCAGCTATAATGTCGAAGCCACAAGACAACCCTGGAACTCCTCCATAGCCTACTCCCTCTGATTCATCTACCCCTCCTCCACCTAGCATGACTCCCTAACCCAGGTGAAGGAGAGTAAAATTCTTGCTCGCAAAACGGTGGCATCTAGTGCTCTTTCAAAGAAATTGAATGAGAAATTAAAGGCAAGTCAGGCCAAAGATTCTGATTCTGAATATGATTCTGATTCGTTCAAATCTGCTAGTGAGGGGGAAGGACCTTGATCTTCTGACTCTAAAAAGGCTCAAAAATTCCTTTTTAAGATAAGTTCTTCTTTGGCTAAAAATTTAGAAAATAGGTTTGTTCTGGTTGGGCCTATCAGGAATGTGAAATTACCTGAGTTAGGAAGGAGTGGAGGTAAAAAGAAATTTGAAAAAGAAAAGAAGAGAGAGGGTAAATGTGGTGATGTAAGGGGAAAAGGGAAAGGAGTGGATGATTACTCACCCACTGCTGAATTGCATGTACCTGCTATTTGTGGGGTTGCACAGGAAACTATTAAAGAAATTGGCAAGAAGTCAGGGGGAAGTGGTTCAGGGGAGGCTGCTGAGGGGCTAGTTAATCTAAGCTCACAGGGAGATGAACCTAGTTCATCAACTGAAAAGACTCTAGCAGACCTTCTGAAAAAGGTAGGTGCAAGTTACTATCCAAAGAAAAGGAGAACTCCCACACCAAAAGCCCTAGTGCTGCTAAACCTTCCAAGAAACGAAAGGCTTCCTCCCGAACAACTACTGAAACTCCCTTGCCAAAGGGAAGAGCCACAAGAAGCAAGGTGAAACAGAGTGAGAATGACCTACAAAAAGCTTTGGCTGAAAGTAAGAAGAAAAGGATAGATAAAGGAAAAGGTAAGGTTGCAGATTCCTCTGAAGCTGTTGAAGCTCAGGAGATGGAACAGGTCCATCAGGAGGATCATACAACAATGGAGGTTCATACCCCCAAGCCCAAAAATTCCAAGACTTCTTCTAAGAAGTCTTCATCTGTGTCAAAGGCTGCTGAACCTTCATTGGCCAAGAGGACAATGTCTACAGTGAAATGCAAACAAGTTAGAGTTTCTAAAGATGAGGAATGGAGTGGTGAAGAAGAAAGTGAGTCTAATAGTGAAAAAGACAAGCTGGCAATGTTTGGTAAAAGAAAATTTTTGAAGGGAAGATTGTTGAAAGAATTGTTGGAACCATGTATGGTTTGTTTGGCTGACACCCTAGTTGCTCAGGGCTAGAAGGACATGGTCATTCAGATGGATAGGAGATTGGCCAGAAATGAAATCATTGAATTCATGGCAAATGCTGAGGTAAAAGATGGCAGAGTTATAAGCAAAGTCAAAGGAGTTCAAGTGACATTTGATGCGGAGAAGCTGGGAGAGATTCTAGACATCCCTGCTGAGGCATATGATGATTACACCAGACAGAAGCGGCCAACTCTGGATTCCCTTCCATCTGCCCTTACAATCAGTAGGAGATTCTGTGATGTTGCAGAAGTGAATGAGGCTAAGTTTTTTCACAAGAGTGAAATGAAGTCACAGCACAAAGTCATTTTTTAGTTTGTCAACAAGTGCCTACTGCCCAGGCAAGAGAGAAGGCATATTGTAAATTATATGGACTTAGTTCTGATGGAGTGCCTTGAAAGTGGAATGCAAATTCACTGGCCTGCATTCATCATCAAGCTACTGGACAGGGTTATCAATGGCTCCAAGGCTCATGCCACCCCCTATGGCTCTATTCTGACTACGGTTCTGGATAGGTGCAATGTGCCTCTGATGAAATGGGAAATGGCCACAAGCAAGGATTACTTTGGCATTAATACTTTGCTTTCTTGTGACTATTTAGTCAATGTCATTCCAAATGAACCTGGTTCATCCAAGGAAACAACTATCAACAGTAAAGTCAGGGATCGTTTTTAGGAAAATGAGGCCAATGATGCTGATATAGCTAGGCTAAAGGCTCGTTTGACAGAGGTTGAATCTAAGAGGGATGCCCTCAGAATTGAGCTTACCAAGGAAAAAGAGAAGAATGATGGGATTCTTCACAATATGCTGAATCTTTTCCAAGCCCAAAACCAACCCTCTACCTCCCCCAAGCCTTAGGAATTCTAGCCTTTATCTCCTGAACCTGTCTAGTACCTTCAATGACCCGAATTAGGGATTTTTCTTTCATTTTGCTTATGGTTTGAATATTTTTACTTTCTGGTTGTGGATTGTGGTAGCAACATATCTTCTATCAATGATATCTATTATTTTTTGCTCTTGTTGAATGTTAATATTTCCTTGATAGTTTAAATATGTTTGCTTAATTACAGATGATTAATCTATGATTGCACTTGCACTTGCCCCAGTGGCCATGAGTACTTATTAAAATCTGGGACTCACACTTTGTTATGCAACTTTTCGATGATACCAAAAGGGGGAAGAGATATTGTGCTAATCTGAATAAGTGATATTTATAACCTAATTAGCCTGGTCCTTGATGATAAGTGGATTTTTTAACTTTGTATTGATGGTTAAGCTGTGTTCTTACAAGGTCTAAGTGAGTAAAAAGCACAGAGTTTATCATCATCAAAAAGGGAGAATTTGTTGGCCCAAGTAAATGTAAAGTTTTGAAGACTGACAAAAGGAACTCAGACATGGACCAGGTCTATCTTGTGAAGCACAGTCGTGATCAACCCAAACATATGAGATGCACGTAAAGGAGATAAATCTAATTTATCAGAAGTAATATCTCCTGATCTGATCGAAAAGGTTACATATTGGATAAGGAGAGAAAGACTCCTTACACGAAGAGAACACAATTTAGGAAGAGGATAATGTTAGAGTATGAGATCAACTAGAACTCTTCTACCATAGAAGAGTAGCATCTATATCCCAGTCAATCTCTAATTACTAACCCCTTAAATATCAGTGTTGTTCTCTTTTATAGGTAATGCACATAAGCAGAAGTTAAACGTGAATTAGCAAAATAGCAAGGCAATTTTTCAAGCAATTTACGTGTGATTCAAGTGTGCAATCCTGAAGCTACTTGAACCAGATAGAAAAATCAGTTCCAAGTGTCTATCTTTTATTCTAGTTCAATTGTAGTAGGTGATTTTACATTGTACCTTTCAGCTTATATAGAAGCAATTGTATTAGGTACTTAGAGTGTTTAAGTTAGAGTTAACTTGAAGTTGTCGCAATAGTTGAGGTTGTGTGCTACAACGGGATTAGAGTTAATCCTAGGTTTACAAAAGAGTTTTTGTAAATGTAGGTTTTGGCTCAGTGATTTTAGTGGAAGTTTGGGAAAACCCTACTGAGTAGTAGGTCGCAGTTTTTTTACCTTTTGAGTCAGGTGTTTTCCACATAAAAATCTCTGTGTTCTTTATTTTCTTTACTTATTATTCCGTAAACAGTAGTAGTTGGAACACAAAGAAGAATCGGGTCCTTCTATAATCAAGTTAAGCAAAAATTGGATACCATATAAAACAACACCCTCCCCCCTCTTGGCAGGGTACCCAATCAATGTGGGTGATGTGATGTCGGCCAACACCTCAATGATCGCACGGCAGGATAGCTCATCCTACCTTTATCCCAACACTATTACAGAGTATCTCACTTATGTTAAGGTAGAGTCGAGTAATTTTCATGCCAAGGTGAAGGCAAAGAAGCCCTTAGATTGGTATTCACTTATGGATGCGAGCAACCCGAAGAAGAAAGCACAACCTCCTACCACCACAGGCCAGTCTGATAAGCCAGCAGTGGTAATTTACAAGACAGCAAATATTCCATCCACCTCGGTTGAGCCTTCCTCATGTTCCGCAGCTATGCCTCCACCATCATCCACAACTACTACCACAACTCCTAGAGTTTCTCTAAAGCAGTGCCTAAGCCCGTTGCTCCACTATCTGTGTTGCGAGTCTCAACAAATGGATGCAGACAGCTACCGCAAAGCTGATCGCACTTGTCCAGTACTTTTGTAGTGCAATCCACTTCTCATGCTCCTTCTACCATTGATGAGACACTAGAGAAGATTTTGGAGAACCAGAAGACAATCATGAGTACCTTGGTACATCACGGGCCAATGATTGAAGAGCTGGGAAAGGAAGTAAAGAAGATGAGGAAGTCCCAGGTGAGCAAGAAATCAGTGGACAAGCTTCGGGGGGAGGTGACCAGAATTGCTACAGCCGGAGACCTTCCCTTTAATATACTGCTTGACCCACACCAGTTCTCCTCAGATCCTTCAACCCTATATGTACTGGTAGCACCAGCGGGCCAGTTTGAAGAGCCAGACCTTACTGCCAACACTGATGAGGTAGTTCCTGAGATGTTCGCCAACGCAACCACACCTAGAATTGAGGATGATGAGATTCAGTTGGCTGATCCAAAGGGTGATGAAATTGCTGGGGACACAAAGATGTCCAAGGATCTATAGGGATTTTTCTTCACCCTCTCCTCTTTTACTCTTATTTTGTTAAGCATTGGGGATAGTGCTTATTTTTATTCGAGGGGTGGAGTTTATTTGAAAAATTTGATACACTTTGATACATATGGTCTGTAATAATTTGATGATACTTTTTCATTTCTTATTTGTATTTATCTATTTTCACTCTTTCTTAAGATGTATATTCAGTCTAACTTTAGTAGTTTTTGCTTATTAACTTCTTTATCTTTGTTTTCCATATTAGTTCTTGTTTTGTTAAGTAGCTTCTTTTTATGCTTTAGTAGATAATAAGAATTTGGTTTTCTTAACGCCATGGTTCATGTTAAAGGTAGTTGTTGTGTGAACCTAGTGACTCGCCCCGACGATGTGTGGCGTGACAACCTTCTTAAGGGAATGAGTCCGCTTTTATGTTTAGGTAATAATAGTAGTAGTAATGAATAAAAAGACCTAATTAAGTCATGCTCGAAGAGTCAACCATGCTACAATTGGAACCAACACACTTAACTACATGCTTATGTTTATAGACAATGTTTTTAAGAGAAATAGCTCTAGTTAATGATTTTGTGACTCTTGAGTTGACTTTGGTAATAATCGAGTGGTTTAATTGGACTATAATGATCTTTAAACTTGAATTTGGTATTTGTAGGCTCTCAACTCTATCCTCTTTTACAATCTAGTTGCATGAGGGGTGAGATGAATTGTTGCTAGTCCAAGTATCCGTGCGAAGAGTCTAGAGCTTGCCTCGAATGTGTTTCAAGGAGAAATCCTAAGCTTTGCTCGGGTTGAGAAGTGATTGTAGGCTCTCCTTGGCCCGTTTGAGTTTTCTATTGCCAAACAATGTTATCCCTAGTCAACCGCTTTGAGCCTCTAGCCTTTCTCATTTGATAACCATGTTATAAGCCTTTACCCATTTTGTCGTGACCATTTCTTGGCACCCGGACTTTCCTTAACACTCTTGTGAAACAAATGGCTTAAAACATATGCTTGGGGAGAGATGAGGAATTTGAAAAAGGTATCAAGGCACAAAAAAGAGAAAAGAAATTATCTCTATGAAAAAGAAGGAAAGAAAAGAAAAGAACAAAAAGAAAAATAAAAAACGTGAATAAGTGGAAGGGTTGATGGATTCACAAAGAGGTAATGATCGCAAACATTGAGAAATCAAAAAAGGAAAAAATAAAAGAATGAGATGAACAAGAAAGAGTGATGTTAAGTCTCTCTAGTCCCCAATGAAAAGAAAGTGCCTATAAGAATTGGCAATTGTGAGCCGAGAAATGAAAGTGTGGAGTGCTTAAGGAAATGTGTAACCACTTACCCATATGGTCTCCTACCCTAATACAAAAGTCTTCATTACATCCCAAAAGATGTCCTACTTGATTTCAAACTAAGTGAGCTTACATTAGTGGAGATCTACATGGGGGACAAGCCTATGGTACTTGAAGTCGTACTTGTGACATTCTCTTGTGAGAGATGAGTGAGCCTTTCATGAATCTTCGAATTGAGTGCTAATTTCTTAAATGACCTTGGAAAATGGAATGTAGAGGACGAAGAGCTTAAAGTCCACCATGACCTACATGATAGAACAAGAGTCCTTGATGAGTAAAGTCAATTCTTAAAGCTCAAATGTCACATTAGAACTATATGTGCATGAATATTTGACTTGTGCCCTCGTTGATAATGCATGATTAGTGTGGGTAATTGTTGGTCCCAACTGATGTGTGAATGGCTCACCTTTGACTCAATGAAATGACCCTTTAATTTAGGATGTGGGAACTAATTATTTGCTTGATGACAAGCAAAGACTTATGTTTGGGGAGTTGATAAGTGGGGATTTTGACTACTTATTCGAACCTTTTTGCTTTTGCTTTCGTCTGAAAGTATTGATTTATGTTCTCGAAACAAATGAAGTTTTGCAAATTACAGGAACGTTGGAAGTTTGGTCTCCTATAATGAAATCAGACTCAAAAAGGAGTGCTTCAAATCACAAGGCAAAAAAAGGCGCCGAAATAAAGAAGTGCGGTCCGCAGAAAGATTTTTGCGGACCGCAGAAATGTGCGGTCACATAACAAGGTTTTCACTGACAAATGATTCAAAGTTCAGAGAGTGTGAAAAAGACCAAGTCCTGCCGCCTTGCAGAAGTGTAAACCGAACAAGAATTGTGTAGCCGCAGAAGATACTTTGCAGCCACAATCCATAAATGTGAGGCTGCAGAATCCTAGCTCCTGCCAACAGAAGAAATCTGCGGACATGGAATTGTGCGACCGCAGAACCTCCCGAGGGGCATTTCAGTGAATTTTTTGCCACTATAAATATAAGAGTTTCATATTTTTAGGTTAAGTTTCGAAGTTTGAGTTGTTGTAGCTGTTACATTTTCCCATTTTAGGAAGTTTGTGATTATATTAGTGTGTAAACATTATATTTTTCATTTTAATTTTTGATTATGAGTTTAATTAGCTTTTCTTCTTAATATTCTTCAATTCCCACTATGAGTAGCTAGATTCTTACTAGGGTTGTGACCCAACCCGAGTGTGTAAACCTTATGGGTATTTAATTTAATTCTTGTTTATGATTTGGTATTGATTATTTTGCTTAGTTCATGCTTCAGTTTTAGAATTAGTAGTTACAAACATTGGTTCATGCCTTTTTGACTTAGTCTCTACTTGAGAAAGAGGGACCTAGTCTAGGATAACTTGGCTAACAAGGAATTGGGTTAATTGAGACTTTGATTAGCCTAATTAAAGGGTTCCAACTAGAGATAGTAAGAACCCGACTTGAGCTTATATCAACTATTTTATTTGATACTCATTTGGACTTGAGAAAGCCAAATTAGGCAAAATCACTCTTTAACCGAGAGGTATTGAGTGGGTAATTTAGAGTTAAGAGCTATAATATACCCCAATCAATAAAATAAGTATTAACATCTTTAACCCATTCAGCGATCACATCCCTAGGCTTTTTAACTATTTCGTAAACACCAAAAACAATTGATCATTTCTAGTTTCTTTTCCTTAGCTTACAATTATTAGAGTAACAGTACAAGTAGAAATCAAAACTTTTTCTAGAAATGCAAATTTGGTTAATCCATTCGCTTTTTCAAGTGTATACTCCTAACACCCCTTATAACTCCCTGTGGATTCGACCCCGACTTATCGTTTGGTAAATTATATTGCATACGGCCGTATCACATCTCCTATCGAGGTGTGTTGTGGACGTTATCAATCATCAACAACACTCAAGCATGTAAGATTCCCATTGTTTAAAGACTCAAAATTAGCAACATACATATTTTTGAATCTTTTTGTCATCAGAACCACTTCACCAATTATAAGATTTGTAACAGTGCAAGTTTTTGATAAGAATTCCACTTTTTTCCGTTTTCGAGACACACTTAGTAGGCTATATTTAAATCTATTCACATAGTACACATTCTCAATTGAATGAGTGGGTGTCTTTCCAGCTCTTCCTACTCCCAGAATGTATCCCTTTTTGCCATTGCAAAAGGACACACTCCCTCCTTGCAAGGCTTTGAGTGAAAGAAAATCATCGGTGCTTCCAGTCATATGCTTAGAGTAGCCACTATCCATATACCATCTTTGGACACTTTGTTTCACTGCTCCCTACACATGGAAATAAAGGGTTAGACTTAGGAACCCAAACAAGTTTGGGTCCTTTGTAGTGAGGTAAAAGGGTGAATCAAACTTCATCTTGTCCAAGCAGGCATCACACATTTTTATTTGAGAGACCACGTTCTTTAGCAGTAGTTGCTTTTTCAACAAAAGCTTTATTTTTCTATTAGGATTGAAATTTAGCTTTACAGTTTCTTTAAAGTGCCCAGTGTTACCACAGTGTGCAAAGCTAGTTATCGACTCCCTGCCTATTCCGCCCCATTGTTCTTATACATGGCAGTGACTACACTAGAGGACCAGGCCTACTTAAGATATTCTCTAGGTCATTCTTAACTCTGCCAAGATCTTCCTAAAGTTGTTTGTTTCTTTCAAGTTCAGCACACATACTAGATTTAACCATTTTTAGCTCATTTTCAAGCTTAAGGTGTGCCTCACTTGCAACTTCCCTTCCCTTTGATTGTTCCCAGAGTTGTTTAACCTTTTTAGTTCCTCAATGGTTTCTTTTAGATCCAAAACTACCACCAACAAGTTATCTCTCTCATGATCTATGTTTTAAGCTTTCTCAGTTAAAGCATCATTTTCCTTTTTTAAATCCTCAATAGTTTCAATTAAGTCAACTACTACGACTACCAGATCATCTCTCTCATGTTCAATCTCTCCTAGTTCCATAGTTGACACATTTTTGTCATTAATGAGATTATGATAAACATAAATCAGGACATTTTCCAAGGATATAAGCTTTTTTGAGAATAAGACTTCAAATTTCTTTGAACGTCCAGAAAATTTACCTTATCATCATCATCATCTTCATCCTCATCAGATTTTGCCATCAATGCAAAGATAGAGTCATATTTAGTAGCTTCGCTTTCAACAACCATCCTGAAGGTGTCCCCTTGTTCATCATCTTCCCCAGATTCACTAGGGGAATCTCTCTATGCAGCAAGAGCTTGCTTCACAACATTGTCGGCAGCATCTCTTCTTTTGAATCTTCTGTTAGGAATCGGGTTCCTCTTAGCTATTTTGTCTGTGTTATGTTGGTACTAGTCTTGCTTGTGCAAAGGATAGGCTTTGATGAAATGTCCTAGCTTCCCACATTTACGGCACAATTCATAGCCTTTTGATCTGTTGGAGCTACCCTTTTTTGGAATGCCTCGGTTTCTGCGAACAATTTTCTAAAACCTTTTTGTCAAATAGGCTATATCAGCATCCTATCCACTTGAGTCATGGTTGTCGGCCTTGAGGACCTGGTTCTTCTCCTTTTTGGTTTCTCTTCTTTCATGTTCCTTATTTTTCTTCATTTCATAGCTCTTCAGATTCCCGATGTGCTCATCAATGGTCAGCTTTTGCAGATCCTTTGCCTCTATGATAGCATTGACTTTGCTTTCCCAGGAACCATGTAATACACTAAGTATTTTCCTGAAAAGTTTTTCCTTGGATGATCTCTCCTAGAGAGTGAAGCTCATTGATGATGGAGGTGAATCGAGTGTGCATGTCCTGAATGGACTCATTATCCTTTATCCTTAATAGTTCATACTCAGTGGTGAGCATGTCGATCTTTAACTGCTTGACTTGAGTTGTTCCTTCATGTGCTGTTTGGAGAGCTTCCCAGATCTCCTTGGCATATTGATAGGCAGAAATTCTGTTATACTCATCTGGTCCAATACCACAGATGAGGATATTTTTTGCTCGGAAGTTCTTCTGTATAACTTTACGGTCAGCATCGTTATACTCCTTCCTTAACTTTGGAACTATCACTAATGGCTCGCTAGTAGTCTTTATAGGGATGAAGGGTCCATCACAAATAACATCCCAGAGCTCTGAATCTTCAGCTGTGATAAAATCATACATCCTTATCTTTCACAATCCGTAGTATTGTCCATTGAATCTTGGTGGTCTGTAGGTTGATTGACCTTCTTTGAAGTATGGTGGAGCAGCCATGTGAATCATTTCTAGGTTTTAGCCTGATAGAATGAACCTGTTCCGATACCAATTGATAGAAACTTAGGGTCCACCAAACTGTATAGAGAACCTGATTCTCTGTCAGTTCCAACAGAACGCACACAATCAAAGATAAGTAAATGACACGACAAGTTTTTCGTGGAAAACTCCCAATCACGGGATTAAAACCATGACCTACACTCGTAGAATTTCAATTTCACTAACTGAGGGAAATTCAAATGAAAAACTATTGTAACCTCGGAATTAATCTCTTAATCCCTCACCTACTTGTAATAACTCTATTTTAAGCCTTTTTGAAATAACTCTATTACAAATCTCACAACTCGACTAACTCTAGTCAAGAGACAAGCACAAGGTTTATGCTTTTATAGATGATTTCCTACACAATGCTTCTAGCTAAGCTAAGTAGGAATTACAAGTTGATCACTTTAACAAAGGTACAACAAAACTAAGGACATATGGTAACACAGGGAACTTTTGATATTTCACCACTGCCAACAACATCTTGTTGGGCTTCAGAAATTTTCCCAACCTGTTGACTCGAGACTTCTTGCCCCTCATATTCGTCTAATGATTCGTTGTCTGCCATTTCTTTTAGTTAGGCAGAGGGAGAGGTTTTCAGCAATAAATCTTTTGGGGATTTGGGTTTACGACTTCGGTGAGAACCAGAACTCGATGGGGTTGGAGAAGAAACTGTAATTGGTTGTTGGTCTGGTATGGGGTTTTGACTAGGTAACAGTTGGGACTCAGACTCTCATTCTAGTGCTTTGTGAGACGAAGACACAGTAGGGATGACATTGGAAGTGTTTGAAATTTATGGATTTTGATGCATAGTGGAGGTTGGAAGTAAAGACACGAGAAAGAGAGGGTTTGTTTTGATAGATAAAGGAAATATTTGGATTTGATGTGGATAGATGGGAAATTGTCATCTTTTGGGGCTATTTAGAGAGGGTGAGGGACCGGTTACAAACGGGTATAATTTACTGGTTAGGCGGGTCAGTTTATAACGGGTGTGACGTTTGAGTTTTAAAGAGATAAGAGAGAGACGGAAATATTTAATGATGTGGCAATTTTATAGCCATTTATAATGTGCATGAGAGTAAAAAGGAACTATTAACCTGAGTCAAAGGAACCAGGTTCCCTAAAATAGTTTTGTAAATGTGAGTCTCATCCTTTTACCAAGATACAACATCATTAGCTACTTGTTTGCTTTATAGCTGCCATGCGTGTTAACTTGTAAAGGTATAGAGATAAGTTAGAAATTTCCATAAAACACTCTTTAGCAGTTCTACCTGTTCATTCTTCCATAGCCAATCATCGAGGGACCTGGTGCTTAGTTTGATTTTATCAACTCCAATGCTCGTCGATTCTTTTCAAAGTGCTCTCTACTCAGTGATTTGGTGAAGATATCTGCTACTTGGTCCTCTATTTTGCAACACTTCATGTAGATAAGACCTTTTTCAACATTATCTGTGAGAAAATGATGTTGCACATCAATATATATATAGAAGCTATATTCGATATAATATTAGCTAATGCACTAGTACTTAGTGCATAGTATAGTGTAAGCTATATTCGATATATATATATATATATATATATATATATATATATATATATATATATATATATATAGCTTATATATTCGATATATTCGATATATATATATATATATATATATATATACACATATATATATATATATATATATATATATATGTATATACTTACACTATACTATGCACTAAGTACTAGTGCATTAGCTAATATTATATCGAATATAGCTTCTATATATATATTGATGTGCAACATATATATACTTACACTATACTATGCACTAAGTATCAGTGCATTAGCTAATATTATATCGAATATAGCTTATATATATAATATATATACTTACACTATACTATGCACTAAGTATCAGTGCATTAGCTAATATTATATCGAATATAGCTTATATATATATATATATATATATATATATATATACTTACACTATACTATGCACTAAGTATTAGTGCATTATCTAATATTATATCGAATATAGCTTATATATATAATATATACATTTACACTATACTATGCACTAAGTATCAGTGCATTAGCTATTATTATATCGAATATAGCTTATATATATATGTCACAACCCAATCCTCGAACCCGGTCGTGATGGCGCTTCTCGCGGAGACAAGGCCAGCCAAACCAAAACAGAACACCTCTTTTAAACAGTTAATCATCAAAAACAGTAGTAACATATAATATAATGTTCATAAATTGCGGAATTTAACGATAATAATAGCAGGAACCATCCTGACACAGCCCAAACCGGGGTGTCACAAGTCATGAGCTACTACAGAATCTGCTATAGGTCTACAAAGTACGGAATCCAATACAACAGTCTGAAGAAAATATAAATGATAGAGGATAAGAGAGACAAGGGGGCTGCAGACGTCAACAGCTACCTCGTAACTCCAAATCACTACCTAGCCTAGAAGGAATCAGCGCTCAAGTGCGGACTCTGCTATACCTGAATCTGCACACACGGTGCAGGGAGTAATGTGAGTACTCCGACTCAGTGAGTAATAATTACAAATAATGGCTGAAAGTATGAAAACACGTAAAGGCACAAAGCAATTCCATATAAAGCAGTAAAATCACTTAAAGCAGTAAATCAGTGAAAAAATCAACTGATATTCCTTTTTAAAACAAGTAAAACAGGTAATTTAACAGGTAATTAACAAGTAGAAATCCGCCCCTCGGGCACAGTATCAATCGCTTAGCATAGTATCAGCCCCTCGGGCTCACTCTCAGTATAGTATCAGCCCCTCGGGCTACCTCACAATCACTCAGCATATTGGTCAGCCATTGTTACCTGACCAAATTGCATCATACAGTGTCATTGTTACCACTGTTTCAAATCACATGGGTACCCACGCTCACTGTGGGTGTGCAGACTCCGGAGGGGGCCCTTACGGCCCAAGCGCTATATCAAGCCACCTCGTGGCATCATCACTCAGCATATCCTCACATCACTCAAGCCACCGCATGGCATAAATAGTATCTCAGGCCCTCGACCTCATATCACTCAGCATATCCTCACATATGGCCCCCGGCCTCGCTTAGTCCAGAAATTATCATAAGCCCCTTGGGCATTAGTAAAACGGTAGTCCTCAGCCCAAAACATGATGTAGAAATATCATTTTAGTTTCAAAACTGAGTAAAAGTGGCTGAGTTTGTAAAACAGTAGATAGCAACAGGACTGAGTTCAAATAATAAGTCAAGTAGTGAGGAAATAGCGATAAAAATCCCCGAAGGGTTCAAATAGTTGGCACGAAGCCCAAATATGGCAATCAGCCCAAATCATGATGATACAAATGAATTTCAGTCAAATATTCAGTAAAGTCATCAATCGGGATGGACCAAGGCACAATCCCCAGTAGTGAAAGACCCCACGCTCATCATCCAGTGCATATCTTGCCTCAATATAGCACTACGATGTGCAATCCGGAGTTTCAAACCCTCAGGACATCATTTACAACCATTACTCACCTCGAACTGGCTAATTCTCTAGCTCGCGACGCCTTTTCCCCTCGAATTGGCCTCCACGCACGTCGAATCTATCCAAAATCAGAACGAATACGTCACAATATGTGAAGGGAACAAATCCCAAGCGAAAACATTCGAAAAATATCAAAAATCTCAAAATTAGCAAAACCCGAGCCCTGGGCCCACGTCTCGGAATCAGGTAAAAGTTACATTTTCAGAATCCTCATACCCTCACGAGTCTAACCATACCAAAATTATCCAATTTCGATACCATTTGGTCCTTCAAATCACCATTTTACATTTTTTAAAGGTTTCACAATTTTCTTCCCAAATTTCATCTCAAATCACGAATTAAATGATGAATTTAGTGATAGATTCATGTATTCTAGCTAAATCTGAGTTAAAATCACTTACACCGATGAATTTCTTGAAAAACCTTCGAAAAATCGCCAAAATCCGAGCTCTCTAGGTCAAAAAATTAAATAAAACCCAAAACCTCATATTTATAGGTACCCCTCAGGTATTAGCTAGTGCGGGCCGCACCAAAACACACGCGGTCCGCACAAGCCAGTGCGATCCGCACAAAGGCAACGTGCGGCCACACAAGCCTCCCTCTACAGTGACAGGCTTTAGTATTTTGGCCATAACTTTTTCTACAGATGTCCAAATAGCGATATCTTTACCTTTCTGGAAACTAAACACGAAGGGCTACAAATTTCATTTTTCAATCACCTCAAAATCCCTTGTAGATCAAAAGATATGAGCTTCTAAAGTAGGACCTGCAGATCGTTCCCCACGCGGCCGCACACCATTTTGTGCGGTCCGCATGACACCTACCGCGGTCGCATCCATTTTTGTGCGGTCCGAACGGAACTCACCGTGGGCACACTCATTTTGTGCGGACCGCATGGGTGAGTTCTGGGGCCTGCAACCCCTGTAGGCCTGCTACAGCTATGATTTTTGTACTAAAACATCCCGGAACCTACCCGGAACTCCCGAAACTTCAAACCAATTGTTCCAACACATCACATGACATAGTTCAAACTTGTTCAAAACTTCAGAACGCTCACAACAACATCAAATCACCAATTTAATATAGGATTCAGGCCTAAGAACTCCAAGAACTCTTAAATTATGCTTTCGATCAAAAGGTCTATCAAATCTCGTCTGAATGACCTGAAATTTTGCACACACATCCCAAATGATACAATGAAGCTACTGCAACTCTCGGAATTCCATTCCGACCCCTATATCAAAATCTCGCCTATCAACCGGAATTTGCCAAAATATCAATTTCGCCAATTCAAGCCTAAATCTTCTCTACAACTCCAAAACCCATTTTGATCGCGCTCCTAAGTCACAAATCACCTCCCGAAGCTAACCGAACCATCGGAACTCACTTCCGAGCCTTCTATCACATAAGTCAACATCCGGTTGACTTTTCCAACTTAAGCCTTCTTAAAAGAGACTAAGTGTCTCATTTCTTACCAAATCCTCTCCGAACTCGAACTAATAAACTCGATCACATAAAACACGGATAACGAAGCGTAAAGAAGCTAAAATAGGGGAAATGGAGCGGTAACTCATGAGACGACTGGCCGGGTCGTCACATCCTCCCTAACTTAAACAAACGTTCGTCCTCGAACGAGTCAAGAAACATACCTGAAGCCTCAAACAGATGAGGATATTTGCTCCGTATCTGCCGCTCGATCTCCCAGGTAGCCTCCTCCACAGGCCGACCCCTCCACTGCACCTTTACTGAAGCTATATCCTTTGACCTCAATTTCCGAACCTAGCAACCCAAAATAGCTACTGGCTCCACATCAAAGGTCAAATCATCATCCAACTGAACTGTGTTGTAGTCCAAAACATGAGACGGATCCCCACTATACTTCCAGAGCATAGAAACATGAAATACCGGATGCACACTCGACAGGCTGGGTAGTAAAGCAAGCTCTTAAGCCACCTCCCCAATCCTCCGAAGCAGCTCAAAAGGCCCAATGAATCGGGGACTCAACTTGCCTTTCTTCCCAAATCTCATAACACCCTTCATGGGTGAAACCTTCAGCAAGACCTTCTCACCGACCATGTAGGACACATCTCGAACCTTTTGGTCCGCCTAACTCTTCTGTTGTAACTGCGTTGTACGAAGCCTCTCCTGAATCACCTTCACCTTCTCTAAGGTATCCTGAACCAAATCTATCCCCAATAGTCTAGCCTCGCCGGGCTCGAACCAACCAACCGGAGATCTACACCGCCTCCCGTACAAAGCCTCATATGGAGCCATCTGAATACTCGACTGGTAGCTGTTGTTGTAAGCAAACTCTGCAAGTGGTAGAAACTTATCCCATGAACCTCCAAAGTCAATAACACAAGCACGCAACATGTCCTCCAATATTTGAATAGTACGCTCGGACTGTCCGTCCGTCTGAGGATGAAACAATGTGCTCAACTCTACCTGAGTACCCAACTCTCTCTGCACGGCTCTCCAAAACTGTGAAGTAAACTGAGTACCTCTATCTGAGATGATGGAAATAGGAATGCCATGCAATCGAACAATCTCCCGGATATAAATCCCTGCCAACTACTCTGAAGAATAGGTAGTACACATAGGAATGAAGTGCCCAGACTTGGTCAGCCGATCCACAATCACCCAAAAAGCATCGAACTTCTTCAAAGTCCGAGGAAGTCCAACTACAAAGTCCATAGTGATTCTCTCCCACTTCCACTCGGGAATAACCATCTGCTGAAACAAGCCACCCGGTCTCTGATGCTCATACTTCACCTACTAACAGTTGAGACACCGAGCTACAAATCCCACAATATCTTTCTTCATTCTTCTCCACCAATAGTGCTGCCTCAAATCCTTATACATCTTTGCAGCACCCGGATGAATGGAATACCATGAGCTATGGGCCTCCTCCAGAATTAGCTCTCTAAGCCCATCCACATTGGGCACACAAATCCGGCCCTGCATCCACAACACACCATCATCCCCGACGGTCACATCTCTGGCATCATCATGCTGGACTCTGTCACTAAGGACAAGCAAATGCGGATCATCATACTGGCGCTCTCTGATGCGATCGTATAAAGAAGACCGAGAAACCACACAAGACAACACCCGACTGGGCACCGAAATATCCAACCTCACGAACTGATTGGCCAAGGCCTAAACATCAACTGCAAGGGGTCTCTCCCCAACTGGAATATATGACTCCCCATACTCACTGCCTTTCGGCTCAATGCATCGGCCACCACGTTGGCCTTTCCTGGATGGTACAGAATAGTGATATCATAATTCTTAAGCAACACCAACCATCTCCGCTGCCTCAAATTAAGATCCTTTTGCCTGAACAAATGCTGAAGACTGCGATGATCAGTGAACACCTCACAAGATACGCCATACAAGTAATGCCTCCAAATCTTTAATGCGTGAACTATGGCAGCCAACTCCAAATCATGAATGGGGTAGTTCTTCTCATGGGGCTTCAACTGCCGAGAAGCATAAGCAATAACTCTACCCTCCTGCATCAACACACAACCAATCCCAACTCTTGAAGCAACACAATACACAGTATATGAACCTGAAGCTGATGGCAAAACCAACACTGGAGTTGTGGTCAAATCTGTCTTGAGCTTCTGAAATATCTCCTCACACTCGTCCGACCATACGAATGGAGCACCCTTCTGAGTCAATTTGGTCAAGGGCGATGCAATGGATGAAAATCCCTGAACAAACCAGCGATAATAGCGTACTAACCCAAGAAAGCTACGAATCTCTATGGCTGAGGACGGTCTGGGCCAACTCTGAACCGTCTCTATCTTCTTCGGATCAACCTGTATACCCTCGCTGGACACCACGTGCCCCAAGAAAGCCACTGAACTAAGCCAAAACTCACACTTGGAGAATTTTGCATAAAGCTTCTCCTCCCTCAGTCTCTGCAACACAACTCTCAAATGCTTCGCGTGCTCCACCTGACTACGCGAGTACACCAGAATATCATCAACGAATACAATAACGAATGAATCCAGATAAGGCCGAAATACATTGTTCATCAAATGCATGAATGCTGCTGGGCATTGGTTAGCCCGAAAGACATAACAAGAAACTCATAATGACCATATCTGGTCCTGAAGGCAGTCTTAAGAATATCTGAATCACTGATCTTCAACTGGTGATAACCCGAACGGAGATCAATCTTGGAGAACACCCTCGCTCCCTGAAGCTGATCAAATAAATCATCAATGCGAGGCAAAGGATACTTGTTCTTAATTGTTACTTTGTTCAATTGCCTATAATCAATGCACATTCTCATCGTGTCATCCTTTTTCTTCACAAACAAAACTGGTGCACCCCAAAGGGACACACTAGGCCGAATGAACCCCTTATCTAGGAGTTCCTGAAGTTGTTCTTTCAATTACTTCAACTCTGTTGGTGCCATACGATACGGCGGAATAGAAATGGGTTGAGTGCCCAGTAGCACGTCAATACCAAAATCAATATCCCTGTCCGGTGGCATGTTCGACAGGTCTGCAAGAAAAACATCGGGAAAATACCTCACAATTGGGACAGAATTGATACTAGGAGTCTCAGCTCCAACATCCCTCACAAATGCTAGATATAAAAGGCAACCTTTCCCAACCATACGTTGGGCCTTCAAGAAAGAGATCACTCTACTAGGGGTATAATCAGTCACACCACGCCACTCGATCCGCGGTACACCTGACATAGCCAAAGTGACTGTCTTAGCATAGCAGTCTAGAATAGCACGACACAGAGATAGCTAATCCATGCCCAAAATGACATCAAAATCCATCATGCTCAATAGCAATAGATCCACTCAGGTCTCCAGACCCCCAATAGTCACCACACATGACTGGTACACACAGTCTACAACAACAGTATCGCTCACTGGGGTAGATACATGAACAGGTAAAGCAAGAAACTCACGGGGCGTACCCAAATAACGAGCAAAGTATGATGACACATAAGAAAAGGTGGAACCGGGATCAAATAATACAGAGGCATCTCTATGGCAGACTGAAACAATACCTGTAATGACAGCATCTGAAGCAATAGCATCTGGTCTGCCAGAAAGTGCATAGAAATGGGCCTGACCGCCCCCTGATCGACCTCCCCCTCTGGGGCGACCCCTAGCTGCATGACATCCACCCCTAGCTGGCTGGGTGGGTGGTGAGATAACTGGAGTAGTAGTCGAGGGCTGACCCCTCTGCTGAGATGAACTAGCCATACGACGAGGACACTGCCTCCACACATATCCAAACTCTCCACACTCATAACAACTCTCAGGTGCTAGAGAAGGGGACTGAAGGGAACCCCTCACACCGGAGTGACCAGCTGATGCACTCGGCATAGAAGAACCCTGAGCTGACGGGGCACGAGATGAACTCTGGGCTGGAAGGGCACTGAGTGATGACTGGCCCCGCTGAGATCCATGATGACCATGACCCGAAGATGCCCCGTGACACTCTAGGCGGGTTGACTGAGCATGCCAAAAAGAACGACCTCTACCATGCTGAAACTGGCACCTCGAAGAAGCACAACCATAACTGCCAGATCCTCGAGGATTCTTGGCCTCCCTCTCCTCTCGATCCTGACGGCGAACCGTCTCAATATCGCGAGCGATATCGACCACCTCCTCGAACGTAGCACCCAACACCCTCTCTCGGGTCATAAGAATACAGAGGTGATAGTTAAGGCCATCAACAAATCTCCTGATCCTCTCACGATCTATCGGAACCATCCAAATGGCATGACGAGCCAACTCAGAAAACCTCGACTCATACTGTGACACAGTCATATCCCCCTATCGCAACCACTCAAACTGTCTACGGAGCTCCTCTTTACGAGACTGCGGCACATACTTCTCCAAGAAGAGAGTGGAGAACTGCTACCAAGTAAGGGGCGCTTCTCCAACCGGCCTATGCCTCTCATACGCCTCCCACCATGTGAAGGCAGCCCCAGTAAACTGAAACGTGGTAAATGCCACACCACTAGTCTCAAGAATCCCTGCTGTACAAAGCATCCGCTGACACTTATCAGGAAAACCCTGGGCATCCTCGCCCTCGGCACCACTGAATAACGGAGGCTGGAGTCTACCAAACCTCTCAAGATGACGCTGCTCATCATCCTGCATAACTTGCACAATAAACTCCTGAGGTGGTGCAACCGGCTGAGCTGGAGGTGCCCTCAGTATCTATAGTCCCTGCACTACTTGCTCAAGTGTGCGAGCAGCGGGGGTCTGATTGCCTCCCCCGGCCTGTGAAGTAGCTGCTGCTGTAGTGGATAAAATTGCCTGAGCCAGGCCAGTGCAAACTGATAATATCTGTATCAAGGCCTCCTGAAGACCCGGAACCACGATAGGCACAACTGGTGCCTGAACTGGAGCTGCTGGAGCATCCATAGCGGGAGCCTGATCCGGAGCCGGGGCAAACGGTGTATCAACAGGTGCTGGCCTCGCTGCTCTACCTCTGCCACATCCACGACCGCGTCCACGACCTCTGGTAGCCTCAGTGGGTGGCACTGGTGGTCGTCCACCTCGTTCGGTAGCTCGCATCCTCACCATCTGTGAGAGAATGGAATATCAGAAGTTTAGTACTCGAACCAACAAGTTCTCACGACAAGAGTTTCAAGAATATGAAATTTTTCCTAAAGGTTCTGCAGCCTCTCGAGGATAAATACAGACATTCCGTACCGATCCGCGAGACTCGACTAAACCTGCTCATGACTCGTGAGACCTAAGTAACCTAGGCTATGATACCAACTTGTCACGACCCAATTCCCAAACCCAGTCGCGATGGCGCCTCTTGCGGAGACAAGGCCAGCCATACGAAAACGGAACACCTCTTTTAAATAGTTAATCATCAAAAACAGTAGTAACATATAATATAATGTTCAAAAATTGCGCAATTTAACGATAATAACAGCAGGAACCATCCTGACACAGCCCAAACCGGGGTGTCACAAGTCATGAGCTACTACAGAATCTGCTATAGGTCTACAAAGTACGAAATCCGATACAACAGTCTGAAGAAAACATAAATGATAGAGGATAAGAAAGACAAAGGGGCTGCGGACGTCAATAGCTACCTCGTAACTCCAAATCACTGCCTAGCCTGGAAGGAATTAGCGCTCAAGTGCGGACTCTGCTATACCTGAATCTGCACACACGGTGCAGGGAGTAATGTGAGTACTCCGACTCAGTGAGTAATAATTACAAATAATGGCTGAAAGTATGAAAACACGTAAAGGCACAAAGCAATTCCATATCAAGCAGTAAAATCACTTAAAGTAGTAAATCAGTGAAGAAATCAAATGATATTCCTTTTTAAAACAAGTAAAACATGTAATTTAACAGGTAATTAACAAGTAGAAATCCGCCCCTCGGGCATAGTATCAATCGCTCAGCATAGTATCAGCCCCTTGGGCTCACTCTCAGTACAGTATCAGCCCATTGGGCTACCTCACAATCACTAAGCATAATGGTCAGTCATTGTTACCTGACCAAATTGCATCATACAGTGTCATTGTTACCACTATTTCAAATCACATGGGTACCCGCGCTCACTGTGGGTGTGCAGACTCCGGAGGGGCCCCTTACGGCCCAAGCGCTATATCAAGCCACCTCGTGGCATCATCACTCAGCATATCCTCACATCACTCAAGCCACCGCATGGCATAAATAGTATCTCAGGCCCTCGGCCTCATATCACTCAGCATATCCTCACATATGGCCCTCGGCCTCACTCAGTCCAGAAATCATCATAAGCCCCTTGGGCATTAGTAAAACGGTAGTCCTCAGCCCAAAACATGACTGAGTAAAAGTGGCTGAGTTTGTAAAACAGTAGATAGCAACAGGACTGAGTTCAAATAATAAGTCAAGTAGTGAGGAAACAGTGATAAAAATCCCCGAAGGGTTCAAATAGTTGGCACGAAGCCCAAATATGGCAATCAGCCCAAATCATGATGATACAAGTGAATTTCAGTCAAATATTCAGTAAAGTCATCAATCGGGATGGACCAAGTCACAATCCCCAGTAGTGAAAGATCCCACGCTTATCATCCAGCACGTATCTTGCCTCAATATAGCACTACGATGTGCAATCCGGGGTTTCAAATCCTCAGGACATCATTTACAACCATTACTCACCTCGAACTGGCTAATTCTCTAGCTTGCGATGCCTTTGCCCCTCGAATTGGCCTCCACGTGCGTCGAATCTATCCAAAATCAGAACGAATACGTCACAATATGCTAAGGGAACATAGCCCAAGCGAAAACATTCGAAAAATATCAAAAATCTCGAAATTAGCAAAACCCGAGCTCCGGGCCCACGTCTCAGAATCGGGTAAAAGTTACATTTTCAGAATCCTCATACCATCACGAGTCTAACCATACCAAAATTATCCAATTCCGATACCATTAGGTCCTTCAAATCATCATTTTACATTTTTGAAAGGTTTCACAATTTTCTTCCCAAATTCCATCTCAAATCACTATTTAAATGATGAATTTAGTGATAGATTCATGTATTCTAGCCAAATCTAAGTTAAAATCACTTACCCCGATGAATTTCTTGAAAAACCTTTGAAAAATCTCCAAAATCCGAGCTCTCTAGGTCAACATATTAAAGAAAACACACGCGGTCTGCACAAGCCAGTGCGGTCCGCACAAAGGCAACGTGCGGCCGCACAGGCCTCCCTCTGCAGTTACAGCCTTTAGTATTTTGGCCATAACCTTTGCTAAAAATATCCAAATTGTGATATCTTTACTTTTCTGGAAACTAGACACGAAGATCTACATCTTTTGTTTTTGAATTACCTCAAAATTCATTGTAGATCAAAAGTTATGAGCTTCCAAAGTAGGACCAGCAGATCGTTCCCCACGCGGCCGCACACCATTTTGTGCGGTCCGCATGACACCTACCACGGCCGCATCCATTTTTGTGCGGTCCGCACGGAACTCACCGTGGGCGCACTCATTTTGTGCGGACCGCATGGGTGACTTCTGGGGCCTGCAACCCCTGTAGGCCTGCTACAGCTATGATTTTTGCACTAAAACATCCCGAAACCTACCCGGAACTCCCGGAACTTCAAACCAATTGTACCAACACATCTCATGACATCGTTCAAACTTGCTCAAAACTACGGAACGCTCACAACAACATCAAATCACAAATTTAATATAGGATTCAGGCCTAAGAACTCCAAGAACTCTTAAATTATGCTTTCGATCAAAAGGTCTATCAAATCTCGTCCGAATGACCTGAAATTTTGCACACACATCCCAAATGACACAATGAAGCTACTGCAACTCTCGGAATTCCATTCCAACCCCTATATCAAAATTTCGCCTATCAACCGAAATTTGCCAAAATATCAATTTTGCCAATTCAAGCCTTAATCTTCTTTACAACTCCAAAACTCATTCTGATCGCGCTCCTAAGTCACAAATCACCTCCCGAAGCTAACCGAACTATTGGAACTCACTTCCGAGACTTCTAACACATAAGTCGACATCCGGTTGACTTTTCTAACTTAAGCCTTCTTAAAAGAGACTCAGTGTCTCATTTCTTACCAAATCCTCTCCGAACTCGAACTAATAAACTCGATCACATAAAACACGGATAACAAAGCGTAAAGAAGCTGAAATGGGGGAAATGGAGCGGTAACTCATGAGACGACTGGTCGGGTCGTCACAATATCCAAAGAGAATTAATAATAAAACAAGGAATTCACAGTTAATAGAAGATTTCCTATGCACTAAGTATAAGTGTATTAGGTAGTATTATATCGAATATAGCTTATATATATAATATATATACTTACGCTATACTATGCACTGAGTATAAGTGTATTAGGTCATACTGTATAGAATATAGCTTATATATATATATATATATATATATATATATATATATATATATATACACACACTTACACTATATATATGCACTAAGTTTTAGTGCATTGGCTAATATTATATCGAATATAGCTTATATATATACTCTATATAATATATATACTTACACTATATTATGCACTAAGTATCAGTGCATTAGCTAATATTATATCGAATATAGATATATATATATACTTACACTATACTATGCACTAAGTATCAGTGCATTAGCTAATATTATATCGAATATAGCTTATATATATATATATATACTTACACTATACTATGCACTAAGTATCAGTGCATTAGCTAATATTATATCGAATATAGCTTATATATATATATATATATATATATATATATATACTTACACTATACTATGCACTAAGTATTAGTGCATTATCTAATATTATATCGAATATAGCTTATATATATAATATATATACTTACACTATACTATGCACTAAGTATCAGTGCATTAGCTATTATTATATCGAATATAGCTTATATATATATGTCACAACCCAATCCTCGAACCCGGTCGTGATGGCGCTTCTCGCGGAGACAAGGCCAGCCAAACCAAAACAGAACACCTCTTTATATACACACACACACACACTTACAATATAATGTGCACTAAGTTTTAGTGCATTGGCTAATATTATATCGAATATAGCTTATATATATACTCCCTCGGTTTCAATTTATGAGAACCCATTTGACTAGGCACGGAGTTTATGAAAAGAGAGAAGACTTTTGAATTTGTGGTGTAAAATGATGCACATATATTTTGTGTGGCTATAAATCATTGCATAAAGGTAAATTGTTTCCAAATAAGGAAAGGAATCATTCTTTTTGGCACAGACCAAAAAGGAAATACGTTCACATAAATTGAAACGGAGGGAGTATAATATATTGTCATGACCCAATTCCCGAACCCAGTCGTGATGGCGCCTCTCGTGAAGACAAGGCCAGCCAGACCAAAATAGGACACCTCTTTAAGCAGTTAATTATCATAAACAGTAATAAACATAATATAATATCCATAGGTTGCGAAAACTTTAACGATAACAACAGTGGAAACCATCCCGACACAGCCCAAATCGGGGTGTCACAAGTCTTGACCTACTACAGAATCTGCTATAGGTCTACAAAGTACGGAATCCGATACAACAGTCTGAATAAAACATAAATGATAGAGGATAAGAGAGACAAGGGGTTGCGGACGTCAACAGCTACCTCGTAACTCTAAATCACTACCTAGCCTGAAAGGAATCAACGCTCAGGTGCGGACTCTGCTATGCCTGAATCTGCACACATGGTGCAGGGAGTAATGTGAGTACTCCGACTCAGTGAGTAATAATAATAAATAATGGCTGAAAGCAAGAAAACATGTACAGGCACAAAACATTCTATACAAAAGCAGTGAAATCACTTAAAACCAGTAAATTAGTGAAGTATCAAATGAAATCTCTTTTAAAGCAATTAAAATAGGTAATTTGGTAATAAATAACAAGTAGAAATCTGCCCCTCAGGCTCAGTATCAAAATACAAGTAGAAATTTTCCCCTTGGGCACAATATCAAAATAACAAGAAGAAATCTGCCCCTCGGGCACAGTATCAGTCACTCAGTACAGTATCAGCCCCTCGGGCTCACTCTCAGAACAGTACCAGCCCCGCGGGCTACCTCACAATCACTCATATTAGCCCTTCGGGCATAGTATCAATCACTCAGCATAATGGGTACCCGCGCTCACTATGGGTGTGCAGACTCTGGAGGGTCCCCTTACGGCCCAATCGCTATATCAAGCCACCTCGTGGCATCATCACTCAGCATATCCTCACATCACTCAAGCCACTGCGTGGCATATAACGTATCTCAGGCCCTCAGCCTCATATCACTCGGCCTCACATCACTCAAGCCACTGTGTGGCATAAATAGTAACTAAGGCCCTCGGCCTCATATCACTCAGCATATCCTCACATATGGCCCTCGGCCTTACTCAGTCCGGAAATCATCATAAGCCCCTTGGGCATTAGTAAAATAGTAGTTCTCAGCCCAAAACATGATGTAGAAATATCGCTTTAGTTTCAAACTTGAGTAAAAGTGGCTGAGCTTGTAAAACAGTAGATATCAATAGGACTGAGTTCAAATAATAAGTCAAGCAGTAAGGAAACAGTGATAAAAATCCCTGAAGGGTTCAAATAGTTGGCAAGAAGCCCAAAATGGCAATCAGCCTAAATCATGACGATAACAAATAAATTTCAGTCAAATATTCGGTAAAATCATCAATCGAGATGGACCAAGTCACAATCCCCAATAGTGAAAGATCCCACGCTCATCACCCAGCGCGTATCTTGCCTCAATATAGCACTACGATGTGCAATCCGGGGTTTCAAACCCTCAGGACATCATTTACAATCATTACTCACCTCGAACTGGCAAAATTTCTAGCTCGCATGTCGCGACCCAAATCCCGGCCGTGATGGCGCCCAGCACACTACTAGGCAAGCCCGACCATTATTCAACACTTAACCCAATTTATCAAAAATAGTGAAAAGAAATATCAATTAAGCAAGATTAAAGTACTGAAGATTTGAACAAAATACACAATATAATCTCACTAGGACCCGGTGTCACGAATCTGAGCCTCTAGAATACAGAATATCATTCTAATACGTGGTATATCCAAAGTCCGATAATGTGGAAATAAAGAGATAGGATATGAGGGAGAAGATCAATGGCTGCAAACGCCGTGCAGCTACCTCGATACTCCCAGAGGCTGGATCTGCTGATCAACTGGATCTACTGAGCCTGAAACTGCCCTGGATCTGCACACAAGGTGCAGGGAGTAAAGTGAGTACTCTGACCCAGTGAGTAATAAAAGTAACTACAGTCCGAAGATAAGAAAATCCAGTAAATACACAAAGTAAGCTACAATCCGAATATACAACAACATATGGAACTGAGCAGCTAAACACCAGTATAAATACAAATACATGAATGCAATGCAATGCATATGATGGTACATTCCAGTACCCACTGCGGCGTGCAGCCCGAGCCATCCATATTTATTTATCGTCGACGGCGCTCACTGGGGGTGTGTACAGACTCCGGAGGGGCTCCTACAGCCCAAGCGCAATATCTTGGTCAGTCATTGTTACCTGACCGGTCAGCCATTGTTACCTGACCAATTTATATCATACAGTGCCATTGTTACCACTGTTCAAGTATATCATCCAGTGTCATTGTTACCACTATTTCAAGTATATCACACAGTGTCATTGTTACCACTGTTTCAAGTATATCACACAGTGTCATTGTTACCACTGTTTCAAGTCACTTTATAATCAGTCCAGAAAATAATATAATAAGCCCCTTGGGCATTTACAAAACAGAAGTTCCCAGCCCGGAATACATTTAAAAATATCATTTAAGTTTTCAACACTTAGAATTATGGCTGAGTTTGCAAAACAGCATTTAAAACCTTGGACTGAAATTAAATGATATGCAAATCATGCTAAGCAGTAATATCAATCCTCGAAGAATTTTACAAATCAGCACAAGGCCCCAAACATGGCATCAAGCCCAGTAGTATCAATTAAGTATGTGTATCAATCACCAGTATAGTATAAACATCACACGGGATGGACCAAGTCATAATCCCCAATAGTATCTGACCCCGCACTATCCATGGAGTGCGTGTCATGCCACAATATAGCGTTACGATGTGAAAGTCCGGGGTTTCAAACCCTCATAACAGCATTTACGTCTATTACTCACCTCAAGATGGCCAAAAGTCTACTCTGCGATGCCCTTTCCTTTCGAATCGACCTCCTCGCGCATCGAAACTTGGCAAAACCACAAGGAATATATTACAATAGGCTAAGGGAATATAACTCAATCGAAAAGACTCGAAAAATATCGAAAATCACGAAATTTGCAAAACCCGAGCCCCGGGCCCACTTCTCGAAAAATTATGAAACTCACATCACCGGATTCCTCGTCTCTCCACGAGTCCGCACATATAAAATTAACCAAAATCAGAGTTCATTTGGCCCCTTAAATCACCAAATCTTATTTTCAAATCCCTAGGCCTAAATCCTCAATTTTTCTACAATTTTCATGTTCAAATCCATACATAATTGATGTACTTAACTCAAAATAGGTGGGGATAACTTACCTTCACATTGATGATGAAAATCCCCTCTTGAAGCTCCCCAAAAATCGTCCATACTTTGAAGAAATGAAGAAAAGTGAGCTAAATCCGTGTATAAAAGAATCTGCATGTGCTTCGTCGAGTTGTACCTTGCACTTGTGCTATACAAGTTGTACATCCTATTAAAATTGTTCCTTGTCGGATACCTTCTTTTTAAACACCCATAACATCTTGTATAAATATCCAAATGACAAAAGGTTTGAATATTTAGAAACTAGACTCAAAGATCTTTAATTTGATAGGTTGTACACCATATAACTCTCTATATATCCCGAGATATGAGCTTTTAAAGTGCATCGTAAATTCTGCCGAAGTTGCTCCAGCAGCCCTTTTCGATCCATCGTAACTTTCTGAGATGATATGCAAATCGCGAATGGTTTAACTTTCCGAAAACTAAAATGTATGGGCTACAATTTTCATGTTTTTCACTTTTTCTGATTTCCTATAGATTACAAGATATGAGCTTCCAAACTGGACAACTCGCACCTAAAATTTTCTAGGCACAGCAGAATTTTCTGCAATTTTTTCCAAGTCCGAAATCACTCTGAGACACCTCCGAAACACTCCCGAGCCCTCGAGGCTCCAAACCAAATATGAACACTGACTCTTAAACATCACACGAACTTGCTCGAGCGATCAAATCGCCAAAATAACATCAAAATCAATGATTTGAGCCTCAAATCCAAGAATTCTTTCAAATTTCATAAACTTTCAAATTTTTCCTATTATTCATATATTTCAACACAAAGATATTCCGGACACACTCCTAAGTCCCAAATAACCTAACGAATCTATCCAAACCATAAAATTCGCATTTCGAATCTGATATCAAAATTTCCACTTCCGGCCAAATTTTCTCAAAAACCTTCAATTTTCCATCTTTAGCCGAACGGCTCCAAAATGACCTACGGACCTCCGAATTCACTTCCGATCGCGCTCCCAAATCCAGAATCACCATACGGAGCTACTCCCAGTCTCGGAATCCCAAACGGACATCAATAACACTGAAATGCATTTTAAACCAAACTGATGCAATTTCTTCTAAAATGCTATCTTCCACAATAGGCGCCAAAACGCTCCCGGGTTATCCAAAACCCGATCCGGGCATACGCCCAAGTCCAAAATCATCATACGAACCTGCTGGAACCTTCGGATCCCAATTCCGAGGTCGTTTACTCAAAATTTCAATCCTAGTTCATTTCTTCAATTTTAAGCTTTCAAAATGAGAATTTCCATTTAGATTTGACTCCAAACTTCCTGAATTTTAATTCTGACCATACACACAAGTCAATATACCTGAGATGAAGCCACTCATGGCCTCAAACTACTGAATGACGTGCCGGAGCTCAAAACAACCGGTCGGGTCGTTACAATCTCCCCCACTTAAACATACGTTCGTCCTCGAACGTGCTGAGAACTACACTGAAGTAGTATGAAATCACTTGTTTAACACATCATGCACCTTCCCATGCTACCACTACTCCGTTGAGCACATTAGCTCGATAATTCTGTAGATATACTTATTTATTCAAGCAAATAAGTCATTAGGCCCAATTCCAACATCCTGAATTTCCCTGCCAAGCCTGTTTCCATCATACGACCACCATATCAATCTCCACACGCTGTACCCAAACATGACTGCATAACTTTGCTGAATTCACACTTTGCATCACTTTACTCATAGAACCACAATAACATTCTTTAAACATAATAGTCGAAATTCCACGAATCTGATGCTCCCATTGCATCTCATGATCTACACAGGTCTTGCTCTAGTTTTTTTTTCAACACCGATACGACTGAAGAGATGTGCCAAAATTCACAACCAACTGCTGAATCAACAATTCATTGGATCTACACTCCTGACAAGTTCCATTACCTTGTCCCAAACCAAAGAATGATCTTTGCTCTATAATTTACTTCATATAATCAGTTTGCACTGACCCCAAATCTAGTAACCTCGTCTCACCCAGTACAAACTGCTCAAGCAATAAGCCACCTCAGACATAATCAAAAATCCCACAAGATGCCACATTGTGCCAGTATGCTATCAATTCGAACGCGATACAAAAGGAAGGCGAACTCTAAAAGGAACTACTCAACTCGCACACTAACATAGACTTCCTCAGAAAACAGGGAAACAGAACACACAAAAGCAAATATGGGCACTGAACTGAACATCACACTGTTGCGGCGTGCAACCCGACATACCCATGGCGGTGTGCCACCCGATCCAAATATAGAACTCACATAAGGAGATATACGTCGAGCTAAATAGCTCATCACATCAAAATACCGAATATCGGTCATAAACACACTAAAGTGCATAATATCATTCCCAAGGAAACATATAGCACTATAGGCTACAAACTCAAGCACAACTGAGGTGCGATACATGATCTAAGTCTCATCCTGCTCATATAACATCACCGCTGAGCGGAACCTCAACACATAAGGAATCTCACAACTCATACGGTGCAATATATCTTTACATGAATTAACTGACCACGAAATAAGACCGCGACTATCCTTCCATAAAGAGTGCATTGCTGAAATAAACACAACTGGCCTGACATAAGGCTCTCTTCCACATTTAAATCTATCCACTGACCTCAAGTCGATCCTGATCGTGCCAAGCTAGGCCAATAATCTTTCACAGGTCCATAATCCAATAAACAGAGTGCCCTCCAGGCATAAATTCTCAAATGGATGATATTACCAAAATCCTCATACTTGGTTTAAATTTCTTATTAATCAAGTGACTACATGTCACACTTATACAATATTCCTGTGGGACAAGCTCCCACCATCTTCCGAAATAATTAACAGGTCTGCACATCCAAACCACCGGCTGCACTAACGCTGAAAAGCGATCAAGAATCCCTAACCAGGATGCAAAGCCTTTCTCATAGAACACCGACCTCAGGTGATACTGACGTCAATACCCATCTTACTCAAAACATTGAAACTCATATATTGCTCATCCGAGATCGTGACATCACAGTCATTGACCAAACTGCAACCTTGGTCCTTACTTCAAATTCCATACCACTCACTGCACCTCACGTGCCAATATACGATAGACGCGATTTCCATCACAACTCTGGAACCGCCGATAGGCTAATACTTCATCACATAAGACTTTCCATTTAACTCACTTCAGGAGAACTATAGCAGCATACAGGCGAATCCTCATAATCGTCGAATATGCCAATCTCTAAGTAGTTGTCCAAGCCACCATAACACTTTCTGGGATCCGCCTACTCATAATAGGCCCTAACAAAAGAATGCTTCAGAATAACATCAATCACTGCGGCCGACAAGCCTCACATGCATAACTCGATCACGCTGAACGAACCGATCATTGACACTAGTATACCAACTCAACTATGGCTAATCAATCTACTTCCTTCCAATTTATCCTTGATTGCCTTAGAAATAATAATATCTCCCTTTAACACCTAACTTATTTCAACCAAACTCACCTCGAGTGACCTTAAATCACGAGACCATGCTGTCTCAAATACCATGACCATTTCATGTCTCTCAAATGCTACACCGCAAGTAAAAACATCTTAGAACATTCTGTGCCTTTCTTCAAAAGCTGCTTCAAAAGCTTGACTCTTAACCGTACTTATAGACTCAAAATCATTAGGCACCACACTTTACCTCTTGAATTAACTAGGACCGCTATTGAGAGCCACCCAGCTCTGACTTGGCCCCGAATGCAACCAACTCTACTGAATTTTATAAAATATGTACCCTCTCGATAAAGCACCTAGAGGGATCGCTTCCCTCGAAGCCTGCACCTATACGAGGCATAAATCATGAATCTTCCCTCAAGTCTTAACATGAGCCAATAAGGCTAACCATAGCATGCATCCAACAATTCATTTACTCAAATTACCACTCATGGTCCTTTTCCGTAGCTGCAATAACCCACCAATACGCCAATAACCAGAATTCACGCAGGTAATAAACCGTGCAATCAGCTAATCAATAGCAAGTTCCCCAACTTGGCTCGAAGCCATAGATCACAACACATATACTCTATTGCTGTCGTAATATCATGGTGAGATTAAACTCACTCCATCATAAGCTCGTGGAAACACGAATCATCTTGAATTTTAACTCTTCTACAATTCTTGCATTTACTCACACAACAGTTAAGCCCACACTCTAGGCGACCAATTTTTTTTTTTTTTTAAGTCCTAAATTTTTCAAAAATTTTGGCAGAGCCTCCTTTGTAATTGGTCCTATCCACCTGCCAGAGAATCACCAAAACCATCCTAACAACACATCCACAACTTGACAAAGCATCACAATGCATATCAATTACATAAATCTAAATTGATACATGGACATGCGTTGCACCTATTTGAATCATAACACATAGAAAATACCCTTCAACCCTCCATTATTGGGCTATTCAACCAAGTAGGAACATATTCTTCCTTTAATATTTTCGACCTTCAAGGTGGTCTCCTTGACTCAATGATTTCGTCATAATACATTTACGGAAGCGATCTCAGCTCCCAGACTTATCTAACTAGGAGACACGAAAAATATTCTTCACGCGCCCATAACTCGGGCTACTCAACAAATCACAATAAGAAACGAATCACTTAACAGTTCATCTACTATCCAGTAGGCTTCTTCGCCACTACCAAGTCGTACAAATACACCTCGCAACACTAACATACTCATCACGTGGATATCCAACCGCCATTCCGGCTAACAAGGACAATAATGAACATATGAATTCAAAACACTTGCTCACAAAATCAGCACCTCGGTGCTCAATCCATTGGCAAAGATTTGGCCTCAAGTCCTCCAGACTGGTCTAACTTCAAACTCACAGAGATTACACCTCGCCCCTCGATCGGGGAATCAAAAGCCATCGAGACACATCTGATATTGAGCGCCCGTTGGTGCATACGATCACGCGGAAGGAATTTCAAAAGTTTCTTTTCAAGCTGAATCAAGGACGCACGATAAGAATTCAAGAATGTGAAGTTTTCCTAAAGGTTCGGCAGCCTATCGAGGATAAGTACAGACGTCTCCGTACCGATCCGCGAGACTCTACTAAACTGGCTCATGACTCGTGAGACCAAGTAACCTAGGCTCTGATACCAACTTGTCGCGACCCAAATCCCGGTCGTTATGGCGCCCAGCACAGTACTAGGCAAGCCCGGCCATTATTCAACACTTAACCCAATTTATCAAAAATAGCGAAAAGAAATATCAATTAAGCAAGATTAAAGTACTGAAGATTTTAATAAAATACACAATATAATCTCACTAGGACCCGGTGTCACGAATCTGAGCCTCTAGAATACAGAATATCATCCTAATACGTGGTATATCCAAAGTCCGATAATGTGGAAATAAAGAGATAGGATAGGAGGGAGAAGATCAATGGCTGCAAACGTCGTGCAACTACCTCGATACTCCCAGAGGCTGGATCTGCTGATCAACTGGATCTAATGAGCCTGAAACTGCCCTGGATCTGCACACAAGGTGCAGGGAGTAAAGTGAGTACTCTGACCCAGTGAGTAATAAAAGTAACTACAGTCCGAAGATAAGAAAATCCAGTAAATACACAAAGTAAGCTACAATCCGAATATACAGCAACATATGGAACTGAGCATCTAAACACTAGTATAAATACAAATACATGAATGCAATGCAATGCATATGATGGTACATTCCAGTACCCACTGCGACATGCAGCCCGAACCATCCATATTTATTTATCGTCGACGGCGCTCACTGGGGGTGTGCACAGACTCCGGAGGGGCTCCTACAGCCCAAGCGCAATATCTTGGTCAGTCATTATTACCTGACTGGTCAGCCATTGTTACCTGACCAATTTATATCATACAGTGCCATTGTTACCACTGTTCAAGTATATCATCCAGTGTCATTGTTACCACTATTTCAAGTATATCACACAGTGTCATTGTTACCACTGTTTCAAGTATATCACACAGTGTCATTGTTACCACTGTTTCAAGTATATCACACAGTGTCATTGTTACCACTGTTTCAAATATATCACACAGTGTCATTGTTACCACTGTTTCAAGTCACTTTATAATCAGTCCAGAAAATAATATAATAAGCCCCTTGGGCATTTACAAAACAGAAGTTCCCAGCCCGGAATACATTTAAAAATATCATTTAAGTTTTCAACACTTAGAATTATGGCTGAGTTTGCAAAACAGCATTTAAAACCTTGGACTGAAATTAAATGATATGCAAATCATGCTAAGCAGTAATATCAATCCTCGAAGGATTTTACAAATCGGTACAAGGCCCCAAACATGGCATCAAGCCCAGTAATATCAATGAAGTATGTGTATCAATCACCAGTATAGTATAAACATCACACGGGATGGACCAAATCACAATCCCCAATAGTATCCGACCCCGCACTTGCCATGGAGTGCGTGTCACGCCTCAATATAGCGTTACGATGTGAAAGTCCGGGGTTTCAAACCCTCAGAACAGCATTTACATCTATTACTCACCTCAAGATGGCCAAAAGTCTACTCCGCGATGCCCTTTCCTTTCGAATCGACCTCCTCGCGCGTCGAATCTTGCCAAAACCACAAGTAATATATTACAATAGGCTAAGGGAATATAACCCAATCGAAAAGACTCGAAAAATATCGAAAATCACGAAATTTGCAAAACCCGAGCCCTGAGCCCACTTCTCGAAAAATTATGATACTCACATCACCGGATTCCTCGTCTCTCCACGAGTCCGCACATATAAAATTTACCAAAATCGGAGTTCATTTTGCCCCTCAAATCACCAAATCTTATTTTCAAATCTCTAGGCCTAAATCCTCAATTTTTCTACAATTTTCATGCTCAAATCCATACATAATTGATGTACTTAACTCAAAATAGGTGGGGATAACTTACCTTCACATTGATGATGAAAATCCCCTCTTGAAGCTCTCCAAAAATCGTCCATACTTTGAAGAAATGAAGAAAAGTGAGCTAAATCCGTGTATAAAAGAATCTGCCTGTGCTTCGTCGAGTTGTACCTTGCACTTGTGCTATACAAGTTGTATATCCTATTAAAATTGTTCCTTGTCGGACACCTTCTGTTTAAACACCCATAACGTCTTTAATAAATATCCAAATGACAAACGGTTTGAAGATTTAGAAACTAGACTCAAATATCTTCAATTTGATAGGTTGTACACCATATAACTCTTTATATATCCCGAGATATGAGCTTCTAAAGTGCATCGTAAATTCTGCCGAAATTGCTCCAGCAGCCTTTTTCGATCAATCGTAACTTTCTGAGATGATATGCAAATCGCGAATGGTTTAATTTTCTGAAAACTAGAATATATGGGCTACAACTTTAGTGTTTTGCACTTTTTCTGATTTCTTATAGATTACAAGATATGAGCTTCCAAACTGGACTACTCGCACCTAAAATTTTTTGGGCACAACAGAATTTTCTGCAATTTTTCCTAAGTTCGAAATCACTCCGAGACACCTCCGAAACACTCCCGAGCCCTTGAGGCTCCAAACCAAATATGAACACTGACTCTAAAACATCACACGAACTTGCTCGAGCGATCAAATCGCCAAAATAACATCAAAATCAATTATTTGAGCCTTAAATCCAAGAATTCTTTCAAATTTCATAAACTTTCAAATTTTTCCCATAATTCATATATTTCAACAAAAAGATATTCTGGACACACTCCTAAGTCTCAAATAACCTAACGAAGCTATCCAAACCATAAAATTCGCATTTCGAATCTGATATCAAAATTTCCACTTCCGGCCAAATTTTCTCAAAAACCTTCAATTTTCCAACTTTAGCCGAACGGCTCCAAAATGACCTACGGACCTCCGAATTCACTTTTGATCGTGCTCCCAAATCCAGAATCACCATACGGAGCTACTCCCAGTCTTGGAATCCCAAACTGACATCAATAACACTGAAATGCATTTTAAACCAAACTGATGCAATTTCTTCTAAAATGCTATCTTCCACAATAGGCGCCAAAACGTTCCCGGGTTATCCAAAACCCGATCCGGGCATACGCCCAAGTCCGAAATCATCATATGAACCTGTTGGAACCTTCGGATCCTAATTTCGAGGTCGTTTACTCAAAATTCCAATCCTAGTTCATTTCTTCAATTTTAAGCTTTCAAAATGAGAATTTCCATTTAGATTTTGACTCCAAACTTCCTGAATTTTAATTCTGACCATACACACAAGTCAATATACCTGAGATGAAGCCTCTCATGGCCTCAAACTGCTGAATGACGTGCCGGAGCTCAAAACGACCGGTCGGGTCATTACACATTTGGGCTTCTTGCCAATTATTTGAATCCTTCAGGGATTGATATCATTGTTTTCGCATATTTTGCATATCATTTGATCTCAGGGAGCAAAGCCCAAGCGAAAACAATCAACAAAGGGCACGATTCCCGAAATTACCAAAACCCGAGCCCCCGGCTCACGTCTTGAAATCAGATAAAATTTACATTTTTAGATTCCTCATACCCTCACGAGTCTAACCATACCAAAATTATCCAATTCCGATACCATTTGGTCCTTCAAATCATCATTTTACATTTTTGAAAGGTTTCACAATTTTCTTCCCAAATCAGGAATTAAATGATGAATTCAATGATAGATTCATGCACTCTAGCCAAATCTGAGTTAAAATCACTTACCCCGATGAATTTCGTGAAAAAACTTCGAAAAATCGCCCAAATCCTAGCTATCTAGGTCAAAATATTAAATAAAACCCGAAACCTAGTATATATAGGGTACCCCTCAGGTTCCAGCCTCAGCGGGCCTCACCAAAACGACCGCGGTCCGCGCAAGCTAGTGCGGTTCACGCAAACACAACCGCGGCCGCACAGGCCTTCCTCTGCAGTGACAGGCTTTAGTATTTAGCCATAACATTTGCTACAGATGTCCATATTGCGATATCTTTATCTTTCTGGAAACTAGACACGAAGGGCTACAACTTTTGTTTTTAAATCATCTCAAAATTCCTTGTGGATCGAAAGATAAGAGCTTCCGAAGTTGGACCGACGACCTGCGGATCTTCATGACCGCGGACCGCGGACCATTTTCCGCGCCCAGCACTAAACCACCGCGCCCAACACTAAATTCACCGCGCCCAGCACTAAAACTTCTGCCCCCATCCATTTTCTAAGTTCAGGAATGTCCGGACTTGCTCAAAACTCACCTGAAACACACCCGAGACCCTCAAACCTCAACCGAAACATACCAACACCTCCCATAACATCATTAACACCTTGTCGAGCTTTCGAATCACTCAAAACAATATTAAAACACCAAATCAACTTCGGATTCAAGCTTAAGAACTTAGAAATTTCAAATTCCACAAACAATGCCGAAACATATCAAATCAGGTCCGATTGACCCCAAATTTTGCACACAAGTCATAAATGACATAACGAAGCTACTGCAACTCTCGGAATTTCATTCCGACCTTTATATCAAAATCTCACCTATCAATCGGAAATCGCCGAAATCTCAATTTCGCCAATCCAAGCCTAAACCTTCCACGAACTTCCAAAATGCATTCCTATCACGATCCTAAGTCCCAAATCACCTAACAGAGCTAACCAACTCATAAAAATTTCCATCCGAGATCAAATACACATAAGTCAAATTTTGGTCAAACCTTTCAAATTTA